>NC_138193.1:29799172-30198475 GCF_964194105.1 Spermophilus citellus | reverse complement strand
GGCGTTTCACTCTGTTTTCTCCTATATTGATAGATGTATTTGGAACTCTAAATCAAGCACGGTTTGTGCTAGCTTCTTGAAACTTGACACAATTAAGTAGTTTCAAGTTCTATCTCTATGTTCTCTTTCCTATTCATGTAGCCCTAAGCAGTTACAGGCGAGAAACACTTTCATTGATAGGGGTTGCCAAGCTTCCAAAAATTACGAAACTCCAGAAATTTCAGCAAATATTTTTACACCCAAACTGGGTGATACTTTCAGGTAATGATGAGTACACTGAGCCCACTTTGTTCCCCAAATTTCGTTCTTCAATGTTGAAGCTTTCGTTTCCAGTAACAGTTTGAATTTTTAGGTTTCACTCTGTTTTCTCCTATATTGATAGATGTATTTGGAACTCTAAATCAAACTCGGTTTGTGCTAGCTTCTTGAAACTTGACACAATTAAGTAGTTTCAAGTTCTATATCTATGTTCTGTTTCTGATTGATGTAGCCCTAAGCAGTGATAGGCGAGAAACACTTTCATTGAAAGGGGTTGCCAAGCTTCCAAAAATTACGAATCTACAGAAATCTCAGCAAATATTTTTTCACCGAAACTGGATGATACTTTCAGGTAATGATCAGTACACTAAGCCCACTTTGTTCCCCAAATTTCGTTCTTCTATGTTGAAGCGTTCGTTTCCAGTAACAGTTTGAATTTTGGCGTTTCACTCTGTTTTCTCCTATATTGATAGATGTATTTGGAACTCTAAATCAAGCACGGTTTGTGCTAGCTTCTTGAAACTTGACACAATTAAGTAGTTTCAAGTTCTATCTCTATGTTCTCTTTCCTATTGATGTAGCCCTAAGCAGTGACAGGTGAGAAACACTTTCATTGAAAGGGTTGCCAAGCTTACAAAAATTACGAATCTACAGAAATTTCAGCAAATATTTTTACACCCAAACTGGGTGCTACTTTCAGGTAATGATGAGTACACTGAGCCCACTTTGTTCCCCAAATTTCGTTCTTCAATGTTGAAGCTTTCGTTTCCAGTAACAGTTTGAATTTTTAGGTTTCACTCTGTTTTCTCCTATATTGATAGATGTATTTGGAACTCTAAATCAAGCACGGTTTGTGCTAGCTTCTTGAAACTTGACACAATTAAGTAGTTTCAAGTTCTATATCTATGTTCTGTTTCTGATTGATGTAGCCCTAAGCAGTGATAGGCGAGAAACACTTTCATTGAAAGGGGTTGCCAAGCTTCCAAAAATTACGAATCTCCAGAAATATCAGCAAATATTTTTTCACCCAAACTGGATGATACTTTCAGGTAATGATCAGTACACTAAGCCCACTTGGTTCCCCAAATTTCGTTCTTCTATGTTGAAGCGTTCGTTTCCAGTAACAGTTTGAATTTTGGCGTTTCACTCTGTTTTCTCCTATATTGATAGATGTATTTGGAACTCTAAATCAAGCACGGTTTGTGCTAGCTTCTTGAAACTTGACACAATTAAGTAGTTTCAAGTTTTATCTCTATATTTTGTTTCCTATTGGTGTAGTCCTAAGCAGTGACAGACGAGAAACACTTTCATTGAAAGGGGTTGCCAAGCTTCCAAAAATTACGAATCTCCAGAAATCTCAGCAAATATTTTTACACCCAAACTGGATGATACTTTCATGTAGTGATCAGTACACTGAGCACACTTTTTTCCCCAAATTTTGTTCTATATGTTGAAGCTTTCGTTTCCACTAACAATTTGAATTTTTAGGTTTCACTCTGTTTTCTCCTATATTGACAGATGTATTTGGAACTCTAAATCAAGCACGGTTTGTGCTAGCTTCTTGAAACTGGACACAATTAAGTAGTTTCAAGTTCTATCTCTATGTTTTGTTTCCTATTGATGTAGCCCAAAGCAGTGACAGGCAAGAAACACTTTCATTGAAAGGGGTTGAAAAGCTTCCAAAAATTATGAATCTCCAGAAATCTCAGCAAATATTTTTACAACCAAACTGGATGATACTTTCAGGTAATGATCAGAACACTGAGTCCAGTTGGTTCCCCAAATTTCTTTCTTCTATGTTGAAGCGTTCGTTTCCAGTATCATTTTGAATTTTGGTGTTTCACTCTGTTTTCTCCTATATTGATAGATGTATTTGGAACTCTAAATCAAGCACGGTTTGTGCTAGCTTCTTGAAACTTGACACAATTAAGTAGTTTCAAGTTCTATCTCTATATTTTGTTTCCTATTGGTGTAGCCCTAAGCAGTGACAGACGAGAAACACTTTCATTGAAAGGGGTTGCCAAGCTTCCAAAAATTACGAATCTCCAGAAATCTCAGCAAATATTTTTTCACCCAAACTGGATGATACTTTCAGGTAATGATCAGTACACTGAGCCCACTTTGTTCCCCAAATTTCGTTCTTCTATGTTGAAGCGTTCGTTTCCAGTAACAGTTTGTATTTTGGCGTTTCACTCTGTTTTCTCCTATATTGATAGATGTATTTGGAACTCTAAATCAAGCACGGTTTGTGCTAGCTTCTTGAAACTTGACACAATTAAGTGGTTTCAAGTTCTATCTCTATGTCCTGTTTCCTATTGATGTAGCCCTAAGCAGTGACAGAGGAGAAACACTTTCATTGAAAGGGGTTGCCAAGCATCCACAAATTACGAATCTCCAGAAATTTCAGCAAATATTTTTACACCCAAACTGGGTGATACTTTCAGGTAATGATCAGTACACTGAGCCCACTTTGTTTTGCAAATTTCGTTCTTCAATGTTGAAGCTTTCGTTTCCAGTAACAGTTTGAATTTTTAGGTTTCACTCTGTTTTCTCCTATATTGATAGATGTATTTGGAACTCTAAATCAAGCACGGTTTGTGCTAGCTTCTTGAAACTTGACACAATTAAGTAGTTTCAAGTTCTAACTCTATGTTATGTTTCCTATTGATGTAGCCCTAAGCAGTGACAGGCGAGAAACACTTTCATTGAAAGGGGTTGCCAAGCATCCACAAATTACGAATCTCCAGAAATCTCAGCAAATATTTTTACACGCAAACTGGGTGATACTTTCAGGTAATGATCAGTATACTGAGTCCACTTGGTTCCCCAAATTTCATTCTTCTATGTTGAAGCGTTCGTTTCCAGTATCAGTTTGAATTTTGGTTTTTCACTCTGTTTTCTCCTATATTCATAGATGTATTTGGAACTCTAAATCAAACACGGTTTGTGCTAGCTTCTTGAAACTTGACAAAATTAAGTAGTTTCTAGTTCTATCTCTATGTTCTGTTTCCGATTGATGTAGCCCTAAGCAGTGACAGGCGAGAAACACTTTCATTGAAAGGGGTTGCCAAGCTTCCAAAAACTACGAATCTCCAGAAATCTCAGCAAATATTTTTTCACCCAAACTGGATGATACTTTCAGGTAATGATTAGTACACTAAGCCCACTTGGTTCCCCAAATTTCGTTCTTCTATGTTGAAGTGTTCGTTTCCAGTAACAGTTTGAATTTTGGCGTTTCACCCTGTTTTCTCCAATATTGATAGATGTATTTGGAACTCTAAATCAAGCACGGTTTGTGCTAGCTTCTTGAAACTTGACACAATTAAGTAGTTTCAAGTTCTATCTCTATATTTTGTTTGCTATTGGTGTAGCCCTAAGCAGTGACAGACGAGAAACACTTTCATTGAAAGGGGTTGCCAAGCTTCCAAAAATTACGAATCTCCAGAAACCACAGCAAATATTTTTTTCACCCAAACTGGATGATACTTTCAGGTAATGATCAGTACACTGAGCCCACTTTGTTCCCCAAATTTCGTTCTATATGTTGAAGCGTTCGTTTCCAGTAACAGTTTGTATTTTGGCGTTTCACTCTGTATTCTCCTATATTGATAGATGTATTTGGAACTCTAAATCAAGCACGGTTTGTGCTAGCTTCTTGAAACTTGACACAATTAAGTAGTTTCAAGTTCTATCTCTATGTTCTGTTTCCTATTGATGTAGCCCTAAGCAGTGACAGGCGAGAAACACTTTCATTTAAAGGGGTTGCCAAGCTTCCAAAAATTACGAAACTCCAGAAATTTCAGCAAATATTTTTACACCCAAACTGGGTGAAACTTTCAGGTAATGATGAGTACACTGAGCCCATTTTGTTCCCCAAATTTCGTTCTTCAATGTTGAAGCTTTCGTTTCCAGTAAGAGTTTGAATTTTTAGGTTTCACTCTGTTTTCTCCTATATTGATAGATGTATTTGGAACTCTAAATCAAACTCGGTTTGTGCTAGCTTCTTGAAACTTGACACAATTAAGTAGTTTCAAGTTCTGTATCTATGTTCTGTTTCTGATTGATGTAGCCCTAAGCAGTGATAGGCGAGAAACACTTTCATTGAAAGGGGTTGCCAAGCTTCCAAAAATTACGAATCTCCAGAAATCTCAGCAAATATTTTTTCACCCAAACTGGATGATACTTTCAGGTAATGATCAGTACACTAAGCCCACTTTGTTCCCCAAATTTCGTTCTTCTATGTTGAAGCGTTCGTTTCCAGTAACAGTTTGAATTTTGGCGTTTCACTCTGTTTTCTCCTATATTGATAGATGTATTTGGAACTCTAAATCAAGCACGGTTTGTGCTAGCTTCTTGAAACTTGACACAATTAAGTAGTTTCAAGTTCTATCTCTATGTTCTCTTTCCTATTCATGTAGCCCTAAGCAGTTACAGGCGAGAAACACTTTCATTGATAGGGGTTGCCAAGCTTCCAAAAATTACGAAACTCCAGAAATTTCAGCAAATATTTTTACACCCAAACTGGGTGATACTTTCAGGTAATGATGAGTACACTGAGCCCACTTTGTTCCCCAAATTTCGTTCTTCAATGTTGAAGCTTTCGTTTCCAGTAACAGTTTGAATTTTTAGGTTTCACTCTGTTTTCTCCTATATTGATAGATGTATTTGGAACTCTAAATCAAACTCGGTTTGTGCTAGCTTCTTGAAACTTGACACAATTAAGTAGTTTCAAGTTCTATATCTATGTTCTGTTTCTGATTGATGTAGCCCTAAGCAGTGATAGGCGAGAAACACTTTCATTGAAAGGGGTTGCCAAGCTTCCAAAAATTACGAATCTACAGAAATCTCAGCAAATATTTTTTCACCGAAACTGGATGATACTTTCAGGTAATGATCAGTACACTAAGCCCACTTTGTTCCCCAAATTTCGTTCTTCTATGTTGAAGCGTTCGTTTCCAGTAACAGTTTGAATTTTGGCGTTTCACTCTGTTTTCTCCTATATTGATAGATGTATTTGGAACTCTAAATCAAGCACGGTTTGTGCTAGCTTCTTGAAACTTGACACAATTAAGTAGTTTCAAGTTCTATCTCTATGTTCTCTTTCCTATTGATGTAGCCCTAAGCAGTGACAGGTGAGAAACACTTTCATTGAAAGGGTTGCCAAGCTTACAAAAATTACGAATCTACAGAAATTTCAGCAAATATTTTTACACCCAAACTGGGTGCTACTTTCAGGTAATGATGAGTACACTGAGCCCACTTTGTTCCCCAAATTTCGTTCTTCAATGTTGAAGCTTTCGTTTCCAGTAACAGTTTGAATTTTTAGGTTTCACTCTGTTTTCTCCTATATTGATAGATGTATTTGGAACTCTAAATCAAACACGGTTTGTGCTAGCTTCTTGAAACTTGACACAATTAAGTAGTTTCAAGTTCTATATCTATGTTCTGTTTCTGATTGATGTAGCCCTAAGCAGTGATAGGCGAGAAACACTTTCATTGAAAGGGGTTGCCAAGCTTCCAAAAATTACGAATCTCCAGAAATATCAGCAAATATTTTTTCACCCAAACTGGATGATACTTTCAGGTAATGATCAGTACACTAAGCCCACTTGGTTCCCCAAATTTCGTTCTTCTATGTTGAAGCGTTCGTTTCCAGTAACAGTTTGAATTTTGGCGTTTCACTCTGTTTTCTCCTATATTGATAGATGTATTTGGAACTCTAAATCAAGCACGGTTTGTGCTAGCTTCTTGAAACTTGACACAATTAAGTAGTTTCAAGTTTTATCTCTATATTTTGTTTCCTATTGGTGTAGTCCTAAGCAGTGACAGACGAGAAACACTTTCATTGAAAGGGGTTGCCAAGCTTCCAAAAATTACGAATCTCCAGAAATCTCAGCAAATATTTTTACACCCAAACTGGATGATACTTTCATGTAGTGATCAGTACACTGAGCACACTTTTTTCCCCAAATTTCGTTCTATATGTTGAAGCTTTCGTTTCCACTAACAATTTGAATTTTTAGGTTTCACTCTGTTTTCTCCTATATTGACAGATGTATTTGGAACTCTAAATCAAGCACGGTTTGTGCTAGCTTCTTGAAACTGGACACAATTAAGTAGTTTCAAGTTCTATCTCTATGTTTTGTTTCCTATTGATGTAGCCCAAAGCAGTGACAGGCAAGAAACACTTTCATTGAAAGGGGTTGAAAAGCTTCCAAAAATTATGAATCTCCAGAAATCTCAGCAAATATTTTTACAACCAAACTGGATGATACTTTCAGGTAATGATCAGAACACTGAGTCCAGTTGGTTCCCCAAATTTCGTTCTTCTATGTTGAAGCGTTCGTTTCCAGTATCATTTTGAATTTTGGTGTTTCACTCTGTTTTCTCCTATATTGATAGATGTATTTGGAACTCTAAATCAAGCACGGTTTGTGCTAGCTTCTTGAAACTTGACACAATTAAGTAGTTTCAAGTTCTATCTCTATATTTTGTTTGCTATTGGTTTAGCCCTAAGCAGTGACAGACGAGAAACACTTTCATTGAAAGGGGTTGCCAAGCTTCCAAAAATTACGAATCTCCAGAAATCTCAGCAAATACTTTTTCACCCAAACTGGATGATACTTTCAGGTAATGATCAGTACACTGAGCCCACTTTGTTCCCCAAATTTCGTTCTATATGTTGAAGCGTTCATTTCCAGTAACAGTTTGTATTTTGGCGTTTCACTCTGTTTTCTCCTATATTGATAGATGTATTTGGAACTCTAAATCAAGCACGGTTTGTGCTAGCTTCTTGAAACTTGACACAATTAAGTAGTTTCAAGTTCTATCTCTATGTCCTGTTTCCTATTGATGTAGCCCTAAGCAGTGACAGAGGAGAAACACTTTCATTGAAAGGGGTTGCCAAGCTTCCAAAAATTACGAATCTCCAGAAATCTCAGCAAATATTTTTTCACCCAAACTGGATGATACTTTCAGGTAATGATCAGTACACTAAGCCCACTTGGTTCCCCAAATTTCGTTCTTCTATGTTGAAGCGTTCGTTTCCAGTAACAGTTTGAATTTTGGCGTTTCACTCTGTTTTCTCCTATATTGATAGATGTATTTGAAACTCTAAATCAAGCACGGTTTGTGCTAGCTTCTTGAAACATGACACAATTAAGTAGTTTCAAGTTCTATCTCTATATTTTGTTTCCCATTGGTGTAGCCCTAAGCAGTGACAGAGGAGAAACACTTTCATTGAAAGGGGTTGCCAAGCTTATATAAATTACGAATCTCCAGAAATCTCAGCAAATATTTTTTCACCCAAACTGGATGATACTTTCAATAATGATCAGTACACTAAGCCCACTTGGTTCCCCAAATTTCGTTCTGCTATGTTGAAGCGTTCGTTTCCAGTAACAGTTTGAATTTTGGCGTTTCACTCGTTTTCTCATATATTGATAGATGTATTTGGAACTCTAAATCAAACACGGTTTGTGCTAGCTTCTTGAAACTTGACACAATTAAGTAGTTTCAAGTTCTATCTCTATATTTTGTTTCCCATTGGTGTAGCCCTAAGCAGTGACAGAGGAGAAACACTTTCATTGAAAGGGGTTGCCAAGCTTCCAAAAATTACGAATCTCCAGAAATCTCAACAAATATTTTTACACCCAAACTGGGTGATACTTTCAGGTAATGATCAGTACACTGAGCCCACTTTGTTTTGCAAATTTCGTTCTTCAATGGTGAAGCTTTCGTTTCCAGTAACAGTTTGAATTTTTAGGTTTCACTCTGTTTTCTCCTATATTGATAGATGTATTTGGAACTCTAAATCAAACACGGTTTGTGCTAGCTTCTTGAAACTTGACACAATTAAGTAGTTTCAAGTTATATCTCTATGTTCTGTTTCCTATTGATGTAGCCCTAAGCAGTGACAGGCGAGAAACACTTTCATTGATAGGGGTTGCCAAGCTTCCAAAAATTACGAATCTCCAGAAATCACAGCAAATATTTTTTTCACCCAAACTGGATGATACTTTCAGGTAATGATCAGTACACTGAGCCCACTTTGTTCCCCAAATTTCGTTCTATATGTTGAAGCGTTCGTTTCCAGTAACAGTTTGTAATTTGGCGTTTCACTCTGTTTTCTCCTATATTGATAGATGTATTTGGAACTCTAAATCAAGCACGGTTTGTGCTAGCTTCTTGAAACTTGACACAATTAAGTAGTTTCAAGTTCTATCTCTATGTTCTGTTTCCTATTGATGTAGCCCTAAGCAGTGACAGGCGAGAAACACTTTCATTGATAGGGGTTGCCAAGCTTCCAAAAATTACGAAACTCCAGAAATTTCAGCAAATATTTTTACACCCAAACTGGGTGAAACTTTCAGGTAATGATGAGTACACTGAGCCCATTTTGTTCCCCAAATTTCGTTCTTCAATGTTGAAGCTTTCGTTTCCAGTAAGAGTTTGAATTTTTAGGTTTCACTCTGTTTTCTCCTATATTGATAGATGTATTTGGAACTCTAAATAAAACTCGGTTTGTGCTAGCTTCTTGAAACTTGACACAATTAAGTAGTTTCAAGTTCTGTATCTATGTTCTGTTTCTGATTGATGTAGCCCTAAGCAGTGATAGGCGAGAAACACTTTCATTGAAAGGGGTTGCCAAGCTTCCAAAAATTACGAATCTCCAGAAATCTCAGCAAATATTTTTTCACCCAAACTGGATGATACTTTCAGGTAATGATCAGTACACTAAGCCCACTTTGTTCCCCAAATTTCGTTCTTCTATGTTGAAGCGTTCGTTTCCAGTAACAGTTTGAATTTTGGCGTTTCACTCTGTTTTCTCCTATATTGATAGATGTATTTGGAACTCTAAATCAAGCACGGTTTGTGCTAGCTTCTTGAAACTTGACACAATTAAGTAGTTTCAAGTTCTATCTCTATGTTCTCTTTCCTATTGATGTAGCCCTATGCAGTTACAGGCGAGAAACACTTTCATTGATAGGGGTTGCCATGCTTCCAAAAATTACGAAACTCCAGAAATTTCAGCAAATATTTTTACACCCAAACTGGGTGATACTTTCAGGTAATGATGAGTACACTGAGCCCACTTTGTTCCCCAAATTTCGTTCTTCAATGTTGAAGCTTTCGTTTCCAGTAACAGTTTGAATTTTTAGGTTTCACTCTGTTTTCTCCTATATTGATAGATGTATTTGGAACTCTAAATCAAACTTGGTTTGTGCTAGCTTCTTTAAACTTGACACAATTAAGTAGTTTCAAGTTCTATATCTATGTTCTGTTTCTGATTGATGTAGCCCTAAGCAGTGATAGGCGAGAAACACTTTCATTGAAAGGGGTTGCCAAGCTTCCAAAAATTACGAATCTCCAGAAATCTCAGCAAATATTTTTTCACCCAAACTGGATGATACTTTCAGGTAATGATCAGTACACTAAGCCCACTTTGTTCCCCAAATTTCCTTCTTCTATGTTGAAGCGTTCGTTTCCAGTAACAGTTTGAATTTTGGCGTTTCACTCTGTTTTCTCCTATATTGATAGATGTATTTGGAACTCTAAATCAAGCACGGTTTGTGCTAGCTTCTTGAAACTTGACACAAGTAAGTAGTTTCAAGTTCTATCTCTATGTTCTCTTTCCTATTGATGTAGCCCTAAGCAGTGACAGGTGAGAAACATTTTCATTGAAAGGGTTGCCAAGCTTACAAAAATTACGAATCTACAGAAATTTCAGCAAATATTTTTACACCCAAACTGGGTGCTACTTTCAGGTAATGATGAGTACACTGAGCCCACTTTGTTCCCCAAATTTCGTTCTATATGTTGAAGCTTTCGTTTCCACTAACAATTTGAATTTTTAGGTTTCACTCTGTTTTCTCCTATATTGACAGATATATTTGGAACTCTAAATCAAGCACGGTTTGTGGTAGCTTCTTGAAACTGGACACAATTAAGTAGTTTCAAGTTCTATCTCTATGTTTTGTTTCCTATTGATGTAGCCCTCAGCAGTGACAGGCGAGAAACACTTTCATTGAAAGGGGTTGCCAAGCTTCCAAAAATTACGAATCTCCAGAAATTTCAGCAAATATTTTTACACCCAAACTGGGTGATACTTTCAGGTAATGATCAGGACACTGAGCCCACTTGGTTCCCCAAATTTTGATCTTCTATGTTGAAGCGTTCGTTTCCAATATCATTTTGAATTTTGGTGTTTCACTCTGTTTTCTCCTATATGGATAGATGTATTTGGAACTCTAAATCAAACACGGTTTGTGCTAGCTTCTTGAAACTTGACACAATTAAGTAGTTTCAAGTTCTATCTCTATGTGCTGTTTCCGATTGATGTAGCCCTAAGCAGTGACAGGCGAGAAACACTTTCATTGAAAGGGGTTGCCAAGCTTCCAAAAATTACGGATCTCCTGAAATCTCAGCAAATATTTTTTCACCCAAACTGGATGATACTTTCAGGTAATGATCAGTACACTAAGCACACTTTTTTCCCCAAATTTCGTTCTTCTATGTTGAAGCTTTCCTTTCCAGTAACAGGTTGAATTTTGGCGTTTCACTCTGTTTTCTCCTATATTGATAGATGTATTTGGAACTCTAAATCAAGCACGGTTTGTGCTAGCTTCTTGAAACTTGACACAATTAAGTAGTTTCAAGTTCTATCTCTATATTTTGTTTGCTATTGGTTTAGCCCTAAGCAGTGACAGACGAGAAACACTTTCATTGAAAGGGGTTGCCAAGCATCCACAAATTACGAATCTCCAGAAATCTCAGCAAATATTTTTTCACCCAAACTGGATGATACTTTCAGGTAATGATCAGTACACTGAGCCCACTTTGTTTTGCAAATTTCGTTCTTCAATGTTGAAGCTTTCGTTTCCAGTAACAGTTTGAATTTTTAGGTTTCACTCTGTTTTCTCCTATATTGATAGATGTATTTGGAACAGTAAATCAAACACGGTTTGTGCTAGCTTCTTGAAACTTGACACAATTAAGTAGTTTCAAGTTCTAACTCTATGTTCTGTTTCCTATTGATGTAGCCCTAAGCAGTGACAGGCGAGAAACACTTTCATTGAAAGGGGTTGCCAAGCATCCACAAATTACGAATCTCCAGAAATCTCAGCAAATATTTTTACACCCAAACTGGGTGATACTTTCAGGTAATGATCAGTACACTGAGTCCACTTGGTTCCCCAAATTTCGTTCTTCTATGTTGAAGCGTTCGTTTCCAGTATCAGTTTGAATTTTGGTGTTTCACTCTGTTTTCTCCTATATTCATAGATGTATTTGGAACTCTAAATAAAACTCGGTTTGTGCTAGCTTCTTGAAACTTGACACAATTAAGTAGTTTCAAGTTCTGTATCTATGTTCTGTTTCTGATTGATGTAGCCCTAAGCAGTGACAGGCGAGAAACACTTTCATTGAAAGGGGTTGCCAAGCTTCCAAAAACTACGAATCTCCAGAAATCTCAGCAAATATTTTTTCACCCAAACTGGATGATACTTTCAGGTAATGATGAGTACACTAAGCCCACTTGGTTCCCCAAATTTCGTTCTTCTATGTTGAAGTGTTCGTTTCCAGTAACAGTTTGAATTTTGGCGTTTCACCCTGTTTTCTCCAATATTGATAGATGTATTTGGAACTCTAAATCAAGCACGGTTTGTGCTAGCTACTTGAAACTTGACACAATTAAGTAG
Organism: Spermophilus citellus; assembly: GCF_964194105.1. NCBI lineage: Eukaryota > Metazoa > Chordata > Mammalia > Rodentia > Sciuridae > Spermophilus > Spermophilus citellus. The sequence continues at coordinate 30,186,518 of NC_138193.1, read as the reverse complement.
TTTCAAGTTCTATCTCTATATTTTGTTTCCCATTGGTGTAGCCCTAAGCAGTGACAGAGGAGAAACACTTTCATTGAAAGGGGTTGCCAAGCTTCCATAAATTACAAATCTCCAGAAATCTCAGCAAATATTTTTTCACCCAAACTGGATGATACTTTCAGTAATGATCAGTACACTAAGCCCACATGGTTCCCCAAATTTCGTTTTCTATGTTGAAGCGTTCGTTTCCAGTAACACTTTGAATTTTGGCGTTTCACTCTGTTTTCTCCTATATCCATAGATGTATTTGGAACTCTAAATCAAACACGGTTTGTGCTAGCTTCTTGAAACTTGACACAATTAAGTAGTTTCAAGTTCTATCTCTATATTTTGTTTCCGATTGGTGTAGCCCTAAGCAGTGACAGACGAGAAACACTTTCATTGAAAGGGGTTGCCAAGCTTCCAAAAATTACGAATCTCCCGAAATCTCAGCAAATATTTTTTTCACCCAAACTGGATGATACTTTCAGGTAATGATCAGTACACTGAGCCCACTTTGTTCCCCAAATTTCGTTCTTCTATGTTGAAGCGTTCGTTTCCAGTAACAGTTTGTATTTTGGCGTTTCACTCTGTTTTCTCCTATATTGATAGATGTATTTGGAACTCTAAATCAAGCACGGTTTGTGCTAGCTTCTTGAACTTGACACAATTAAGTAGTTTCAAGTTCTATCTCTATATTTTGTTTCCGATTGGTGTAGCCCTAAGCAGTGACAGACGAGAAACACTTTCATTGAAAGGGGTTGCCAAGCTTCCAAAAATTACGAATCTCCAGAAATCTCAGCAAATATTTTTACACCCAAACTGGGTGATACTTTAAGGTAATGATCAGTACACTGATCCCACTTTGTTTTGCAAATTTCGTTCTTCAATGGTGAAGCTTTCGTTTCCAGTAACAGTTTGAATTTTTAGGTTTCACTCTGTTTTCTCCTATATTGATAGATGTATTTGGAACTCTAAATCAAACACGGTTTGTGCTAGCTTCTTGAAACTTGACACAATTAAGTAGTTTCAAGTTATATCTCTATGTTCTGTTTCCTATTGATGTAGCCCTAACCAGTGACAGGCGAGAAACACTTTCATTGATAGGGGTTGCCAAGCTTCCAAAAATTACGAATCTCCAGAAATCACAGCAAATATTTTTTTCACCCAAACTGGATGATACTTTCAGGTAATGATCAGTACACTGAGCCCACTTTGTTCCCCAAATTTCGTTCTATATGTTGAAGCGTTCGTTTCCAGTAACAGTTTGTATTTTGGCGTTTCACTCTGTTTTCTCCTATATTGATAGATGTATTTGGAACTCTAAATCAAGCACGGTTTGTGCTAGCTTCTTGAAACTTGACACAATTAAGTAGTTTCAAGTTCTATCTCTATGTTCTGTTTCCTATTGATGTAGCCCTAAGCAGTGACAGGAGAGAAACACTTTCATTGATAGGGGTTGCCAAGCTTCCAAAAATTACGAAACTCCAGAAATTTCAGCAAATATTTTTACACCCAAACTGGGTGAAACTTTCAGGTAATGATGAGTACACTGAGCCCATTTTGTTCCCCAAATTTCGTTCTTCAATGTTGAAGCTTTCGTTTCCAGTAAGAGTTTGAATTTTTAGGTTTCACTCTGTTTTCTCCTATATTGATAGATGCATTTGGAACTCTAAATAAAACTCGGTTTGTGCTAGCTTCTTGAAACTTGACACAATTAAGTAGTTTCAAGTTCTGTATCTATGTTCTGTTTCTGATTGATGTAGCCCTAAGCAGTGATAGGCGAGAAACACTTTCATTGAAAGGGGTTGCCAAGCTTCCAAAAATTACGAATCTCCAGAAATCTCAGCAAATATTTTTTCACCCAAACTGGATGATACTTTCAGGTAATGATCAGTACACTAAGCCCACTTTGTTCCCCAAATTTCGTTCTTCTATGTTGAAGCGTTCGTTTCCAGTAACAGTTTGAATTTTGGCGTTTCAATCTGTTTTCTCCTATATTGATAGATGTATTTGGAACTCTAAATCAAGCACGGTTTGTGCTAGCTTCTTGAAACTTGACACAATTAAGTAGTTTCAAGTTCTATCTCTATGTTCTCTTTCCTATTGATGTAGCCCTAAGCAGTTACAGGCGAGAAACACTTTCATTGATAGGGGTTGCCATGCTTCCAAAAATTACGAAACTCCAGAAATTTCAGCAAATATTTTTACACCCAAACTGGGTGATACTTTCAGGTAATGATGAGTACACTGAGCCCACTTTGTTCCCCAAATTTCGTTCTTCAATGTTGAAGCTTTCGTTTCCAGTAACAGTTTGAATTTTTAGGTTTCACTCTGTTTTCTCCTATATTGATAGATGTATTTGGAACTCTAAATCAAACTCGGTTTGTGCTAGCTTCTTGAAACTTGACACAATTAAGTAGTTTCAAGTTCTATCTCTATGTTCTCTTTCCTATTGATGTAGCCCTAAGCAGTTACAGGCGAGAAACACTTTCATTGATAGGGGTTGCCATGCTTCCAAAAATTACGAAACTCCAGAAATTTCAGCAAATATTTTTACACCCAAACTGGGTGATACTTTCAGGTAATGATGAGTACACTGAGCCCACTTTGTTCCCCAAATTTCGTTCTTCTATGTTGAAGCTTTCCTTTCCAGTAACAGGTTGAATTTTGGCGTTTCACTCTGTTTTCTCCTATATTGATAGATGTATTTGGAACTCTAAATCAAGCACGGTTTGTGCTAGCTTCTTGAAACTTGACACAATTAAGTAGTTTCAAGTTCTATCTCTATATTTTGTTTGCTATTGGTTTAGCCCTAAGCAGTGACAGACGAGAAACACTTTCATTGAAAGGGGTTGCCAAGCATCCACAAATTACGAATCTCCAGAAATCTCAGCAAATATTTTTTCACCCAAACTGGATGATACTTTCAGGTAATGATCAGTACACTGAGCCCACTTTGTTTTGCAAATTTCGTTCTTCAATGTTGAAGCTTTCGTTTCCAGTAACAGGTTGAATTTTGGCGTTTCACTCTGTTTTCTCCTATATTGATAGATGTATTTGGAACAGTAAATCAAACACGGTTTGTGCTAGCTTCTTGAAACTTGACACAATTAAGTAGTTTCAAGTTCTAACTCTATGTTCTGTTTCCTATTGATGTAGCCCTAAGCAGTGACAGGCGAGAAACACTTTCATTGAAAGGGGTTGCCAAGCTTCCAAAAATTACGAATCTCCAGAAATCTCAGCAAATATTTTTACACCCAAACTGGGTGATACTTTAAGGTAATGATCAGTACACTGATCCCACTTTGTTTTGCAAATTTCGTTCTTCAATGGTGAAGCTTTCGTTTCCAGTAACAGTTTGAATTTTTAGGTTTCACTCTGTTTTCTCCTATATTGATAGATGTATTTGGAACTCTAAATCAAACACGGTTTGTGCTAGCTTCTTGAAACTTGACACAATTAAGTAGTTTCAAGTTATATCTCTATGTTCTGTTTCCTATTGATGTAGCCCTAACCAGTGACAGGCGAGAAACACTTTCATTGATAGGGGTTGCCAAGCTTCCAAAAATTACGAATCTCCAGAAATCACAGCAAATATTTTTTTCACCCAAACTGGATGATACTTTCAGGTAATGATCAGTACACTGAGCCCACTTTGTTCCCCAAATTTCGTTCTATATGTTGAAGCGTTCGTTTCCAGTAACAGTTTGTATTTTGGCGTTTCACTCTGTTTTCTCCTATATTGATAGATGTATTTGGAACTCTAAATCAAGCACGGTTTGTGCTAGCTTCTTGAAACTTGACACAATTAAGTAGTTTCAAGTTCTATCTCTATGTTCTGTTTCCTATTGATGTAGCCCTAAGCAGTGACAGGAGAGAAACACTTTCATTGATAGGGGTTGCCAAGCTTCCAAAAATTACGAAACTCCAGAAATTTCAGCAAATATTTTTACACCCAAACTGGGTGAAACTTTCAGGTAATGATGAGTACACTGAGCCCATTTTGTTCCCCAAATTTCGTTCTTCAATGTTGAAGCTTTCGTTTCCAGTAAGAGTTTGAATTTTTAGGTTTCACTCTGTTTTCTCCTATATTGATAGATGCATTTGGAACTCTAAATAAAACTCGGTTTGTGCTAGCTTCTTGAAACTTGACACAATTAAGTAGTTTCAAGTTCTGTATCTATGTTCTGTTTCTGATTGATGTAGCCCTAAGCAGTGATAGGCGAGAAACACTTTCATTGAAAGGGGTTGCCAAGCTTCCAAAAATTACGAATCTCCAGAAATCTCAGCAAATATTTTTTCACCCAAACTGGATGATACTTTCAGGTAATGATCAGTACACTAAGCCCACTTTGTTCCCCAAATTTCGTTCTTCTATGTTGAAGCGTTCGTTTCCAGTAACAGTTTGAATTTTGGCGTTTCAATCTGTTTTCTCCTATATTGATAGATGTATTTGGAACTCTAAATCAAGCACGGTTTGTGCTAGCTTCTTGAAACTTGACACAATTAAGTAGTTTCAAGTTCTATCTCTATGTTCTCTTTCCTATTGATGTAGCCCTAAGCAGTTACAGGCGAGAAACACTTTCATTGATAGGGGTTGCCATGCTTCCAAAAATTACGAAACTCCAGAAATTTCAGCAAATATTTTTACACCCAAACTGGGTGATACTTTCAGGTAATGATGAGTACACTGAGCCCACTTTGTTCCCCAAATTTCGTTCTTCAATGTTGAAGCTTTCGTTTCCAGTAACAGTTTGAATTTTTAGGTTTCACTCTGTTTTCTCCTATATTGATAGATGTATTTGGAACTCTAAATCAAACTCGGTTTGTGCTAGCTTCTTGAAACTTGACACAATTAAGTAGTTTCAAGTTCTATCTCTATGTTCTCTTTCCTATTGATGTAGCCCTAAGCAGTTACAGGCGAGAAACACTTTCATTGATAGGGGTTGCCATGCTTCCAAAAATTACGAAACTCCAGAAATTTCAGCAAATATTTTTACACCCAAACTGGGTGATACTTTCAGGTAATGATGAGTACACTGAGCCCACTTTGTTCCCCAAATTTCGTTCTTCTATGTTGAAGCTTTCCTTTCCAGTAACAGGTTGAATTTTGGCGTTTCACTCTGTTTTCTCCTATATTGATAGATGTATTTGGAACTCTAAATCAAGCACGGTTTGTGCTAGCTTCTTGAAACTTGACACAATTAAGTAGTTTCAAGTTCTATCTCTATATTTTGTTTGCTATTGGTTTAGCCCTAAGCAGTGACAGACGAGAAACACTTTCATTGAAAGGGGTTGCCAAGCATCCACAAATTACGAATCTCCAGAAATCTCAGCAAATATTTTTTCACCCAAACTGGATGATACTTTCAGGTAATGATCAGTACACTGAGCCCACTTTGTTTTGCAAATTTCGTTCTTCAATGTTGAAGCTTTCGTTTCCAGTAACAGGTTGAATTTTGGCGTTTCACTCTGTTTTCTCCTATATTGATAGATGTATTTGGAACAGTAAATCAAACACGGTTTGTGCTAGCTTCTTGAAACTTGACACAATTAAGTAGTTTCAAGTTCTAACTCTATGTTCTGTTTCCTATTGATGTAGCCCTAAGCAGTGACAGGCGAGAAACACTTTCATTGAAAGGGGTTGCCAAGCATCCACAAATTACGAATCTCCAGAAATCTCAGCAAATATTTTTACACCCAAACTGGGTGATACTTTCAGGTAATGATCAGTACACTGAGCCCACTTTGTTCCCCAAATTTCGTTCTTCTATGTTGAAGCGTTCGTTTCCAGTAACAGTTTGAATTTTGGCGTTTCACTCTGTTTTCTCCTATATCGATAGATGTATTTGGAACTCTAAATCAAACACGGTTTGTGCTAGCTTCTTGAAACTTGGCACAATTAAGTAGTTTCAAGTTCTATCTCTATATTTTGTTTCCGATTGGTGTAGCCCTAAGCAGTGACAGACGAGAAACACTTTCATTGAAAGGGGTTGCCAAGCTTCCAAAATTACGAATCTCCAGAAATCTCAGCAAATATTTTTTCACCCAAACTGGATGATACTTTCAGGTAATGATCAGTACACTGAGCCCACTTTGTTCCCCAAATTTCGTTCTTCTATGTTGAAGCGTTCGTTTCCAGTAACAGTTTGTATTTTGGCGTTTCACTCTGTTTTCTCCTATATTGATAGATGTATTTGGAACTCTAAATCAAGCACGGTTTGTGCTAGCTTCTTGAACTTGACACAATTAAGTAGTTTCAAGTTCTATCTCTATATTTTGTTTCCTATTGGTGTAGTCCTAAGCAGTGACAGACGAGAAACACTTTCATTGAAAGGGGTTGCCAAGCTTCCAAAAATTACGAATCTCCAGAAATCTCAGCAAATATTTTTACACCCAAACTGGGTGATACTTTCAGGTAATGATGAGTACACTGCGCCCACTTTGTTCCCCAAATTTCGTTCTTCAATGTTGAAGCTTTCGTTTCCAGTAACAGTTTGAATTTTTAGGTTTCACTCTGTTTTCTCCTATATTGATAGATGTATTTGGAACTCTAACTCACACTCGGTTTGTGCTAGCTTCTTGAAACTTGACACAATTAAGTAGTTTCAAGTTCTATCTCTATGTGCTGTTTCCGATTGATGTAGCCCTAAGCAGTGACAGGCGAGAAACACTTTCATTGAAAGGGGTTGCCAAGCTTCCAAAAATTACGGATCTCCTGAAATCTCAGCAAATATTTTTTCACCCAAACTGGATGATACTTTCAGGTAATGATCAGTACACTAAGCACACTTGGTTCCCCAAATTTCGTTCTTCTATGTTGAAGCTTTCCTTTCCAGTAACAGGTTGAATTTTGGCGTTTCACTCTGTTTTCTCCTATATTGATAGATGTATTTGGAACTCTAAATCAAGCACGGTTTGTGCTAGCTTCTTGAAACTTGACACAATTAAGTAGTTTCAAGTTCTATCTCTATATTTTGTTTCCTATTGGTGTAGCCCTAAGCAGTGACAGACGAGAAACACTTTCACTGAAAGGGGTTGCCAAGCTTCCAAATATCACGAATCTCCAGAAATCTCAGCAAATATTTTTTCACCCAAACTGGATGATACTTTCAGGTAATGATCAGTACACTAAGCCCACTTGGTTCCCCAAATTTCATTCTTCTATGTTGAAGCGTTCGTTTCCAGTAACAGTTTGAATTTTGGCTTTTCACTCTGTTTTCTCCTATATTGATAGATGTATTTGGAACTCTAAATCAAGCACGGTTTGTGCTAGCTTTTTGAAACTTGACACAATTAAGTAGTTCCAAGTTCTATCTCTATGTTTTTTTTTTCCTATTGGTGTAGCCCTAAGCAGGGACAGACGAGAAACACTTTCATTGAAAGGGGTTGCCAAGCTTCCAAAAATTACGAATCTCCAGAAATCTCAGCAAATATTTTTACACCCAAACTGGGTGATACTTTCAGGTAATGATCAGTACACTAAGCCCACTTGGTTCCCCAAATTTCATTCTTCTATGTTGAAGCTTTCGTTTCCAGTAACAGTTTGAATTTTTAGGTTTCACTCTGTTTTCTCCTATATGGATAGATGTATTTGGAACTCTAAATCAAACACGGTTTGTGTTAGCTTCTTGAAACTTGACACAATTAAGTAGTTTCAAGTTCTATCTCTATGTTGTGTTTCCGATTGATGTAGCCCTAAGCAGTGACAGGCGAGAAACACTTTCATTGAAAGGGGTTGCCAAGCGTCCAAAAATTACGAATCTCCAGAAATCTCAGCAAATATTTTTACACCCAAACTGGGTGATACTTTCAGGTAATGATCAGTACACTGAGCCCACTTTGTTTTGCAAATTTCGTTCTTCAATGTTGAAGCTTTCGTTTCCAGTAACAATTTGAATTTTTAGGTTTCACTCTGTTTTCTCCTATATTGATAGATGTATTTGGAACTCTAAATCAAACACGGTTTGTGCTAGCTTCTTGAAACTTGACACAATTAAGTAGTTTCAAGTTATATCTCTATGTTCTGTTTCCTATTGATGTAGCCCTAAGCAGTGACAGGGGAGAAACACTTTCATTGAAAGGGGTTGCCAAGCTTCCAAAAATTACGAATCTCCAGAAATCTCAGCAAATATTTTTTCACCCAAACTGGATGATACTTTCAGGTAATGATCAGTACACAATGCACACTTTGTTCCCCAAATTTCGTTCTTCTATGTTGAAGCGTTCGTTTCCAGTATCAGTTTGAATTTTGGTGTTTCACTCTGTTTTCTCCTATATTCATAGATGTATTTGGAACTCTAAATCAAACAAGGTTTGTGCTAGCTTCTTGAAACTTGACGAAATTAAGTAGTTTCAAGTTCTATCTCTATGTTCTGTTTCCGATTGATGTAGCCCTAAGCAGTTACAGGCGAGAAACACTTTCATTGAAAGGGGTTGCCAAGCTTCCAAAAATTACGAATCTCCAGAAATCTCAGCAAATATTTTTTCACCCAAACTGGATGATACTTTCAGGTAATGATGAGCACACTAAGCCCACTTGGTTCCCCAAATTTCGTTCTTCTATGTTGAAGCGTTCGTTTCCAGTAACAGTTTGAATTTTGGCGTTTCACTCTGTTTTCTCCTATATTGATAGATGTATTTGGAACTCTAAATCAATCACGGTTTGTGCTAGCTTCTTGAAACTTGACACAATTAAGTAGTTTCATGTTCTCTCTCTATGTTCTCTTTCCTATTGATGTAGCCCTAAGCAGTGACAGGCGAGAAACACTTTCATTGAAAGGGGTTGCGAAGCATCCACAAATTACGAATCTCCAGAAATCTCAGCAAATATTTTTACACCCAAACTGGGTGATACTTTCAGGTAATGATCAGTACACTGAGTCCACTTGGTTCCCCAAATTTCGTTCTTCTATGTTGAAGCGTTCGTTTCCAGTATCAGTTTGAATTATGGCGTTTCACTCTGTTTTCTCCTATATTGATAGATGTATTTGGAACTCTAAATAAAACACGGTTAGTGCTAGCTTCTTGAAACTTGACACAATTAAGTAGTTTCAAGTTCTATCTCTATGTTCTCTTTCCAATTGATGTAGCCCTGAGCAGTGACAGGCGAGAAACACTATCATTGAAAGGGGTTGCCAAGCTTCCAAAAATTACGAATATCCAGAAATCTCAGCAAATATTTTTTCACCCAAACTGGATGATACTTTCAGGTAATGATGAGTACACTAAGCCCACTTGGTTCCCCAAATTTCGTTCTTCTATGTTGAAGCATTCGTTTCCAGTAACAGTTTGAATTTTGGCGTTTCACTCTGTTTTCACCTATATTGATAGATGTATTTGGAACTCTAAATCAAGCACGGTTTGTGCTAGCTTCTTGAAACTTGACACAATTAAGTAGGTTGATGTTCTATCTCTATGTTATGTTTCCTATTGATGTAGCCCTAAGCAGTGACAGGCGAGAAACACTTTCATTGAAAGGGGTTGCCAAGCTTCCAAAAATTACGAATCTCCAGAAGTCTCAGCAAATATTTTTACACCCAAACTGGGTGATACTTTCAGGTAATGATCAGTACACTGAGCCCACTTTGTTCCCCAAATTTCGTTCTTCAATGTTGAAGCTTTTGTTTCCAGTAACAGTTTGAACTTTGTCGTCTCACTCTGTTTTCTCCTATATTGATAGATGTATTTGGAACTCTAAATCAAGCACGGTTTGTGCTAGCTTCTTGAAACTTGACACAATTAAATAGTTTCAAGTTCTATCTCTATGTTCTGTTTCCTATTGATGTAGCCCTAAGCAGTGACAGGCGAGAAACGCTTTCATTGAAAGGGGTTGCCAAGCTTCCAAAAATTACGAAACTCCAGAAATTTCAGCAAATATTTTTACACCCAAACTGGGTGATACTTTCAGGTAATGATCAGTACACTGAGCCCACTTTGTTCCCCAAATTTCATTCTTCAATGTTGAAGCTTTCATTTCCAGTAACAGTTTGAATTTTTAGGTTTCACTCTGTTTACTCCTATATTGATAGATGTATTTGGAACTCTAAATCAAACACGGTTTGTGCTAGCTTCTTGAATCTAGACACAATTAAGTAGTTTCAAGTTCTATCTCTATATTCTGTTTCCGATTGATGTAGCCCTAAGCAGTGACAGGGAGAAACACTGTCATTGAAAGGGGTTGCCTAGCTTCCAAAAATTACGAATCTCCAGAAATCTCAGCTAATATTTTTTCACCCAAACTGGATGATACTTTCAGGTAATGATCAGTTCACTAAGCCCACTTGGTTCCCCAAATTTCGTTCTTCTATGTTGAAGCGTTCGTTTCAAGTAACAGTTTGAATTTTGGCGTTTCACTCTATTTTCTCCTATATTGAGAGATGTATTTGGAACTCTAAATCAACCACGGTTTGTGCTAGCTTCTTGAAACTTGACACAATTAATTAGTTTCAAGTTCTATCTCTATGTTCTGTTTCCTATTGGTGTAGCCCTAAGCAGTGACAGGCGAGAAACACTTTCATTGAAAGGGGTTGCCAAGCATCCACAAATTACGAATCTCCAGAAATCTCATCAAATATTTTTACACCCAAACTGGGTGATACTTTCAGGTAATGATCAGTACACTGAGTCCACTTGGTTCCCCAAATTTCGTTCTTCTATGTTGAAGCGTTCGTTTCCAGTATCAGTTTGAATTTTGGTGTTTCACTCTGTTTTCTCCTATATTCATAGATGTATTTGGAACACTAAATCAAACACGGTTTGTGCTAGCTTCTTGAAACTTGACACAATTAAGTAGTTTCAAGTTCTATCTCTATGTTCTCTTTCCGATTGATGTAGCCCTGAGCAGTGACAGGCGAGAAACACTTTCATTGAAAGGGGTTGCCAAGCTTCCAAAAATTACGAATCTCCAGTAATCTCAGCAAATATTTTTTCACCCAAACTGGATGATACTTTCAGGTAATGATGAGTACACTAAGCCCACTTGGTTCCCCAAATTTCGTTCTTCTATGTTGAAGCGTTCGTTTCCAGTAACAGTTTGAATTTTGGCGTTTCACTCTGTTTTCTCCTATATTGATAGATGTATTTGGAACTCTAATTCAAGCACGGTTTGTGCTAGCTTCTTGAAACTTGACACAATTAAGTAGTTTCAAGTTCTAACTCTATATTTTGTTTCCCATTGGTGTAGCCCTAAGCAGTGACAGAGGAGAAACACTTTCATTGAAAGGGTTGCCAAGCTTCCATAAATTACGAATCTCCAGAAATCTCAGCAAATATTTTTTCACCCAAACTGGATGATACTTTCAGTAATGATCAGTACACTAAGCCCACTTGGTTCCCCAAATTTCGTTCTTCTATGTTGAAGCGTTCGTTTCCAGTAACAGTTTGAATTTTGGCGTTTCACTCTGTTTTCTCCTATATCGATAGATGTATTTGGAACTCTAAATCAAACACGGTTTGTGCTAGCTTCTTGAAACTTGACACAATTAAGTAGTTTCAAGTTCTATCTCTATATTTTGTTTCCTATTGGTGTAGCCCTAAGCAGTGACAGACGAGAAACACTTTCATTGAAAAGGGTTGCCAACCTTCCAAAAATTACGAATCTCCAGAAATCTCAGCAAACATTTTTTCACCCAAACTGGATGATACTTTCAGGTAATGATCAGTACACTGAGCCCACTTTGTTCCCCAAATTTCGTTCTTCTATGTTGAAGCGTCCGTTTCCAGTAACAGTTTGTATTTTGTCGTTTCACTCTGTTTTCTCCTATATTGATAGATGTATTTGGAACTCTAAATCAAGCACGGTTTGTGCTAGCTTCTTGAAACTTGACACAATTAAGTAGTTTCAAGTTCTATCTCTATGTTCTGTTTCCTATTGATGTAGCCCTAAGCAGTGACAGGCGAGAAACACTTTCATTGAAAGGGGTTGCCAAGCTTCCAAAAATTAGGAAACTCCAGAAATTTCAGCAAATATTTTTACACCCAAACTGGGTGATACTTTCAGGTAATGATCAGTACACTGAGCCCACTTTGTTTTGCAAATTTCGTTCTTCAATGTTGAAGCTTTCGTTTCCAGTAACAGTTTGAATTTTTAGGTTTCACTCTGTTTTCTCCTATATTGATAGATGTATTTGGAACTCTAAATCAAACACAGTTTGTGCTAGCTTCTTGAAACTTGACACAATTAAGTAGTTTCAAGTTCTATCTCTATGTTCTGTTTCCGATTGATGTAGCCCTAAGCAGTAACAGGCGAGAAACACTTTCATTGAAAGGGGTTGCCAAGCTTCCAAAAATTACGAATCTCCAGATATCTCAGCAAATATTTTTTCACCCTAACTTGATGATTCTTTCAGGTAATGATCAGTACACTGAGCCCACTTGGTTCCCCAAATTTCGCTCTTCTATGTTGAAGCGTTCGTTTCCAGTATCAGTTTGAATTTTGGCGTTTCACTCTGTTTTCTCCTATATTGATAGATGTATTTGGAACTCTAAATCAAGCACGGTTTGTGCTAGCTTCTTGAAACTTGACACAATTAAGTAGTTTCAAGTTCTCTCTCTATATTTTGTTTCCTATTGATGTACCCCTAAGCAGTGACAGACGAGAAAGACTTACATTGAAAGGGGTTGCCAAGCTTCCAAATATTACGAATCTCCAGAAATCTCAGCCAATATTTTTTCACCCAAACTGGATGATTCTTTCAGGTAATGATCAGTACACTGAGCCCACTTGGATCCCCAAATTTCGTTCTTCAATATTGAAGCTTTCATTTCCAGTAACAGTTTGAATTTTTAGGTTTCACTCGGTTTTCTCCTATATTGATAGATGTATTTGGAACTCTAAATCAAGCACGGTTTGTGCTAGCTTCTTGAAACGTGACACAATTAAGTAGTTTCAAGATCTATCTCTATATTTTGTTTCCTATTGGTGTAGCCCTAAGCAGTGACAGACGAGAAACACTTTCATTGAAAGGGATTGCCAAGCTTCCAAAAATTACGAATCTCCAGAAATCTCAGCTAATACTTTTTCACCCAAACTGGATGATACTTTCAGGTAATGATCAGTTCACTAAGCCCACTTGGTTCCCCAAATTTCATTCTTCTATGTTGAAGCGTTCGTTTCAAGTAACCGTTCGAATTTTGGCGTTTCACTCTATTTTCTCCTATATTGAGAGATGTATTTGGAACTCTAAATCAAGCACGGTTTGTGCTAGCTTCTTGAAACCTGACACAATTAAGTAGTTTCACGTTCTATCTCTATATTTTGTTTCCCATTTGTGTAGCCCTAAGCAGTGACAGAGGAGTAACACTTTCATTGAAAGGGGTTGCCAAGCTTCCATAAATTACGAATCTCCAGGAATCTCAGCAAATATTTTTTTCACCCAAACTGGATGATACTTTCAGGTAATGATCAGTACACTAAGCAACCTTGGTTCCCAAAATTTCGTTCTTCTATGTTGAAGCGTTCGTTTCCAGTAACAGTTTGTATTTTGGCGTTTCACTCTGTTTTCTCCTATATTGATAGATGTATTTGGAACTCTAAATCAAACTCGGTTTGTGCTAGCTTCTTGAAACTTGACACAATTAAGTAGTTTCAAGTTCTATCTCTATGTTCTGTTTCCGATTGATGTAGCCCTAAGCAGTTACAGGCGAGCAACACTTTCATTGAAAGGGGTTGCCAAGCTTCCAAAAATTACGAATCTCCAGAAATCTCAGCAAATATTTTTTCACCCAAACTGGATGATACTTTCAGGTAATGATCAGTACACTAAGCCCACTTGGTTCCCCAAATTTCGTTCTTCTATGTTGAAGCGTTCGTTTCCAGTAACAGTTTGAATTTTGGCGTTTCACTCTGTTTTCTCCTATATTGATAGATGTATTTGGAACTCTAAATCAAGCACGGTTTGTGCTAGCTTCTTGAAACTTGACACAATTAAGTAGTTTCAAGTTCTATCTCTATGTTCTGTTTCCTATTGATGTAGCCCTAAGCAGTGACAGACGAGAAAGTCTTACATTGAAAGGGGTTGCCAAGCTTCCAAAAATTACGAATCTCCAGAAATCTCAGCCAATATTTTTTCACCCAAACTGGATGATTCTTTCAGGTAATGATAAGTACACTGAGCCCACTTGGATCCCCAAATTTCGTTCTTCAATGTTGAAGCTTTCGTTTCCAGTAACAGTTTGAATTTTTAGGTTTCACTCTGTTTTCTCCTATATTGATAGATGTATTTGGAACTCTAAATCAAGCACGGTTTGTGCTAGCTTCTTGAAACTTGACACAATTAAGTAGTTTCAAGTTCTATCTCTATGTTCTGTTTCCTATTGATGTAGCCCTAAGCAGTGACAGGCGAGAAACACTTTCATTGAAAGGGGTTGCCAAGCTTCCAAAAATTACGAAACTCCAGAAATTTCAGCAAATATTTTTACACCCAAACTGGGTGATACTTTCAGGTAATGATCAGTACACTGAGCCCACTTTGTTCCCCAAATTTCATTCTTCAATGTTGAAGCTTTCATTTCCAGTAACAGTTTGAATTTCTAGGTTTCACTCTGTTTACTCCTATATTGATAGATGTATTTGGAACTCTAAATCAAACACGGTTTGTGCTAGCTTCTTGAAACTTGACACAATTAAGTAGTTTCAAGTTCTATCTCTATGTTCTGTTTCCGATTGATGTAGCCCTAAGCAGTAACAGGCGAGAAACACTTTCATTGAAAGGGGTTGCCAAGCTTCCAAAAATTACGAATCTCCAGAAATCTCAGCTAATACTTTTTCACCCAAACTGGATGATACTTTCAGGTAATGATCAGTTCACTAAGCCCACTTGGTTCCCCAAATTTCGCTCTTCTATGTTGAAGCGTTCGTTTCAAGTAACTGTTTGAATTTTGGCGTTTCACTCTATTTTCTCCTATATTGAGAGATGTATTTGGAACTCTAAATCAAGCACGGTTTGTGCTAGCTTCTTGAAACTTGACACAATTAAGTAGTTTCACGTTCTATCTCTATATTTTGTTTCCCATTTGTGTAGCCCTAAGCAGTGACAGAGGAGTAACACTTTCATTGAAAGGGGTTGCCAATCTTCCATAAATTACGAATCTCCAGGAATCTCAGCAAATATTTTTTCACCCAAACTGGATGATACTTTCAGGTAATGATCAGTACACTAAGCAACCTTGGTTCCCAAAATTTCGTTCTTCTATGTTGAAGCGTTCGTTTCCAGTAACAGTTTGTATTTTGGCGTTTCACTCTGTTTTCTCCTATATTGATAGATGTATTTGGAACTCTAAATCAAACACGGTTTGTGCTAGCTTCTTGAAACTTGACACAATTAAGTAGTTTCAAGTTCTATCTCTATGTTCTGTTTCCGATTGATGTAGCCCTAAGCAGTTACAGGCGAGCAACACTTTCATTGAAAGGGGTTGCCAAGCTTCCAAAAATTACGAATCTCCAGAAATCTCAGCAAATATTTTTTCACCCAAACTGGATGATACTTTCAGGTAATGATCAGTACACTAAGCCCACTTGGTTCCCCAAATTGCGTTCTTCTATGTTGAAGCGTTCGTTTCCAGTAACAGTTTGAATTTTGGCGTTTCACTCTGTTTTCTCCTATATTGATAGATGTATTTGGAACTCTAAATCAAGCACGGTTTGTGCTAGCTTCTTGAAACTTGACACAATTAAGTAGTTTCAAGTTCTATCTCTATGTTCTGTTTCCTATTGATGTAGCCCTAAGCAGTGACAGACGAGAAAGTCTTACATTGAAAGGGGTTGCCAAGCTTCCAAAAATTACGAATCTCAAGAAATCTCAGCCAATATTTTTTCACCCAAACTGGATGATTCTTTCAGGTAATGATAAGTACACTGAGCCCACTTGGATCCCCAAATTTCGTTCTTCAATGTTGAAGCTTTCGTTTCCAGTAACAGTTTGAATTTTTAGGTTTCACTCTGTTTTCTCCTATATTGATAGATGTATTTGGAACTCTAAATCAAGCACGGTTTGTGCTAGCTTCTTGAAACTTGACACAATTAAGTAGTTTCAAGTTCTATCTCTATGTTCTGTTTCCTATTGATGTAGCCCTAAGCAGTGACAGGCGAGAAACACTTTCATTGAAAGGGGTTGCCAAGCTTCCAAAAATTACGAAACTCCAGAAATTTCAGCAAATATTTTTACACCCAAACTGGGTGATACTTTCAGGTAATGATCAGTACACTGAGCCCACTTTGTTCCCCAAATTTCATTCTTCAATGTTGAAGCTTTCATTTCCAGTAACAGTTTGAATTTCTAGGTTTCACTCTGTTTACTCCTATATTGATAGATGTATTTGGAACTCTAAATCAAACACGGTTTGTGCTAGCTTCTTGAATCTTGACACAATTAAGTAGTTTCAAGTTCTATCTCTATATTCTGTTTCCGATTGATGTAGCCCTAAACAGTGACAGGGAGGAACACTGTTATTGAAAGGGGTTGCCTAGCTTCCAAAAATTACGAATCTCCAGAAATCTCAGCTAATATTTTTTCACCCAAACTGGATGATACTTTCAGGTAATGATCAGTTCACTAAGCCCACTTGGTTCCCCAAATTTCGTTCTTCTAAGTTGAAGCGTTCGTTTCAAGTAACAGTTTGAAATTGGGCGTTTCACTCTATTTTCTCCTATATTGAGAGATGTATTTGGAACTCTAAATCAAGCACGGTTTGTGCTAGCTTCTTGAAACTTGACACAATTAAGTAGTTTCAAGTTCTATCTCTATGTTCTCTTTCCGATTGATGTAGCCCTGAGCAGTGACAGGCGAGAAACACTTTCATTGAAAGGGGTTGCCAAGCTTCCAAAAATTACAAATCTCCAGTAATCTCAGCAAATATTTTTTCACCCAAACTGGATGATACTTTCAGGTAATGATGAGTACACTAAGCGCACTTGGTTCCCCAAATTTCGTTCTTCTATGTTGAAGCGTTCGTTTCCAGTAACAGTTTGAATTTTGGCGTTTCACTCTGTTTTCTCCTATATTGATAGATGTATTTGGAACTCTAATTCAAGCACGGTTTGTGCTAGCTTCTTGAAACTTGACACAATTAAGTAGTTTCAAGTTCTAACTCTATATTTTGTTTCCCATTGGTGTAGCCCTAAGCAATGACAGAGGAGAAACACTTTCATTGAAAGGGTGCCAAGCTTCCATAAATTACGAATCTCCAGAAATCTCAGCCAATATTTTTTCACCCAAACTGGATGATACTTTCAGTAATGATCAGTACACTAAGCCCACTTGGTTCCCCAAATTTCGTTCTTCTATGTTGAAGCGTTCGTTTCCAGTAACAGTTTGAATTTTGGAGTTTCACTCTGTTTTCTCCTATATCGATAGATGTATTTGGAACTCTAAATCAAACACGGTTTGTGCTAGCTTCTTGAAACTTGACACAATTAAGTAGTTTCAAGTTCTATCTCTATATTTTGTTTCCTATTGGTGTAGCCCTAAGCAGTGACAGACGAGAAACACTTTCATTGAAAAGGGTTGCCAACCTTCCAAAAATTACGAATCTCCAGAAATCTCAGCAAATATGTTTTCACCCAAACTGGATGATACTTTCAGGTAATGATCAGTACACTGAGCCCACTTTGTTCCCCAAATTTCGTTCTTCTATGTTGAAGCGTCCGTTTCAAGTAACAGTTTGTATTTTGGCGTTTCACTCTGTTTTCTCCTATATTGATAGATGTATTTGGAACTCTAAATCAAGCACGGTTTGTGCTAGCTTCTTGAAACTTGACACAATTAAGTAGTTTCAAGTTCTATCTCTATGTTCTGTTTCCTATTGATGTAGCCCTAAGCAGTGACAGGCGAGAAACACTTTCATTGAAAGGGGTTGCCAAGCTTCCAAAAATTACGAAACTCCAGAAATTTCAGCAAATATTTTTACACCCAAACTGGGTGATACTTTCAGGTAATGATCAGTACAATGAGCCCACTTTGTTTTGCAAATTTCGTTCTTCAATGTTGAAGCTTTCGTTTCCAGTAACAGTTTGAATTTTTAGGTTTCACTCTGTTTTCTCCTATATTGATAGATGTATTTGGAACTCTAAATCAAACACAGTTTGTGCTAGCTTCTTGAAACTTGACACAATTAAGTAGTTTCAAGTTCTATCTCTATGTTCTGTTTCCGATTGATGTAGCCCTAAGCAGTAACAGGCGAGAAACACTTTCATTGAAAGGGGTTGCCAAGCTTCCAAAAATTACGAATCTCCAGAAATCTCAGCAAATATTTTTTCACCCTAACTGGATGATTCTTTCAGGTAATGATCAGTACACTGAGCCCACTTGGTTCCCCAAATTTCGCTCTTCTATGTTGAAGCGTTCGTTTCCAGTATCAGTTTGAATTTTGGCGTTTCACTCTGTTTTCTCCTATATTGATAGATGTATTTGGAACTCTAAATCAAGCACGGTTTGTGCTAGCTTCTTGAAACTTGACACAATTAAGTAGTTTCAAGTTCTCTCTCTGTATTTTGTTTTCTATTGATGTAGCCCTAAGCAGTGACAGACGAGAAAGACCTACATTGAAAGGGGTTGCCAAGCTTCCAAAAATTACGAATCTCCAGAAATCTCAGCCAATATTTTTTCACCCAAACTGGATGATTCTTTCAGGTAATGATCAGTACACTGAGCCCACTTGGATCCCCAAATTTCGTTCTTCAATGTTGAAGCTTTCGTTTCCAGTAACAGTTTGAATTTTTAGGTTTCACTCTGTTTTCTCCTATATTGATAGATGTATTTGGAACTCTAAATCAAGCACGGTTTGTGCTAGCTTCTTGAAACGTGACACAATTAAGTAGTTTCAAGATCTATCTCTATATTTTGTTTCCTATTGGTGTAGCCCTAAGCAGTGACAGACGAGAAACACTTTCATTGAAAGGGGTTGCCAAGCTTCCAAAAATTACGAATCTCCAGAAATCTCAGCTAATATTTTTTCACCCAAACTGGATGATACTTTCAGGTAATGATCAGTTCACTAAGCCCACTTGGTTCCCCAAATTTCGTTCTTCTATGTTGAAGCGTTCGTTTCAAGTAACAGTTTGAATTTTGGCGTTTCACTCTATTTTCTCCTATATTGAGAGATGTATTTGGAACTCTAAATCAAGCACGGTTTGTGCTAGCTTCTTGAAACTTGACACAATTAAGTAGTTTCAAGTTCTATCTCTATGTTCTGTTTCCTATTGATGTAGCCCTAAGCAGTCACAGGCGAGAAACACTGTCATTGAAAGGGGTTGCCAAGCTTCCAAAAATTACGAATCTCCAGAAATCTCAGCAAATATTTTTTCACCCAAACTGGATGATACTTTCCGGTAATGATCAGTACACTGAGCCCACTTTGTTCCAGAAATTTCGTTCTTCTATGTTGAAGCGTTCGTTTCAAGTAACAGTTTGTATTTTGGCGTTTCACTCTGTTTACTCCTATATTGATAGATGTATTTGGAACTCTAAATCAAGCACGGTTTGTGCTAGCTTCTTGAAACTAGACACAATTAAGTAGTTTCATATTCTATCTCTATGTTCTGTTTCCTATTGATGTAGCACTAAGCAGTGACAGGCGAGAAACACTTTCATTGAAAGGGGTTGCCAAGCTTCCAAAAATTACGAAACTCCAGAAATTTCAGCAAATATTTTTACACCCAAACTGGGTGATACTTTTAGGTAATGATCAGTACACTGAGCCCACTTGGTTCCCCAAATTTCATTCTTCAATGTTGAAGCTTTCATTTCCAGTAACAGTTTGAATTTTTAGGTTTCACTCTGTTTACTCCTATATTGATAGATGTATTTGGAACTCTAAATCAAACACGGTTTGTGCTAGCTTCTTGAAACTTGACACAATTAAGTAGTTTCAAGTTGTATCTCTATGTTCTGTTTCCGATTGATGTAGCCCTAATCAGTGACAGGGAGAAACACTGTCATTGAAAGGGGTTGCCAAGCTTCCAAAAATTACGAATCTCCAGAAATCTCAGCCAATATTTTTTAACCCAAACTGGATGATTCTTTCAGGTAATGATCAGTACACTGAGCCCACTTGGATCCCCAAATTTCGTTCTTCAATGTTGAAGCTTTCGTTTCCAGTAACAGTTTGAATTTTTAGGTTTCACTCTGTTTTCTCCTATATTGATAGATGTATTTGGAACTCTAAATCAAGCACGGTTTGTGCTAGCTTCTTGAAACGTGACACAATTAAGTAGTTTCAAGATCTACCTCTATATTTTGTTTCCTATTGGTGTAGCCCTAAGCAGTGACAGACGAGAAACACTTTCATTGAAAGGGGTTGCCAAGCTTCCAAAAATTACGAATCTCCAGAAATCTCAGCAAATATTTTTTCACCCAAACTGGATGATACTTTCAGGTAATGATGAGCACACTAAGCCCACTTGGTTCCCCAAATTTCGTTCTTCTATGTTGAAGCGTTCGTTTCCAGTATCAGTTTGAATTTTGGTGTTTCACTCTGTTTTCTCCTATATTCATAGATGTATTTGGAACACTAAATCAAACACGGTTTGTGCTAGCTTCTTGAAACTTGACACAATTTAGTAGTTTCAAGTTCTATCTCTATGTTCTCTTTCCGATTGATGTAGCCCTGAGCAGTGACAGGCGAGAAACACTTTCATTGAAAGGGGTTGCCAAGCTTCCAAAAATTACGAATCTCCAGTAATCTCAGCAAATATTTTTTCACCCAAACTGGATGATACTTTCAGGTAATGATGAGTACACTACGCCCACTTGGTTCCCCAAATTTTGTTCTTCTACATTGAAACGTTCGTTTCCTTTAACAGTTTGAATTTTGGCGTTTCACTCTGTTTTCTCCTATATTGATAGATGTATTTGGAACTCTAATTCAAGCACGGTTTGTGCTAGCTTCTTGAAACTTGACACAATTAAGTAGTTTCAAGTTCTAACTCTATATTTTGTTTCCCATTGGTGTAGCCCTAAGCAGTGAAAGAGGAGAAACACTTTCATTGAAAGGGTTGCCAAGCTTCCATAAATTATGAATCTCCAGAAATCTCAGCAAATATTTTTTCACCCAAACTGGATGATACTTTCAGTAATGATCAGTACACTAAGCCCACTTGGTTCCCCAAATTTCGTTCTTCTATGTTGAAGCGTTCGTTTCCAGTAACAGTTTGAATTTTGGCATTTCACTCTGTTTTCTCCTATATCAGTAGATGTATTTGGAACTCTAAATCAAGCACGGTTTGTGCTAGCTTCTTGAAACTTGACACAATTAAGTAGTTTCAAGTTCTCTCTCTATATTTTGTTTCCTATTGATGTAGCCCTAAGCAGTGACAGACGAGAAAGACTTACATTGAAAGGGGTTGCCAAGCTTCCAAAAATTACGAATCTCCAGAAATCTCAGCCAATATTTTTTACCCAAACTGGATGATTCTTTCAGGTAATGATCAGTACACTGAGCCCACTTGGATCCCCAAATTTCGTTCTTCAATATTGAAGCTTTCATTTCCAGTAACAGTTTGAATTTTTAGGTTTCACTCTGTTTTCTCCTATGTTGATAGATGTATTTGGAACTCTAAATCAAGCACGGTTTGTGCTAGCTTCTTGAAACGTGACACAATTAAGTAGTTTCAAGATCTATCTCTATATTTTGTTTCCTATTGGTGTAGCCCTAAGCAGTGACAGACGAGAAACACTTTCATTGAAAGGGGTTGCCAAGCTTCCAAAAATTACGAATCTCCAGAAATCTCAGCTAATATTTTTTCACCCAAACTGGATGATACTTTCAGGTAATGATCAGTTCACTTAGCCCACTTGCTTCCCCAAATTTCGTTCTTCTATGTTGAAGCGTTCGTTTCAAGTAACCGTTTGAATTTTGGCGTTTCACTCTATTTTCTCCTATATTGAGAGATGTATTTGGAACTCTAAATCAAGCACGGTTTGTGCTAGCTTCTTGAAACTTGACACATTAAGTAGTTTCACGTTCTATCTCTATATTTTGTTTCCCATTTGTGTAGCCCTAAGCAGTGACAGAGGAGTAACACTTTCATTGAAAGGGGTTGCCAAGCTTCCATAAATTACGAATCTCCAGGAATCTCAGCAAATATTTTTTCACCCAAACTGGATGATACTTTCAGGTAATGATCAGTTCACTAAGCAACCTTGGTTCCCAAAATTTCGTTCTTCTATGTTGAAGCGTTCGTTTCCAGTAACAGTTTGTATTTTGGCGTTTCACTCTGTTTTCTCCTATATTGATAGATGTATTTGGAACTCTAAATCAAACACGGTTTGTGCTAGATTCTTGAAACTTGACACAATTAAGTAGTTTCAAGTTCTATCTCTATGTTCTGTTTCCGATTGATGTAGCCCTAAGCAGTTACAGGCGAGCAACACTTTCATTGAAAGGGGTTGCCAAGCTTCCAAAAATTACGAATCTCCAGAAATCTCAGCAAATATTTTTTCACCCAAACTGGATGATACTTTCAGGTAATGATCAGTACACTAAGCCCACTTGGATCCCCAAATTTCGTTCTTCTATGTTGAAGCGTTCGTTTCCAGTAACAGTTTGAATTTTGGCGTTTCACTCTGTTTTCTCCTATATTGATAGATGTATTTGGAACTCTAAATCAAGCACGGTTTGTGCTAGCTTCTTGAAACTTGACACAATTAAGTAGTTTCAAGTTCTATCTCTATGTTCTGTTTCATATTGATGTAGCCCTAAGCAGTGACAGACGAGAAAGTCTTACATTGAAAGGGGTTGCCAAGCTTCCAAAAATTACGAATCTCCAGAAATCTCAGCCAATATTTTTTCACCCAAACTGGATGATTCTTTCAGGTAATGATAAGTACACTGAGCCCACTTGGATCCCCAAATTTCGTTCTTCAATGTTGAAGCTTTCGTTTCCAGTAACAGTTTGAATTTTTAGGTTTCACTCTGTTTTCTCCTATATTGATAGATGTATTTGGAACTCTAAATCAAGCACGGTTTGTGCTAGCTTCTTGAAACTTGACACAATTAAGTAGTTTCAAGTTCTATCTCTATGTTCTCTTTCCTATTGATGTAGCCCTAAGCAGTGACAGGCGAGAAACAGTTTCATTGAAAGGGGTTGCCAAGCTTCCAAAAATTACGAAACTCCAGAAATTTCAGCAAATATTTTTACACCCAAACTGGGTGATACTTTCAGGTAATGATCAGTACCCTGAGCCCACTTTGTTCCCCAAATTTCATTCTTCAATGTTGAAGCTTTCATTTCCAGTAACAGTTTGAATTTTTAGGTTTCACTCTGTTTACTCCTATATTGATAGATGTATTTGGAACTCTAAATCAAACACGGTTTGTGCTAGCTTCTTGAATCTTGACACAATTAAGTAGTTTCAAGTTCTATCTCTATATTCTGTTTCCGATTGATGTAGCCCTAAGCAGTGACAGGGAGAAACACTGTCATTGAAAGGGGTTGCCTAGCTTCCAAAAATTACGAATCTCCAGAAATCTCAGCTAATATTTTTTCACCCAAACTGCATGATACTTTCAGGTAATGATCAGTTCACTAAGCCCACTTGGTTCCCCAAATTTCGTTCTTCTATGTTGAAGCGTTTGTTTCAAGTAACAGTTTGAATTTTGGCGTTTCACTCTGTTTTCTCCTATATTGATAGATGTATTTGGAACTCTAAATTAAGCACAGTTTGTGCTAGCTTCTTGAAACTTGACACAATTAAGTAGTTTCAAGTTCTATCTCTATGTTCTGTTTCCTATTGATGTAGCACTAAGCAGTGACAGGCGAGAAAGACTTTCATTGAAAGTGGTTGCCAAGCTTCCAAAAATTACGAATCTCCAGAAATCTCAGCAAATATTTTTTCATCCAAACTGGATGATACTCTCAGGTAATGATCAGTACACTAAGAACACTTGGTTTCCCAAATTTCGTTCTTCTATGTTGAAGCGTTCGTTTTCAGTATCAGTTTGAATTTTGGTGTTTCACTCTGTTTTCTCCTATATTGACAGATGAATTTGGAACTCTAAATCAAGCACGGTTTGTGCTAGCTTCTGGAAACTTGACAAAATTAAGTAGTTTCAAGTTCTATCTCTATGTTCTGTTTCCGATTGATGTAGCCCAAGCAGTGACAGGCGAGAAACACTTTCATTGAAAGGGGTTGCCAAGCTTCCAAAAATTACGAATCTCCAGAAATCTCAGCAAATATTTTTTCACCCAAATTGGATGATACTTTCAGGTAATGATCAGTACACTAAGCCCACTTGGTTCCCCAAATTTCGTTCTTCTATGTTGAAGCGTTCGTTTCCAGTATCAGTTTGAATTTTGGTGTTTCACTCTGTTTTCTCCTATATTGATAGATGTATTTGGAACTCTAAATCCAGCACGGTTTGTGCTAGCTTCTTGAAACTTGACACAATTAAGTAGTTTCAAGTTCTATCTCTATGTTCTCTTTCCTATTGATGTAGCCCTAAGCAGTGACAGGCGAGAAACACTTCCATTGAAAGGGGTTGCCAAGCTTCCAAATATTACGAATCTCCAAAAATCTCAGCAAATATTTTTACACCCAAACTGGCTGATACTTTCAGGTAATGATCAGTACACGGAGCCCACTTTGTTCCCCAATTTCGTTCTTCAATGTTGAAGCTTTCGTTTCCAGTAACAGTTTCAATTTTTAGGTTTCACTCTGTTTTCTCCTATATTGATAGATGTATTTGGGACTCTAAATCAAACACGGTTTGTGCTAGCTTCTTGAAACTTGACACAATTAAGTAGTTTCAAGTTCTATCTCTATGTTCTGTTTCCTATTGATGTAGCCCTAAGCAGTGACAGGCGAGAAACACTTTCACTGAAAGGTGTTGCCAAGCTTCCAAAAATTACGAATCTCCAGAAATCTCAGCAAATATTTTTTCTCCCAAACTGGGTGATACTTTCAGGTAATGATCAGTACACTAAGCCCACTTTGTTCCCCAAATTTCGTTCTTCTATGTTGAAGCGTTCGTTTCCAGTAACAGTTTGTATTTTGGCATTTCACTCTGTTTTCTCCTATATTGATAGATATATTTGGAACTCTAAATCAAACAGGATTTGTGCTAGCTTCTTGAAACTTGACACAATTAAGTAGTTTCAAGTTCTATCTCTATGTTATGTTTCCTATTGATGTAGCCCTAAGAAGTGACAGGCGAGAAACACTTTCATTGAAAGGGGTTGCCAAGCGTCCAAAAATTATGAATCTCCAGAAATCTCAGCAAATATTTTTACACCCAAACTGGGTGATACTTTCAGGTAATGATCAGTACACTGAGCCCACTTTGTTCCTCAAATTATGTTCTTCAATGTTGCAGCTTTCGTTTCCAGTAACAGTTTGAATTTTTAGGTTTCACTCTGTTTTCTCCTATATTGATAGATGTATTTGGAACTCTAAATCAAGCACGGTTTGTACTAGCTTCTTGAAACTCGACACAATTAATTAGTTTCAAGTTCTATCTCTATGTTCTGTTTCCTATTGATGTAGCCCTAAGCATTGACAGGCGAGAAACACTTTCATTGAAAGGGGTTGCCAAGCTTCCAAAAATTACGAATCTCCAGAAATCTCAGCAAATATTTTCACACCCAAACTGGGTGATACTTTCAGGTAATGATCAGTACACTGATCCCACTTTGTTCCCCAAATTTCGTTCTTCAATGTGGAAGCTTTCGTTTCCAGTAACAGTTTGAATTTTTAGGTTTCACACTGTTTTCTCCTATATTGATAGATGTATTTGGAAATCTAAATCAAACAGGGTTTGTGCTAGCTTCTTGAAACTTAACACAATTAAGTAGTTTCAAGTTCTATCTCTATGTTCTGTTTCCTATTGATGTAGCCCTAAGCAGTGACAGGCGAGAAACACTTTCATTTAAAGGGGTTGCCAAGCTTCCAAAAATTACGAATCTCCAGAAATCTCAGCAAATATTTTTTCACCCAAACTTGATGATACTTTCAGGTAATGATCAGTACACTAAGCCCACTAGGTTCCCCAAATTTCGTTCTTCTATGTTGAAGCGTTCGTTTCCAATAACAGTTTGAATTTTGGCGTTTCACTCTGTTTTCTCCTATATTGATAGATGTATTTGGAACTCTAAATCAAGCACGGTTTGTGCTAGCTTCTTGAAACTTGACACAATTAAGTAGTTTCAAGTTCTATCTCTATATTTTGTTTCCTATTGGTGTAGCCCTAAGCAGTGACAGACGAGAAACACTTTCATTGAAAGGGGTTGCCAAGCGTCCAAAAATTACGCATCTCCAGAAATCTCAGCAAACATTTTTTCACCCAAACTGGATGATACTTTCAGGTAATGATCAGTACACTAAGCCCACTTGGTTCCCCAAATTTCGTTCTTCTATGTTGAAGCGTTCGTTTCCAGTAACAGTTTGAATTTTGGCGTTTTACTCTGTTTTCTCCTATATTGATAGATGTATTTGGAACTCTAAATCAAGCACGGTTTGTGCTAGCTTCTTGAAATTGACACAATTAAGTAGTTTCACGTTCTATCTCTATATATTGTTTCCCATTTGTGTAGCCCTAAGCAGTGACAGAGGAGTAACACTTTCATTGAAAGGGGTTGCCAAGCTTCCATAAATTACGAATCTCCAGGAATCTCAGCAAATATTTTTACACCCAAACTGGATGATACTTTCAGGTAATGATCAGTACACTGAGCCCACTTTGTTCCCCAAATTTCGTTCTTCAATGTTGAAGCTTTCGTTTCCAGTAACGGTTTAAATTTTTAGGTTTCACTCTGTTTTCTCCTATATCGATAGATGTATTTGGAACTCTAAATCAAACACGGTTTGCGCTAGCTTCTTGAAACTTGACACAATTAAGTAGTTTCAAGTTCTATCTCTATATTTTGTTTCCTATTGGTGTAGCCCTAAGCAGTGACAGACGAGAAACACTTTCCTTGAAAGGGGTTGCCAAGCTTCCAAAAATTACGAATCTCCAGAAATCTCAGCAAATATTTTTTCACCCAAACTGGATGATACTTTCAGGTAATGATCAGTACACTAAGCCCACTTGGTTCCCCAAATTTCGTTATTCAATGTTGAAGCTTTCGTTTCCAGTAACAGTTTGAATTTTTAGGTTTCACTCTGTTTTCTCCTATATTGATAGATGTATTTGGAACTCTAAATCAAACACGGTTTGTGCTAGCTTCTTGAAACTTGACACAATTAAGTAGTTTCAAGTTCTATCTCTATATTTTGTTTCCTATTGATGTAGCCCTAAGCAGTGACAGATGAGAAACACTTTCATTGAAAGGGGTTGCAAAGCTTCCAAAAATTACGAATCTCCAGAAATCTCAGCAAATATTTTTTCACCCAAACTGGATGATTCTTTCAGGTAATGATCAGTACACTGAGCCCACTTGGATCCCCAAATTTCGTTCTTCAATGTTGAAGCTTTTGTTTCCAGGAACATTTTGAATTTTGCCATTTCACTCTGTTTTCTCCTATATTGATAGATGTATTTGGAACTCTAAAACAAACACGGTTTGTGCTAGCTTCTTGAAACTTGACACAATTAAGTAGTTGCAAGTTCTATCTCTATGTTTTGTTTCCTATTGGTGTAGCACTAAGCAGTGACAGATGAGAAACACTTTCATTGAAAGGTTAAGCCAAGGTTCCAAAAATAACGAATCTCCAGAAATCTCAGCAAATATTTTTTCACTTAAACTGGATGATACTTTCAGGTATTGATCAGTACACTAAGCCCACCTGGTTCCCCAAATTTCGTTCTTCTGTGTTGAAGTGTTCGTTTCCAGTAACAGTTTGAATTTTGGCGTTTCACTCTGTTTTCTCCTATATTGATAGATGTTTGGAACTCTAAATCAAGCACGGTTTGTGCTAGCTTCTTGAAACTTGACACAATTAAGTAGTTTCAAGTTCTATCTCTATGTTCTGTTTGCGATTGATGTAGCCCTAAGCAGTGACAGGCGAGAAACACTTTCATTGAAAGGGGTTGCCAAGCTTCCAAAAATTACGAATCTCCAGAAATCTCAGCAAATATTTTTTCACCCAAACTGGGTGATACTTTCAGTTAATGATCAGTACACTGAGCCCACTTGGTTCCCCAAATTTCGTTCTTCTATGTTGAAGCGTTCGTTTCCAGGAACAGTTTGAATTTTGGCGTTTCACTCTGTTTTCTCCTATATTGATAGATGTATTTGGAACTCTAAATCAAGCACGGTTTGTGCTAGCTTCTTGAAACTTGACACAATTAAGCAGTTTCAAGTTCTATCTCTATGTTCTCTTTCCTATTGATGTAACCCTAAGCAGTGACAGGCGAGAAACACTTTCATTGAAAAGGGTTGCCAAGCTTCCAAATATTACGAATCTCCAAAAATCTCAGCAAATATTTTTTCACCCAAACTGGATGATACTTTCAGGTAATGATCAGTACACTAAGCCCACTTGGTTCCCCAAATTTTGTTCTTCTATGTTGAAGTGTTCGTTTCCAGTAACAGTTTGAATTTTTAGGTTTCACTCTGTTTCCTCCTATACTGATAGATGTATTTGGAACTCTAAATCAAACACGGTTTGTGCTAGCTTCTTGAAACTTGACACAATTAAGTAGTTTCAAGTTCTATCTCTATGTTCTGTTTCCGATTGATGTAGCCCTAAGCAGTGACAGGCGAGAAACACTTTCATTGAAAGGGGTTGCCAAGCTTCCAAAAATTACGAATCTCCAGAAATCTCAGCAAATATTTTTTCACCCAAACTGGATGATACTTTCAGGTAATGATCAGTACACTAAGCAACCTTGGTTCCCAAAATTTCGTTCTCTATGTTGAACTGTTCGTTTCCAGTAACAGTTTGTATTTTGGCGTTTCACTCTGTTTTCTCCTATATTGATAGATGTATTTGGAACTCTAAATCAAACACGGTTTGTGCTAGCTTCTTGAAACTTGACACAATTAAGTAGTTTCACGTTCTATCTCTATGTTCTGTTTCCGATTGATGTAGCCCTAAGCAGTTACAGGCGAGCAACACTTTCATTGAAAGGGGTTGCCAAGCTTCCAAAAATTACGAATCTCCAGAAATCTCAGCAAATATTTTTTCACCCAAACTCGATGATACTTTCAGGTAATGATCAGTACACTAAGCCCACTTGGTTCCCCAAATTTCATTCTTCTATGTTGAAGCGTTCGTTTCCAGTAACAGTTTGAATTTTGGCGTTTCACTCTGTTTTCTCCTATATTGATAGATGTATTTGGAACTCTAAATCAAGCACGGTTTGTGCTAGCTTCTTGAAACTTGACACAATTAAGTAGTTTCAAGTTCTATCTCTATGTTCTGTTTCCTATTGTTGTAACCCTAAGCAGTGACAGACGAGAAAGACTTACATTGAAAGGGGTTGCCAAGCTTCCAAAATTTACGGAACTCCAGAAATCTCAGCCAATATTTTTTCACCCAAACTGGATGATTCTTTCAGGTAATGATCAGTACACTGAGCCCACGTGGATCCCCAAATTTCGTTCTTCAATGTTGAAGCTTTCGTATCCAGTAACAGTTTGAATTTTTAGGTTTCACTCTGTTTTCTCCTATATTGATAGATGTATTTGGAACTCTAAATCAAGCACGGTTTGTGCTAGCTTCTGGAAACTTGACACAATTAAGTAGTATCAAGTTCTATCTCTATGTTCTCTTTCCTATTGATGTAGCCCTAAGCAGTGACAGGCGAGAAACACTTTCATTGAAAGGGGTTGCCAAGCTTCCAAAAATTACGAAACTCCAGAAATTTCAGCAAATATTTTTACACCCAAACTGGGTGATACTTTCAGGTAATGATCAGTACACTGAGCCCACTTTGTTTCCCAAATTTCATTCTTCAATGTTGAAGCTTTCATTTCCAGTAACAGTTTGAATTTTTAGGTTTCACTCTGTTTACTCCTATATTGATAGATGTATTTGGAACTCTAAATCAAACACGGTTTGTGCTAGCTTCTTGAATCTTGACACAATTAAGTAGTTTCAAGTTCTATCTCTATGTTCTGTTTCCGATTGATGTAGCCCTAAGCAGTGACAGGGAGAAACACTGTCATTTAAAGGGGTTGCCAAGCTTCCAAAAATTACGAATCTCCAGAAATCTCAGCTAATATTTTTTCACCCAAACTGGATGATACTATCAGGTAATGATCAGTTCACTAAGCCCACTTGGTTCCCCAAATTTCGTTCTTCTATGTTGAAGCGTTCGTTTCAAGTAACATTTTGAATTTTGGCGTTTCACTCTATTTTCTTTATATTGAGAGATGTATTTGGAACTCTAAATCAAGCACGGTTTGTGCTAGCTTCTTGAAACTTGACACAATTAAGTAGTTTCACGTTCTATCTCTATATTTTGTTTCCCATTTGTGTAGCCCTAAGCAGTGACAGAGGAGTAACACTTTCATTGAAAGGGGTTGCCAAGCTTCCATAAATTACGAATCTCCAGGAATCTCAGCAAATATTTTTTCACCCAAACTGGATGATTCTTTCAGGTAATGATCAGTACACTAAGCCCACTTGGTTCCCCAAATTTCGTTCTTCTATGTTGAAGCGTTCGTTTCCAGTAACAGTTTGAATTTTGGCGTTTCACTCTGTTTTCTCCTATATTGATAGATGTATTTGGAACTCTAAATCAAGCACGGTTTGTGCTAGCTTCTTGAAACTTGACACAATTAAGTAGTTTCAAGTTCTATCTCTATGTTCTCTTTCCTATTGATGTAGCCCTAAGCAGTGACAGGCGAGAAACACTTTCATTGAAAAGGGTTGCCAAGCTTCCAAATATTACGAATCTCCAAAAATCTCAGCAAATATTTTTACACCCAAACTGGGTGATACTTTCAGGTAAGGATCAGTACACTGAGCCCACTTTGTTCCCCAAATTTCGGTCTTCAATGTTGAAGCTTTCGTTTCCAGTAATAGTTTGAATTTTTAGGTTTCACTCTGTTTTCTCCTATATTGATAGATGTATTTGGAACTCTAAATCAAACACGGTTTGTGCTAGCTTCTTGAAACTTGACACAATTAAGTAGTTTCAAGTTCTATCACTATATTTTGTTTCCTATTGATTTAGTCCTAAGCAGTGACAGATGAGAAACACTTTCATTGAAAGGGGTTGCCAAGCTTCCAAAAATTACAAATCTCCATAAATCTCAGCAAATATTTTTTCACCCAAACTGGATGATTCTTTCAGGTAATGATCAGTACAGTGAGCCCACTTGGTTCGCCAAATTTCGTTCTTCTATGTTGAAGCGTTCGTTTCCAGTATGACTTTGAATTTTGGTGTTTCACTCTGTTTTCTCCTATATTGACAGATGTATTTGGAACTCTAAATCAAACATGGTTTGTGCTAGCTTCTGAAACTTGACACAATTAAGTAGTTTCAAGTTCTATCTTTATGTTCTGTTTCCGATTGATGTAGCCCTAAGCAGTGACAGGCGAGAAACACTTTCATTGAAAGGGGTTGCCAAGCTTCCAAAAATTACGAATCTCCAGAAATATCAGCAAATATTTTTTCACCCTAACTGGATGATTCTTTCAGGTAATGATCAGTACACTGAGCCCACTTGGTTCCCCAAATTTCGTTCTTCTATGTTGAAGCGTTCGTTTCCAGTATAAGTTTGAATTTTGGTGTTTCAATCTGTTTTCTCCTATAT
The DNA here is from genome assembly GCF_964194105.1 of Spermophilus citellus. Classification (NCBI taxonomy): domain Eukaryota; kingdom Metazoa; phylum Chordata; class Mammalia; order Rodentia; family Sciuridae; genus Spermophilus; species Spermophilus citellus. The sequence goes on along the minus strand of NC_138193.1, from coordinate 30,154,855 downwards.
TGATAGACGTATTTGGAACTCTAAATCAAACACGGTTTGTGCTAGCTTCTTGAAACTTGACACAATTAAGTAGTTTCAAGTTCTAACTCTATGTTCTGTTTCCTATTGATGTAGCCCTAAGCAGTGACAGGCGAGAAACACTTCCATTGAAAGGGGTTGCCAAGCATCCACAAATTACGAATCTCCAGAAATCTCAGCAAATATTTTTACACCCAAACTGGGTGATACTTTCAGGTAATGATCAGTACACTGAGTCCACTTGGTTCCCCAAATTTCGTTCTTCTGTGTTGAAGCGTTCGTTTCCAGTAACAGTTTGAATTTTGGTGTTTCACTCTGTTTTCTCCTATATTGATAGATGTATTTGGAACTCTAATTCAAGCACGGTTTTTGCTAGCTTCTTGAAACTTGACACAATTAAGTAGTTTCAAGTTCTATCTCTATGTTCTGTTTCCTATTGATGTAGCCCTAAGCAGTGACAGACGAGAAACACTTCCATTGAAAGGGGTGGCCAAGCTTCCAAAAATTACGAATCTCCAGAAATCTCAGCAAATATTTTTTCACCCAAACTGGATGATACTTTCAGGTAATGATCAGTACACTGAGCCCACTTGGATCCCCAAATTTCGTTCTTCAATGTTGAAGCTTTCGTTTCCAGTAACAGTTTGAATTTTTAGGTTTCACTCTGATTTCTCCTATATTGATAGATGTATTTGGAACTCTAAATCAAGCACGGTTTGTGCTAGCTTCTTGAAACGTGACACAATTAAGTAGTTTCAAGATCTATCTCTATATTTTGTTTCCTATTGGTGTAGCCCTAAGCAGTGACAGACGAGAAACACTTTCATTGAAAGGGGTTGCCAAGCTTCCAAAAATTACGAATCTCCAGAAATCTCAGCAAATATTTTTTCACCCAAACTGGATGATACTTTCAGGTAATGATGAGCACACTAAGCCCACTTGGTTCCCCAAATTTCGTTCTTCTATGTTGAAGCGTTCGTTTCCAGTAACAGTTTGAATTTTGGCGTTTCACTCTGTTTTCTCCTATATTGATAGATGTATTTGGAACTCTAAATCAAGCACGGTTTGTGCTAGCTTCTTGAAACATGACACAATTAAGTAGTTTCAAGTTCTATCTCTATGTTCTCTTTCCTATTGATGTAACCCTAAGCAGTGACAGGCGAGAAACATTTTCATTGAAAGGGGTTGCCAAGCTTCCAAAAATTACGAATCTCCAGAAATCTCAGCAAATATTTTTTCACCCTAACTGGATGATTCTTTCAGGTAATGATCAGTACACTGAGCCCACTTGGTTCCCCAAATTTCGTTCTTCTATGTTGAAGCGTTCGTTTCCAGTATAAGTTTGAATTTTGGTGTTTCACTCTGTTTTCTCCTATATTGATAGACATATTTGGAACTCTAAATCAAACACGGTTTGTGCTAGCTTCTTGAAACTTGACACAATTAAGTAGTTTCAAGTTCTAACTCTATGTTCTGTTTCCTATTGATGTAGCCCTAAGCAGTGACAGGCGAGAAACACTTTCATTGAAAGGGGTTGCCAAGCATCCACAAATTACGAATCTCCAGAAATCTCAGCAAATATTTTTACACCCAAACTGGATGATACATTCAGGTAATGATCAGTACACTGAGTCCACTTGGTTCCCCAAATTTCGTTCTTCTATGTTGAAGTGTTCGTTTCCAGTAACAGTTTTAATTTTGGCGTTTCACTCTGTTTTCTCCTATATTGATAAATGTATTTGGAACTCTAAATCAAGCACGGTTTGTACTAGCTTCTTGAAACTTGACACAATTAAGTAGTTTCAAGTTCTATCTCTATGTTCTGTTTCCTATTGATGTAGCCCTAAGTAGTGACAGGGGAGAAACACTTTCATTGAAAGGGGTTGCCAAGCTTCCCAAAATTACGAATCTCCAGAAATCTCAGCAAATATTTTTTCACCCAAACTGGGTGATACTTTCAGGTAAGGATCAGTACACTGAGCCCACTTTTTTCCCCAAATTTCGTTCTTCAATGTTGAAGCTTTCGTTTCCAGTAATAGTTTGAATTTTTAGGTTTCACTCTGTTTTCTCCTATATTGATAGATGTATTTGGAACTCTAAATCAAACACGGTTTGTGTTAGCTTCTTGAAACTTGACACAATTAAGTAGTTTCAAGTTCTATCACTATATTTTGTTTCCTATTGATTTAGCCCTAAGCAGTGACAGACGAGAAACACTTTCATTGAAAGGGGTTGCCAAGCTTCCAAAAATTACGAATCTCCATAAATCTCAGCAAATATTTTTTCACTCAAACTGGATGATTTTTTCAGGTAATGATCAGTACAGTGAGCCCACTTGGTTCGCCAAATTTTGTTCTTCTATGTTGAAGCGTTCGTTTCCAATATGACTTTGAATTTTGGTGTTTCACTCTGTTTTCTCCTATATTGATAGAGTATTTGGAACGCTAAATCAAACACGGTTTGTGCTAGCTTCTTGAAACTTGACACAATTAAGTAGTTTCAAGTTCTATCTTTATGTTCTGTTTCCGATTGATGTAGCCCTAAGCAGTGACATGCGAGAAACACTTTCATTGAAAGGGGTTGCCAAGCTTCCAAATATTATGAATCTCCAGAAATCTCAGCAAATATTTTTTCACCCAAACTGGATGATACATTCAGGTAATGATCACTACACTAAGCCCACTTGGTTCCCAAAATTTCGTTCTTCTATGTTGAAGCGTTCGTTTCCAGTAACAATTTGAATTTTGGCGTTTCACTCTGTTTTCTCCTATATTGATAGATGTATTTGGAACTCTAAATCAAGCACGGTTAGTGCTAGCTTCTTGAAACTTGACACAATTAAGTAGTTTCAAGTTCTATCTCTATATTTTGTTTCCTATTGGTGTAGCCCTAAGCAGTGACAGACGAGAAACACTTTCATTGAAAGGGGTTGCCAAGCTTCCAAAAATTACGAATCTCCAGAAATCTCAGCAAATATTTTTTCACCCAAACTGGATGATACTTTCAGGTAATGATGAGCACACTAAGCCCACTTGGTTCCCCAAATTTCGTTCTTCTATGTTGAAGCGTTCGTTTCCAGTAACAGTTTGAATTTTGGCGTTTCACTCTGTTTTCTCCTATATTGATAGATGTATTTGGAACTCTAAATCAAGCACGGTTTGTGCTAGTTTCTTGAAACTTGACACAATTAAGTAGTTTCAAGTTCTATCTCTATGTTCTCTTTCCTATTGATGTAGCCCTAAGCAGTGACAGGCGAGAAACACTTTCATTGAAAGGGGTTGCCAAGCTTCCAAAAATTACGAATCTCCAGAAATCTCAGCAAATATTTTTTCACCCTAACTGGATGATTCTTTCAGGTAATGATCAGTACACTGAGCCCACTTGGTTCCCCAAATTTCGTTCTTCTATGTTGAAGCGTTCGTTTCCAGTATAAGTTTGAATTTTGGTGTTTCACTCTGTTTTCTCCTATATTGATAGACGTATTTGGAACTCTAAATCAAACACGGTTTGTGCTAGCTTCTTGAAACTTGACACAATTAAGTAGTTTCAAGTTCTAACTCTATGTTCTGTTTCCTATTGATGTAGCCCTAAGCAGTGACAGGCGAGAAACACTTTCATTGAAAGGGGTTGCCAAGCATCCACAAATTACGAATCTCCAGAAATCTCAGCAAATATTTTTACACCCAAACTGGGTGATACTTTCAGATAATGATCAGTACACTGAGTCCACTTGGTTCCCCAAATTTCGTTCTTCTATGTTGAAGCGTTCGTTTCCAGTAACAGTTTGAATTTTGGCGTTTCACTCTGTTTTTTCCTATATTGATAGATGTATTTGGAACGCTAATTCAAGCACGGTTTCTGCTAGCTTCTTGAAACTTGACACAATTAAGTAGTTTCAAGTTCTATCTCTATATTTTGTTTCCCATTAGTGTAGCCCTAAGCAGTAACAGAGGAGAAACACTTTCATTGAAAGGGGTTGCCAAGCTTCCATAAATTACGAATCTCCAGAAATCTCAGCAAATATTTTTTCACCCAAACTGGATGATACTTTCAGTAATGATCAGTACACTAAGCCCACTTGGTTCCCCAAATTTCGTTCTTCTATGTTGAAGCGTTCGTTTCCAGTAACAGTTTGAATTTTGGCATTTCACTCTGTTTTCTCCTATATCGATAGATGTATTTGGAACTCTAAATCAAACACGGTTTGTGCTAGCTTCTTGAAACTTGACACAATTAAGTAGTTTCAAGTTCTATCTCTATATTTTGTTTCCTATTGGTGTAGCTCTAAGCAGTGACAGACGAGAAACACTTTCATTGAAAGGGGTTGCCAAGCTTCCGAAAATTATGAATCTCTAGAAATCTCAGCAAATATTTTTTCACCCAAACTGGATGATACTTTCAGGTAATGATCAGTACACTGAGCCCACTTTGTTCCCCAAATTTCGTTCTTCTATGTTGAAGCGTTCGTTTCCAGTAACAGTTTGTATTTTGGCGTTTCACTCTGTTTTCTCCTATATTGATAGATGTATTTGGAACTCTAAATCAAGCACGGTTTGTGCTAGCTTCTTGAAACTTGACACATTTAAGTAGTTTCAAGTTCTATCTCTATGTTCTGTTTCCAATTGATGTAGCCCTAAGCAGTGACAGGCGAGAAACACTTACATTGAAAGGGGTTGCCAAGCTTCCAAAAATTACGAATCTCCAGAAATCTCAGCAAATATTTTTTCACCCTAACTGGATGATTCTTTCAGGTAATGATCAGTACACTGAGCCCACTTGGTTCCCCAAATTTCGCTCTTCTATGTTGAAGCGTTCGTTTCCAGTATCAGTTTGAATTTTGGCGTTTCACTCTGTTTTCTCCTATATTGATAGATGTATTTGGAACTCTAAATCAAGCACGGTTTGTGCTAGCTTCTTGAAACTTGACACAATTAAGTAGTTTCAAGTTCTATCTCTATGTTCTGTTTCCTATTGGTGTAGCCCTAAGCAGTGACAGACGAGAAACACTTTCATTGAAAGGGGTTGCCAAGCTTCCATAAATTACGAATCTCCAGAAATCTCAGCAAATATTTTTTCACCCAAACTGGATGATACTTTCAGGTAATGATCAGTACACTGAGCCCTCTTGGTTCCCCAAATTTCGTTCTTCTATGTTGAAGCGTTCGTTTCCAGTAACAGTTTGAATTTTGGCGTTTCACTCTGTTTTCTCCTATATTGATAGATGTATTTGGAACTCTAAATCAAGCACGGTTTGTGCTAGCTTCTTGAAACTTGACACAATTAAGTAGTTTCAAGTTCTAACTCTATGTTCTGTTTCCTATTGGTGTAGCCCTAAGCAGTGACAGACAAGAAACACTTTCATTGAAAGGGGTTGCCAAGCTTCCACAAATTACGAATCTCCAGAAATCTCAGCAAATATTTTTTCACCAAAAGTGGATGATACTTTCAGGTAATGATCAGTACACTGAGCCCACTTGGTTCCTTAAATTTCGTTCTTCTATGTTGAAGCGTTCGTTTCCAGTGTCAGTTTGAATTTTGGTGTTTTACTCTGTTTTCTCCTATATTCATAGATGTATTTGGAACTCTAAATCAAACACGCTGTGTGCTAGCTTCTTGAAACTTGACAAAATTAAGTAGTTTCAAGTTCTATCTCTATGTTCTGTTTCCGATTGATGTAGCCCTAAGCAGTGACAGGCGAGAAACACTTTCATTGAAAGGGGTTGCCAAGCTTCCAAAAATTACGAATCTCCACACATCTCAGCAAATATTTTTTCACCAAAATTGGATGATACTTTCAGGTAATGATCAGTACACTAAGCCCACTTGGTTCCCCAAATTTCGTTCTTCTATGTTGAAGCGTTCGTTTCCAGTAACAGTTTGAATTTTGGCGTTTCACTCTGTTTTCTCCTATATTGATAGATGTATTTGGAACTCTAAATCAAGCACGGTTTGTGCTAGCTTCTTGAAACTTGACACAATTAAGTAGTTTCAAGTTCTATCTCTATATTTTGTTTCCTATTGGTGTAGCCCTAAGCAGTGACAGACGAGAAACACTTTCATTGAAAGGGGTTGCCAAGCTTCCAAAAATTACGAATCTCCAGAAATCTCAGCAAATATTTTTTCACCCAAACTGGATGATACTTTCAGGTAATGATCAGTACACTGAGCCCTCTTGGTTCCCCAAATTTCGTTCTTCTATGTTGAAGCGTTCGTTTCCAGTAACAGTTTGAATTTTGGTGTTTCACTCTGTTTTCTGCTATATTGATAGATGTATTTGGAACTCTAAATCAAGCACGGTTTGTGCTAGCTTCTTGAAACTTGACACAATTAAGTAGTTTCAAGTTCTATCTCTATATTTTGCTTCCTATTGGTGTAGCCCTAAGCAGTGACAGACGAGAAACACTTTCATTGAAAGGGGGTGCCAAGCTTTCAAAAATTACGAATCTACAGAAATGTCAGCAAATATTTTTTCACCCGAACTGGATGATACTTTCAGGTAATGATCAGTACACTAAGCCCACTTGGTTGCCCAAATTTCGATCTTCTATGTTGAAGCGTTCGTTTCCAGTATCAGTTTGAATTTTGGCGTTTCACTCTGTTTTCTCCTATATTGATAGATGTATTTGGAACTCTAAATCAAGCACGGTATGTGCTAGCTTCTTGAAACTTGACACAATTAAGTAGTTTCAAGTTCTATCTCTATGTTCTGTTTCCTATTGGTGTAGCCCTAAGCAGTGACAGGCGAGAAACACTTTCATTGAAAGGGGTTGCCAAGCTTCCATAAATTACGAATCTCAAGAAATCTCAACAAATATTTTTTCACCCAAACTGGATGATACTTTCAGGTAATGATCAGTACACTAAGCCCACTTTTTTCCCCAAATTTCGTTCTTCTATGTTGAAGCGTTCGTTTCCAGTATAAGTTTGAATTTTGGTGTTTCACTCTGTTTTCTCCTATATTGATAGACGTATTTGGAACTCTAAATCAAACACGGTTTGTGCTAGCTTCTTGAAACTTGACACAATTAAGTAGTTTCAAGTTCTAACTCTATGTTCTGTTTCCTATTGATGTAGCCCTAAGCAGTGACAGGCGAGAAACACTTCCATTGAAAGGGGTTGCCAAGCATCCACAAATTACGAATCTCCAGAAATCTCAGCAAATATTTTTACACCCAAACTGGGTGATACTTTCAGGTAATGATCAGTACACTGAGTCCACTTGGTTCCCCAAATTTCGTTCTTCTGTGTTGAAGCGTTCGTTTCCAGTAACAGTTTGAATTTTGGTGTTTCACTCTGTTTTCTCCAATATTGATAGATGTATTTGGAACTCTAATTCAAGCACGGTTTCTGCTAGCTTCTTGAAACTTGACACAATTAAGTAGTTTCAAGTTCTATCTCTATGTTCTGTTTCCTATTGATGTAGCCCTAAGCAGTGACAGACGAGAAACACTTCTATTGAAAGGGGTGGCCAAGCTTCCAAAAATTACAAATCTCCAGAAATCTCAGCAAATATTTTTTCACCCAAACTGGATGATACTTTCAGGTAATGATCAGTACACTGAGCCCACTTGGATCCCCAAATTTCGTTCTTCAATGTTGAAGCTTTCGTTTCCAGTAACAGTTTGAATTTTTAGGTTTCACTCTGATTTCTCCTATATTGATAGATGTATTTGGAACTCTAAATCAAGCACGGTTTGTGCTAGCTTCTTGAAACGTGACACAATTAAGTAGTTTCAAGATCTATCTCTATATTTTGTTTCCTATTGGTGTAGCCCTAAGCAGTGACAGACGAGAAACACTTTCATTGAAAGGGGTTGCCAAGCTTCCAAAAATTACGAATCTCCAGAAATCTCAGCAAATATTTTTTCACCCAAACTGGATGATACTTTCAGGTAATGATGAGCACACTAAGCCCACTTGGTTCCCCAAATTTCGTTCTTCTATGTTGAAGCGTTCGTTTCCAGTAACAGTTTGAATTTTGGTGTTTCACTCTGTTTTCTGCTATATTGATAGATGTATTTGGAACTCTAAATCAAGCACGGTTTGTGCTAGCTTCTTGAAACTTGACACAATTAAGTAGTTTCAAGTTCTATCTCTATGTTCTGTTTCCTATTGATGTAGCCCTAAGCAGTGACAGACGAGAAACACTTCCATTGAAAGGGGTGGCCAAGCTTCCAAAAATTACGAATCTCCAGAAATCTCAGCAAATATTTTTTCACCCAAACTGGATGATACTTTCAGGTAATGATCAGTACACTGAGCCCACTTGGATCCCCAAATTTCGTTCTTCAATGTTGAAGCTTTCGTTTCCAGTAACAGTTTGAATTTTTAGGTTTCACTCTGATTTCTCCTGTATTGATAGATGTATTTGGAACTCTAAATCAAGCACGGTTTGTGCTAGCTTCTTGAAACTTGACACAATTAAGTAGTTTCAAGTTCTATCTCTATATTTTGCTTCCTATTGGTGTAGCCCTAAGCAGTGACAGACGAGAAACACTTTCATTGAAAGGGGGTGCCAAGCTTTCAAAAATTACGAATCTCTAGAAATCTCAGCAAATATTTTTTCACCCGAACTGGATGATACTTTCAGGTAATGATCAGTACACTGAGCCCACTTTGTTCCCCAAATTTCGTTCTTCTATGTTGAAGCGTTCGTTTCCAGTAACAGTTTGTATTTTGGCGTTTCACTCTGTTTTCTCCTATATTGATAGATGTATTTGGAACTCTAAATCAAGCACGGTTTGTGCTAGCTTCTTGAAACTTGACACATTTAAGTAGTTTCAAGTTCTATCTCTATGTTCTGTTTCCAATTGATGTAGCCCTAAGCAGTGACAGGCGAGAAACACTTACATTGAAAGGGGTTGCCAAGCTTCCAAAAATTACGAATCTCCAGAAATCTCAGCAAATATTTTTTCACCCTAACTGGATGATTCTTTCAGGTAATGATCAGTACACTGAGCCCACTTGGTTCCCCAAATTTCGCTCTTCTATGTTGAAGCGTTCGTTTCCAGTAACAGTTTGAATTTTGGCGTTTCACTCTGTTTTCTCCTATATTGATAAATGTATTTGGAACTCTAAATCAAGCACGGTTTGTGCTAGCTTCTTGAAACTTGACACAATTAAGTAGTTTCAAGTTCTATCTCTATGTTCTGTTTCCTATTGATGTAGCCCTAAGTAGTGACAGGGGAGAAACACTTTCATTGAAAGGGGTTGCCAAGCTTCCCAAAATTACGAATCTCCAGAAATCTCAGCAAATATTTTTTCACCCAAACTGGGTGATACTTTCAGGTAAGGATCAGTACACTGAGCCCACTTTTTTCCCCAAATTTCGTTCTTCAATGTTGAAGCTTTCGTTTCCAGTAATAGTTTGAATTTTTAGGTTTCACTCTGTTTTCTCCTATATTGATAGATGTATTTGGAACTCTAAATCAAACACGGTTTGTGTTAGCTTCTTGAAACTTGACACAATTAAGTAGTTTCTAGTTCTATCACTATATTTTGTTTCCTATTGATTTAGCCCTAAGCAGTGACAGACGAGAAACACTTTCATTGAAAGGGGTTGCCAAGCTTCCAAAAATTACGAATCTCCATAAATCTCAGCAAATATTTTTTCACTCAAACTGGATGATTTTTTCAGGTAATGATCAGTACAGTGAGCCCACTTTGTTCCCCAAATTTCGTTCTTCTATGTTGAAGCGTTCGTTTCCAATATGACTTTGAATTTTGGTGTTTCACTCTGTTTTCTCCTATATTGATAGAGTATTTGGAACTCTAAATCAAACACGGTTTGTGCTAGCTTCTTGAAACTTGACACAATTAAGTAGTTTCAATTTCTATCTTTATGTTCTGTTTCCGATTGATGTAGCCCTAAGCAGTGACATGCGAGAAACACTTTCATTGAAAGGGGTTGCCAAGCTTCCAAATATTATGAATCTCCAGAAATCTCAGCAAATATTTTTTCACCCAAACTGGATGATACATTCAGGTAATGATCACTACACTAAGCCCACTTGGTTCCCAAAATTTCGTTCTTCTATGTTGAAGCGTTCCTTTCCAGTAACAATTTGAATTTTGGCGTTTCACTCTGTTTTCTCCTATATTGATAGATGTATTTGGAACTCTAAATCAAGCACGGTTAGTGCTAGCTTCTTGAAACTTGACACAATTAAGTAGTTTCAAGTTCTATCTCTATATTTTGTTTCCTATTGGTGTAGCCCTAAGCAGTGACAGACGAGAAACACTTTCATTGAAAGGGGTTGCCAAGCTTCCAAAAATTACGAATCTCCAGAAATCTCAGCAAATATTTTTTCACCCAAACTGGATGATACTTTCAGGTAATGATGAGCACACTAAGCCCACTTGGTTCCCCAAATTTCGTTCTTCTATGTTGAAGCGTTCGTTTCCAGTAACAGTTTGAATTTTGGCGTTTCACTCTGTTTTCTCCTATATTGATAGATGTATTTGGAACTCTAAATCAAGCACGGTTTGTGCTAGCTTCTTGAAACTTGACACAATTAAGTAGTTTCAAGTTCTATCTCTATGTTCTCTTTCCTATTGATGTAGCCCTAAGCAGTGACAGGCGAGAAACACTTTCATTGAAAGGGGTTGCCAAGCTTCCAAAAATTACGAATCTCCAGAAATCTCAGCAAATATTTTTTCACCCTAACTGGATGATTCTTTCAGGTAATGATCAGTACACTGAGTCCACTTGGTTCCCCAAATTTCGTTCTTCTATGTTGAAGCGTTCGTTTCCAGTAACAGTTTGAATTTTGGCGTTTCACTCTGTTTTTTCCTATATTGATAGATGTATTTGGAACGCTAATTCAAGCACGGTTTCTGCTAGCTTCTTGAAACTTGACACAATTAAGTAGTTTCAAGTTCTATCTCTATATTTTGTTTCCCATTAGTGTAGCCCTAAGCAGTAACAGAGGAGAAACACTTTCATTGAAAGGGGTTGCCAAGATTCCATAAATTACGAATCTCCAGAAATCTCAGCAAATATTTTTTCACCCAAACTGGATGATACTTTCAGTAATGATCAGTACACTAAGCCCACTTGGTTCCCCAAATTTCGTTCTTCTATGTTGAAGCGTTCGTTTCCAGTAACAGTTTGAATTTTGGCATTTCACTCTGTTTTCTCCTATATCGATAGATGTATTTGGAACTCTAAATCAAACACGGTTTGTGCTAGCTTCTTGAAAATTGACACAATTAAGTAGTTTCAAGTTCTATCTCTATGTTCTGTTTCCGATTGATGTAGTCCTAAGCAGTGACAGGCGAGAAACACTTTCATTGAAAGGGGTTGCCAAGCTTCCGAAAATTATGAATCTCTAGAAATCTCAGCAAATATTTTTTCACCCAAACTGGATGATACTTTCAGGTAATGATCAGTACACTGAGCCCACTTTGTTCCCCAAATTTCGTTCTTCTATGTTGAAGCGTTCGTTTCCAGTAACAGTTTGTATTTTGGCGTTTCACTCTGTTTTCTCCTATATTGATAGATGTATTTGGAACTCTAAATCAAGCACGGTTTGTGCTAGCTTCTTGAAACTTGACACATTTAAGTAGTTTCAAGTTCTATCTCTATGTTCTGTTTCCAATTGATGTAGCCCTAAGCAGTGACAGGCGAGAAACACTTACATTGAAAGGGGTTGCCAAGCTTCCAAAAATTACGAATCTCCAGAAATCTCAGCAAATATTTTTTCACCCTAACTGGATGATTCTTTCAGGTAATGATCAGTACACTGAGCCCACTTGGTTCCCCAAATTTCGCTCTTCTATGTTGAAGCGTTCGTTTCCAGTATCAGTTTGAATTTTGGCGTTTCACTCTGTTTTCTCCTATATTGATAGATGTATTTGGAACTCTAAATCAAGCACGGTTTGTGCTAGCTTCTTGAAACTTGACACAATTAAGTAGTTTCAAGTTCTATCTCTATGTTCTGTTTCCTATTGGTGTAGCCCTAAGCAGTGACAGACGAGAAACACTTTCATTGAAAGGGGTTGCCAAGCTTCCATAAATTACGAATCTCCAGAAATCTCAGCAAATATTTTTTCACCCAAACTGGATGATACTTTCAGGTAATGATCAGTACACTGAGCCCTCTTGGTTCCCCAAATTTCGTTCTTCTATGTTGAAGCGTTCGTTTCCAGTAACAGTTTGAATTTTGGCGTTTCACTCTGTTTTCTCCTATATTGATAGATGTATTTGGAACTCTAAATCAAGCACGGTTTGTGCTAGCTTCTTGAAACTTGACACAATTAAGTAGTTTCAAGTTCTAACTCTATGTTCTGTTTCCTATTGGTGTAGCCCTAAGCAGTGACAGACAAGAAACACTTTCATTGAAAGGGGTTGCCAAGCTTCCACAAATTACGAATCTCCAGAAATCTCAGCAAATATTTTTTCACCAAAAGTGGATGATACTTTCAGGTAATGATCAGTACACTGAGCCCACTTGGTTCCTTAAATTTCGTTCTTCTATGTTGAAGCGTTCGTTTCCAGTGTCAGTTTGAATTTTGGTGTTTTACTCTGTTTTCTCCTATATTCATAGATGTATTTGGAACTCTAAATCAAACACGCTGTGTGCTAGCTTCTTGAAACTTGACAAAATTAAGTAGTTTCAAGTTCTATCTCTATGTTCTGTTTCCGATTGATGTAGCCCTAAGCAGTGACAGGCGAGAAACACTTTCATTGAAAGGGGTTGCCAAGCTTCCAAAAATTACGAATCTCCACACATCTCAGCAAATATTTTTTCACCAAAATTGGATGATACTTTCAGGTAATGATCAGTACACTAAGCCCACTTGGTTCCCCAAATTTCGTTCTTCTATGTTGAAGCGTTCGTTTCCAGTAACAGTTTGAATTTTGGCGTTTCACTCTGTTTTCTCCTATATTGATAGATGTATTTGGAACTCTAAATCAAGCACGGTTTGTGCTAGCTTCTTGAAACTTGACACAATTAAGTAGTTTCAAGTTCTATCTCTATATTTTGTTTCCTATTGGTGTAGCCCTAAGCAGTGACAGACGAGAAACACTTTCATTGAAAGGGGTTGCCAAGCTTCCAAAAATTACGAATCTCCAGAAATCTCAGCAAATATTTTTTCACCCAAACTGGATGATACTTTCAGGTAATGATCAGTACACTGAGCCCTCTTGGTTCCCCAAATTTCGTTCTTCTATGTTGAAGCGTTCGTTTCCAGTAACAGTTTGAATTTTGGTGTTTCACTCTGTTTTCTGCTATATTGATAGATGTATTTGGAACTCTAAATCAAGCACGGTTTGTGCTAGCTTCTTGAAACTTGACACAATTAAGTAGTTTCAAGTTCTATCTCTATATTTTGCTTCCTATTGGTGTAGCCCTAAGCAGTGACAGACGAGAAACACTTTCAATGAAAGGGGGTGCCAAGCTTTCAAAAATTACGAATCTACAGAAATGTCAGCAAATATTTTTTCACCCGAACTGGATGATACTTTCAGGTAATGATCAGTACACTAAGCCCACTTGGTTGCCCAAATTTCGATCTTCTATGTTGAAGCGTTCGTTTCCAGTATCAGTTTGAATTTTGGCGTTTCACTCTGTTTTCTCCTATATTGATAGATGTATTTGGAACTCTAAATCAAGCACGGTTTGTGCTAGCTTCTTGAAACTTGACACAATTAAGTAGTTTCAAGTTCTATCTCTATGTTCTGTTTCCTATTGGTGTAGCCCTAAGCAGTGACAGGCGAGAAACACTTTCATTGAAAGGGGTTGCCAAGCTTCCATAAATTACGAATCTCAAGAAATCTCAACAAATATTTTTTCACCCAAACTGGATGATACTTTCAGGTAATGATCAGTACACTAAGCCCACTTTTTTCCCCAAATTTCGTTCTTCTATGTTGAAGCGTTCGTTTCCAGTATAAGTTTGAATTTTGGTGTTTCACTCTGTTTTCTCCTATATTGATAGACGTATTTGGAACTCTAAATCAAACACGGTTTGTGCTAGCTTCTTGAAACTTGACACAATTAAGTAGTTTCAAGTTCTAACTCTATGTTCTGTTTCCTATTGATGTAGCCCTAAGCAGTGACAGGCGAGAAACACTTCCATTGAAAGGGGTTGCCAAGCATCCACAAATTACGAATCTCCAGAAATCTCAGCAAATATTTTTACACCCAAACTGGGTGATACTTTCAGGTAATGATCAGTACACTGAGCCCACTTGGATCCCCAAATTTCGTTCTTCAATGTTGAAGCTTTCGTTTCCAGTAACAGTTTGAATTTTTAGGTTTCACTCTGATTTCTCCTATATTGATAGATGTATTTGGAACTCTAAATCAAGCACGGTTTGTGCTAGCTTCTTGAAACGTGACACAATTAAGTAGTTTCAAGATCTATCTCTATATTTTGTTTCCTATTGGTGTAGCCCTAAGCAGTGACAGACGAGAAACACTTTCATTGAAAGGGGTTGCCAAGCTTCCAAAAATTACGAATCTCCAGAAATCTCAGCAAATATTTTTTCACCCAAACTGGATGATACTTTCAGGTAATGATGAGCACACTAAGCCCACTTGGTTCCCCAAATTTCGTTCTTCTATGTTGAAGCGTTCGTTTCCAGTAACAGTTTGAATTTTGGTGTTTCACTCTGTTTTCTGCTATATTGATAGATGTATTTGGAACTCTAAATCAAGCACGGTTTGTGCTAGCTTCTTGAAACGTGACACAATTAAGTAGTTTCAAGATCTATCTCTATATTTTGTTTCCTATTGGTGTAGCCCTAAGCAGTGACAGACGAGAAACACTTTCATTGAAAGGGGTTGCCAAGCTTCCAAAAATTACGAATCTCCAGAAATCTCAGCAAATATTTTTTCACCCAAACTGGATGATACTTTCAGGTAATGATGAGCACACTAAGCCCACTTGGTTCCCCAAATTTCGTTCTTCTATGTTGAAGCGTTCGTTTCCAGTAACAGTTTGAATTTTGGTGTTTCACTCTGTTTTCTGCTATATTGATAGATGTATTTGGAACTCTAAATCAAGCACGGTTTGTGCTAGCTTCTTGAAACTTGACACAATTAAGTAGTTTCAAGTTCTATCTCTATGTTCTGTTTCCTATTGATGTAGCCCTAAGCAGTGACAGACGAGAAACACTTCCATTGAAAGGGGTGGCCAAGCTTCCAAAAATTACGAATCTCCAGAAATCTCAGCAAATATTTTTTCACCCAAACTGGATGATACTTTCAGGTAATGATCAGTACACTGAGCCCACTTGGATCCCCAAATTTCGTTCTTCAATGTTGAAGCTTTCGTTTCCAGTAACAGTTTGAATTTTTAGGTTTCACTCTGATTTCTCCTGTATTGATAGATGTATTTGGAACTCTAAATCAAGCACGGTTTGTGCTAGCTTCTTGAAACTTGACACAATTAAGTAGTTTCAAGTTCTATCTCTATATTTTGCTTCCTATTGGTGTAGCCCTAAGCAGTGACAGACGAGAAACACTTTCATTGAAAGGGGGTGCCAAGCTTTCAAAAATTACGAATCTCTAGAAATCTCAGCAAATATTTTTTCACCCGAACTGGATGATACTTTCAGGTAATGATCAGTACACTGAGCCCACTTTGTTCCCCAAATTTCGTTCTTCTATGTTGAAGCGTTCGTTTCCAGTAACAGTTTGTATTTTGGCGTTTCACTCTGTTTTCTCCTATATTGATAGATGTATTTGGAACTCTAAATCAAGCACGGTTTGTGCTAGCTTCTTGAAACTTGACACATTTAAGTAGTTTCAAGTTCTATCTCTATGTTCTGTTTCCAATTGATGTAGCCCTAAGCAGTGACAGGCGAGAAACACTTTCATTGAAAGGGGTTGCCAAGCTTCCCAAAATTACGAATCTCCAGAAATCTCAGCAAATATTTTTTCACCCTAACTGGATGATTCTTTCAGGTAATGATCAGTACACTGAGCCCACTTGGTTCCCCAAATTTCGCTCTTCTATGTTGAAGCGTTCGTTTCCAGTAACAGTTTGAATTTTGGCGTTTCACTCTGTTTTCTCCTATATTGATAAATGTATTTGGAACTCTAAATCAAGCACGGTTTGTGCTAGCTTCTTGAAACTTGACACAATTAAGTAGTTTCAAGTTCTATCTCTATGTTCTGTTTCCTATTGATGTAGCCCTAAGTAGTGACAGGGGAGAAACACTTTCATTGAAAGGGGTTGCCAAGCTTCCCAAAATTACGAATCTCCAGAAATCTCAGCAAATATTTTTTCACCCAAACTGGGTGATACTTTCAGGTAAGGATCAGTACACTGAGCCCACTTTTTTCCCCAAATTTCGTTCTTCAATGTTGAAGCTTTCGTTTCCAGTAATAGTTTGAATTTTTAGGTTTCACTCTGTTTTCTCCTATATTGATAGATGTATTTGGAACTCTAAATCAAACACGGTTTGTGTTAGCTTCTTGAAACTTGACACAATTAAGTAGTTTCTAGTTCTATCACTATATTTTGTTTCCTATTGATTTAGCCCTAAGCAGTGACAGACGAGAAACACTTTCATTGAAAGGGGTTGCCAAGCTTCCAAAAATTACGAATCTCCATAAATCTCAGCAAATATTTTTTCACTCAAACTGGATGATTTTTTCAGGTAATGATCAGTACAGTGAGCCCACTTTGTTCCCCAAATTTCGTTCTTCTATGTTGAAGCGTTCGTTTCCAATATGACTTTGAATTTTGGTGTTTCACTCTGTTTTCTCCTATATTGATAGAGTATTTGGAACTCTAAATCAAACACGGTTTGTGCTAGCTTCTTGAAACTTGACACAATTAAGTAGTTTCAATTTCTATCTTTATGTTCTGTTTCCGATTGATGTAGCCCTAAGCAGTGACATGCGAGAAACACTTTCATTGAAAGGGGTTGCCAAGCTTCCAAATATTATGAATCTCCAGAAATCTCAGCAAATATTTTTTCACCCAAACTGGATGATACATTCAGGTAATGATCACTACACTAAGCCCACTTGGTTCCCAAAATTTCGTTCTTCTATGTTGAAGCGTTCCTTTCCAGTAACAATTTGAATTTTGGCGTTTCACTCTGTTTTCTCCTATATTGATAGATGTATTTGGAACTCTAAATCAAGCACGGTTAGTGCTAGCTTCTTGAAACTTGACACAATTAAGTAGTTTCAAGTTCTATCTCTATATTTTGTTTCCTATTGGTGTAGCCCTAAGCAGTGACAGACGAGAAACACTTTCATTGAAAGGGGTTGCCAAGCTTCCAAAAATTACGAATCTCCAGAAATCTCAGCAAATATTTTTTCACCCAAACTGGATGATACTTTCAGGTAATGATGAGCACACTAAGCCCACTTGGTTCCCCAAATTTCGTTCTTCTATGTTGAAGCGTTCGTTTCCAGTAACAGTTTGAATTTTGGCGTTTCACTCTGTTTTCTCCTATATTGATAGATGTATTTGGAACTCTAAATCAAGCACGGTTTGTGCTAGCTTCTTGAAACTTGACACAATTAAGTAGTTTCAAGTTCTATCTCTATGTTCTCTTTCCTATTGATGTAGCCCTAAGCAGTGACAGGCGAGAAACACTTTCATTGAAAGGGGTTGCCAAGCTTCCAAAAATTACGAATCTCCAGAAATCTCAGCAAATATTTTTTCACCCTAACTGGATGATTCTTTCAGGTAATGATCAGTACACTGAGTCCACTTGGTTCCCCAAATTTCGTTCTTCTATGTTGAAGCGTTCGTTTCCAGTAACAGTTTGAATTTTGGCGTTTCACTCTGTTTTTTCCTATATTGATAGATGTATTTGGAACGCTAATTCAAGCACGGTTTCTGCTAGCTTCTTGAAACTTGACACAATTAAGTAGTTTCAAGTTCTATCTCTATATTTTGTTTCCCATTAGTGTAGCCCTAAGCAGTAACAGAGGAGAAACACTTTCATTGAAAGGGGTTGCCAAGATTCCATAAATTACGAATCTCCAGAAATCTCAGCAAATATTTTTTCACCCAAACTGGATGATACTTTCAGTAATGATCAGTACACTAAGCCCACTTGGTTCCCCAAATTTCGTTCTTCTATGTTGAAGCGTTCGTTTCCAGTAACAGTTTGAATTTTGGCATTTCACTCTGTTTTCTCCTATATCGATAGATGTATTTGGAACTCTAAATCAAACACGGTTTGTGCTAGCTTCTTGAAAATTGACACAATTAAGTAGTTTCAAGTTCTATCTCTATGTTCTGTTTCCGATTGATGTAGTCCTAAGCAGTGACAGGCGAGAAACACTTTCATTGAAAGGGGTTGCCAAGCTTCCGAAAATTATGAATCTCTAGAAATCTCAGCAAATATTTTTTCACCCAAACTGGATGATACTTTCAGGTAATGATCAGTACACTGAGCCCACTTTGTTCCCCAAATTTCGTTCTTCTATGTTGAAGCGTTCGTTTCCAGTAACAGTTTGTATTTTGGCGTTTCACTCTGTTTTCTCCTATATTGATAGATGTATTTGGAACTCTAAATCAAGCACGGTTTGTGCTAGCTTCTTGAAACTTGACACATTTAAGTAGTTTCAAGTTCTATCTCTATGTTCTGTTTCCAATTGATGTAGCCCTAAGCAGTGACAGGCGAGAAACACTTACATTGAAAGGGGTTGCCAAGCTTCCAAAAATTACGAATCTCCAGAAATCTCAGCAAATATTTTTTCACCCTAACTGGATGATTCTTTCAGGTAATGATCAGTACACTGAGCCCACTTGGTTCCCCAAATTTCGCTCTTCTATGTTGAAGCGTTCGTTTCCAGTATCAGTTTGAATTTTGGCGTTTCACTCTGTTTTCTCCTATATTGATAGATGTATTTGGAACTCTAAATCAAGCACGGTTTGTGCTAGCTTCTTGAAACTTGACACAATTAAGTAGTTTCAAGTTCTATCTCTATGTTCTGTTTCCTATTGGTGTAGCCCTAAGCAGTGACAGACGAGAAACACTTTCATTGAAAGGGGTTGCCAAGCTTCCATAAATTACGAATCTCCAGAAATCTCAGCAAATATTTTTTCACCCAAACTGGATGATACTTTCAGGTAATGATCAGTACACTGAGCCCTCTTGGTTCCCCAAATTTCGTTCTTCTATGTTGAAGCGTTCGTTTCCAGTAACAGTTTGAATTTTGGCGTTTCACTCTGTTTTCTCCTATATTGATAGATGTATTTGGAACTCTAAATCAAGCACGGTTTGTGCTAGCTTCTTGAAACTTGACACAATTAAGTAGTTTCAAGTTCTAACTCTATGTTCTGTTTCCTATTGGTGTAGCCCTAAGCAGTGACAGACAAGAAACACTTTCATTGAAAGGGGTTGCCAAGCTTCCACAAATTACGAATCTCCAGAAATCTCAGCAAATATTTTTTCACCAAAAGTGGATGATACTTTCAGGTAATGATCAGTACACTGAGCCCACTTGGTTCCTTAAATTTCGTTCTTCTATGTTGAAGCGTTCGTTTCCAGTGTCAGTTTGAATTTTGGTGTTTTACTCTGTTTTCTCCTATATTCATAGATGTATTTGGAACTCTAAATCAAACACGCTGTGTGCTAGCTTCTTGAAACTTGACAAAATTAAGTAGTTTCAAGTTCTATCTCTATGTTCTGTTTCCGATTGATGTAGCCCTAAGCAGTGACAGGCGAGAAACACTTTCATTGAAAGGGGTTGCCAAGCTTCCAAAAATTACGAATCTCCACACATCTCAGCAAATATTTTTTCACCAAAATTGGATGATACTTTCAGGTAATGATCAGTACACTAAGCCCACTTGGTTCCCCAAATTTCGTTCTTCTATGTTGAAGCGTTCGTTTCCAGTAACAGTTTGAATTTTGGCGTTTCACTCTGTTTTCTCCTATATTGATAGATGTATTTGGAACTCTAAATCAAGCACGGTTTGTGCTAGCTTCTTGAAACTTGACACAATTAAGTAGTTTCAAGTTCTATCTCTATATTTTGTTTCCTATTGGTGTAGCCCTAAGCAGTGACAGACGAGAAACACTTTCATTGAAAGGGGTTGCCAAGCTTCCAAAAATTACGAATCTCCAGAAATCTCAGCAAATATTTTTTCACCCAAACTGGATGATACTTTCAGGTAATGATCAGTACACTGAGCCCTCTTGGTTCCCCAAATTTCGTTCTTCTATGTTGAAGCGTTCGTTTCCAGTAACAGTTTGAATTTTGGTGTTTCACTCTGTTTTCTGCTATATTGATAGATGTATTTGGAACTCTAAATCAAGCACGGTTTGTGCTAGCTTCTTGAAACTTGACACAATTAAGTAGTTTCAAGTTCTATCTCTATATTTTGCTTCCTATTGGTGTAGCCCTAAGCAGTGACAGACGAGAAACACTTTCAATGAAAGGGGGTGCCAAGCTTTCAAAAATTACGAATCTACAGAAATGTCAGCAAATATTTTTTCACCCGAACTGGATGATACTTTCAGGTAATGATCAGTACACTAAGCCCACTTGGTTGCCCAAATTTCGATCTTCTATGTTGAAGCGTTCGTTTCCAGTATCAGTTTGAATTTTGGCGTTTCACTCTGTTTTCTCCTATATTGATAGATGTATTTGGAACTCTAAATCAAGCACGGTTTGTGCTAGCTTCTTGAAACTTGACACAATTAAGTAGTTTCAAGTTCTATCTCTATGTTCTGTTTCCTATTGGTGTAGCCCTAAGCAGTGACAGGCGAGAAACACTTTCATTGAAAGGGGTTGCCAAGCTTCCATAAATTACGAATCTCAAGAAATCTCAACAAATATTTTTTCACCCAAACTGGATGATACTTTCAGGTAATGATCAGTACACTAAGCCCACTTTTTTCCCCAAATTTCGTTCTTCTATGTTGAAGCGTTCGTTTCCAGTATAAGTTTGAATTTTGGTGTTTCACTCTGTTTTCTCCTATATTGATAGACGTATTTGGAACTCTAAATCAAACACGGTTTGTGCTAGCTTCTTGAAACTTGACACAATTAAGTAGTTTCAAGTTCTAACTCTATGTTCTGTTTCCTATTGATGTAGCCCTAAGCAGTGACAGGCGAGAAACACTTCCATTGAAAGGGGTTGCCAAGCATCCACAAATTACGAATCTCCAGAAATCTCAGCAAATATTTTTACACCCAAACTGGGTGATACTTTCAGGTAATGATCAGTACACTGAGCCCACTTGGATCCCCAAATTTCGTTCTTCAATGTTGAAGCTTTCGTTTCCAGTAACAGTTTGAATTTTTAGGTTTCACTCTGATTTCTCCTATATTGATAGATGTATTTGGAACTCTAAATCAAGCACGGTTTGTGCTAGCTTCTTGAAACGTGACACAATTAAGTAGTTTCAAGATCTATCTCTATATTTTGTTTCCTATTGGTGTAGCCCTAAGCAGTGACAGACGAGAAACACTTTCATTGAAAGGGGTTGCCAAGCTTCCAAAAATTACGAATCTCCAGAAATCTCAGCAAATATTTTTTCACCCAAACTGGATGATACTTTCAGGTAATGATGAGCACACTAAGCCCACTTGGTTCCCCAAATTTCGTTCTTCTATGTTGAAGCGTTCGTTTCCAGTAACAGTTTGAATTTTGGTGTTTCACTCTGTTTTCTGCTATATTGATAGATGTATTTGGAACTCTAAATCAAGCACGGTTTGTGCTAGCTTCTTGAAACGTGACACAATTAAGTAGTTTCAAGATCTATCTCTATATTTTGTTTCCTATTGGTGTAGCCCTAAGCAGTGACAGACGAGAAACACTTTCATTGAAAGGGGTTGCCAAGCTTCCAAAAATTACGAATCTCCAGAAATCTCAGCAAATATTTTTTCACCCAAACTGGATGATACTTTCAGGTAATGATGAGCACACTAAGCCCACTTGGTTCCCCAAATTTCGTTCTTCTATGTTGAAGCGTTCGTTTCCAGTAACAGTTTGAATTTTGGTGTTTCACTCTGTTTTCTGCTATATTGATAGATGTATTTGGAACTCTAAATCAAGCACGGTTTGTGCTAGCTTCTTGAAACTTGACACAATTAAGTAGTTTCAAGTTCTATCTCTATGTTCTGTTTCCTATTGATGTAGCCCTAAGCAGTGACAGACGAGAAACACTTCCATTGAAAGGGGTGGCCAAGCTTCCAAAAATTACGAATCTCCAGAAATCTCAGCAAATATTTTTTCACCCAAACTGGATGATACTTTCAGGTAATGATCAGTACACTGAGCCCACTTGGATCCCCAAATTTCGTTCTTCAATGTTGAAGCTTTCGTTTCCAGTAACAGTTTGAATTTTTAGGTTTCACTCTGATTTCTCCTGTATTGATAGATGTATTTGGAACTCTAAATCAAGCACGGTTTGTGCTAGCTTCTTGAAACTTGACACAATTAAGTAGTTTCAAGTTCTATCTCTATATTTTGCTTCCTATTGGTGTAGCCCTAAGCAGTGACAGACGAGAAACACTTTCATTGAAAGGGGGTGCCAAGCTTTCAAAAATTACGAATCTCTAGAAATCTCAGCAAATATTTTTTCACCCGAACTGGATGATACTTTCAGGTAATGATCAGTACACTGAGCCCACTTTGTTCCCCAAATTTCGTTCTTCTATGTTGAAGCGTTCGTTTCCAGTAACAGTTTGTATTTTGGCGTTTCACTCTGTTTTCTCCTATATTGATAGATGTATTTGGAACTCTAAATCAAGCACGGTTTGTGCTAGCTTCTTGAAACTTGACACATTTAAGTAGTTTCAAGTTCTATCTCTATGTTCTGTTTCCAATTGATGTAGCCCTAAGCAGTGACAGGCGAGAAACACTTACATTGAAATGGGTTGCCAAGCTTCCAAAAATTACGAATCTCCAGAAATCTCAGCAAATATTTTTTCACCCTAACTGGATGATTCTTTCAGGTAATGATCAGTACACTGAGCCCACTTGGTTCCCCAAATTTCGCTCTTCTATGTTGAAGCGTTCGTTTCCAGTATCAGTTTGAATTTTGGCGTTTCACTCTGTTTTCTCCTATATTGATAGATGTATTTGGAACTCTAAATCAAGCACGGTTTGTGCTAGCTTCTTGAAACTTGACACAATTAAGTAGTTTCAAGTTCTATCTCTATGTTCTGTTTCCTATTGGTGTAGCCCTAAGCAGTGACAGGCGAGAAACACTTTCATTGAAAGGGGTTGCCAAGCTTCCATAAATTACGAATCTCAAGAAATCTCAACAAATATTTTTTCACCAAAACTGGATGATACTTTCAGGTAATGATCAGTACACTAAGCCCACTTTTTTCCCCAAATTTCGTTCTTCTATGTTGAAGCGTTCGTTTCCAGTAACGGTTTGAATTTTGGCATTTCACTCTGTTTTCTCCTATATTGATAGATGTATTTGGAACTCTAAATCAAGCACGGTTTGTGCTAGCTTCTTGAAACTTGACACAATTAAGTAGTTTCAAGTTCTATCTCTATGTTCTGTTTCCTATTGATGTAGCCCTAAGCAGTGACAGACGAGAAAGACTTACATTGAAAGGGGTTGCCAAGCTTCCAAAAATTACGAATCTCCAGAAATCTCAGCTAATATTTTTACACCCAATCTGGGTGATACTTTCAGGTAATGATCAGTACACTAAGCCCACTTGGTTCCCCAAATTTAATTCTTCTATGTTGAAGCGTTCGTTTCCATTAACAGTTTGAATTTTGGCGTTTCACTCTGTTTACTCCTATATTCATAGAAGTATTTGGAACTCTAAATCAAGCACGGTTTGTGCTAGCTTCTTGAAACTTGACACAATTAAGTAGTTTCACGTTCTATGTCTATATTTTGTTTCCCATTTGAGTAGCCCTAAGCAGTGACAGAGGAGTAACACTTTCATTGAAAGGGGTTGCCAAGCCTCCAAAAATTACGAATCTCCAGAAATCTCAGCAAATATTTTTTCACCCAAACTGGATGATTCTTTCAGGTAATGATCAGTACACTGAGCCCACTTGGATCCCCAAATTTCGTTCTTCAATGATGAAGCTATTGTTTCCAGGAACAGTTTGAATTTTGCCGTTTCACTTTGTTTTCTCCTATATTGATACATGTATTTGGAACTCTAAAACAAACACGGTTTGTGCTAGCTTCTTGAAACTTGACACAATTAAGTAGTTTCAAGTTCTATCTCTATGTTTTGTTTCCTATTGGTGTAGCACTAAGCAGTGACAGACGAGAAACACTTTCATTGAAAGGGGTTGCCAAGCTTCCAAATATTACGAATCTCCAGAAATCTCAGCAAATATTTTTACACTCAAACTGGGTGATACTTTCAGGTAATGATCAGTACACTGAGCCCACTTTGTTCCCCAAATTTCGTTCTTCAATGTTGAAGCTTTCGTTTCCAGTAACAGTTTGAATTTTTAGGTTTCACTCTGTTTTCTCCTATATTGATAGATGTATTTGGAACTCTAAATCAAGCACGGTTTGTGCTAGCTTCTTGAAACTTGACAAATTAAGTAGTTTCAAGTTCTATCTCTATATTTTGTTTCCTATTGGTGTAGCCCTAAGCAGTGACAGGCGAGAAACACTTTCATTGAAAGGGGTTGCCAAGCTTCCAAAAATTACGAATCTCCACACATCTCAGCAAATATTTTTTCACCAAAATTGGATGATACTTTCAGGTAATGATCAGTACACTAAGCCCACTTGGTTCCCCAAATTTCGTTCTTCTATGTTGAAGCGTTCGTTTCCAGTAACAGTTTGAATTTCGGCGTTTCACTCTGTTTTCTCCTATATTGATAGATGTATTTGGAACTCTAAATCAAGCACGGTTTGTGCTAGCTTCTTGAAACTTGACACAATTAAGTAGTTTCAAGTTCTATCTCTATATTTTGTTTCCTATTGGTGTAGCCCTAAGCAGTGACAGACGAGAAACACTTGCATTGAAAGGGGTTGCCAAGCTTCCAAAAATTACGAATCTCCAGAAATCTCAGCAAATATTTTTTCACCCAAACTGGATGATACTTTCAGGTAATGATCAGTACACTGAGCCCTCTTGGTTCCCCAAATTTCGTTCTTCTATGTTGAAGCGTTCGTTTCCAGTAACAGTTTGAATTTTGGCGTTTCACTCTGTTTTCTCCTATATTGATAGATGTATTTGGAACTCTAAATCAAGCACGGTTTGTGCTAGCTTCTTGAAACTTGACACAATTAAGTAGTTTCAAGTTCTAACTCTATGTTCTGTTTCCTATTGGTGTAGCCCTAAGCAGTGACAGACAAGAAACACTTTCATTGAAAGGGGTTGCCAAGCTTCCACAAATTACGAATCTCCAGAAATCTCAGCAAATATTTTTTCACCAAAAGTGGATGATACTTTCAGGTAATGATCAGTACACTGAGCCCACTTGGTTCCTTAAATTTCGTTCTTCTATGTTGAAGCGTTCGTTTCCAGTGTCAGTTTGAATTTTGGTGTTTTACTCTGTTTTCAACTATATTCATAGATGTATTTGGAACTCTAAATCAAACACGCTGTGTGCTAGCTTCTTGAAACTTGACAAAATTAAGTAGTTTCAAGTTCTATCTCTATGTTCTGTTTCCGATTGATGTAGCCCTAAGCAGTGACAGGCGAGAAACACTTTCATTGAAAGGGGTTGCCAAGCTTCCAAAAATTACGAATCTCCACACATCTCAGCAAATATTTTTTCACCAAAATTGGATGATACTTTCAGGTAATGATCAGTACACTAAGCCCACTTGGTTCCCCAAATTTCGTTCTTCTATGTTGAAGCGTTCGTTTCCAGTAACAGTTTGAATTTTGGCGTTTCACTCTGTTTACTCCTATATTGATAGATGTATTTGGAACTCTAAATCAAGCACGGTTTGTGCTAGCTTCTTGAAACTTGACACAATTAAGTAGTTTCAAGTTCTATCTCTATATTTTGTTTCCTATTGGTGTAGCCCTAAGCAGTGACAGACGAGAAACACTTTCATTGAAAGGGGTTGCCAAGCTTCCAAAAATTACGAATCTCCAGAAATCTCAGCAAATATTTTTTCACCCAAACTGGATGATACTTTCAGGTAATGATCAGTACACTGAGCCCTCTTGGTTCCCCAAATTTCGTTCTTCTATGTTGAAGCGTTCGTTTCCAGTAACAGTTTGAATTTTGGTGTTTCACTCTGTTTTCTGCTATATTGATAGATGTATTTGGAACTCTAAATCAAGCACGGTTTGTGCTAGCTTCTTGAAACTTGACACAATTAAGTAGTTTCAAGTTCTATCTCTATATTTTGCTTCCTATTGGTGTAGCCCTAAGCAGTGACAGACGAGAAACACTTTCATTGAAAGGGGTTGCCAAGCTTTCAAAAATTACGAATCTCCAGAAATGTCAGCAAATATTTTTTCACCCGAACTGGATGATACTTTCAGGTAATGATCAGTACACTAAGCCCACATGGTTCCCCAAATTTCGATCTTCTATGTTGAAGCATTCGTTTCCAGTAACAGTTTGAATTTTGGCGTTTTACTCTGTTTTCTCCTATATTGATAGATGTATTTGGAACTCTAAATTAAGCACAGTTTGTGCTAGCTTCTTGAAACTTGACACAATTAAGTAGTTTCAAGTTCTATCTCTATGTTCTGTTTCCTATTGATGTAGCACTAAGCAGTGACAGGCGAGAAAGACTTTCATTGAAAGTGGTTGCCAAGCTTCCAAAAATTACGAATCTCCAGAAATCTCAGCAAATATTTTTTCATCCAAACTGGATGATACTCTCAGGAAATGATCAGTACACTAAGAACACTTGGTTCCCCAAATTTCGATCTTCTATGTTGAAGCGTTCGTTTTCAGTATCAGTTTGAATTTTGGTGTTTCACTCTGTTTTCTCCTATATTGACAGATGAATTTGGAACTCTAAATCAAGCACGGTTTGTGCTAGCTTCTTGAAACTTGACACAATTAAGTAGTTTCAAGTTCTATCTATATATTGTGTTTCCTATTGGTGTAGCCCTAAGCAGTGAAGAGGAGAAACACTTTCATTGAAAGGGGTTGCCAAGCTTCCACAAATTATGAATCTCCAGAAATCTCAGCAAATATTTTTACACCCAAAGTGGATGATACTTTCAGGTAATAATCAGTACACTGAGCCCACTTGGTTCCCCAAGTTTCATTCTTCTATGTTGAAGCGTTCGTTTCCAGTGTCAGTTTGAATTTTGGTGTTTCACTCTGTTTTCTCCTATATTCATAGATGTATTTGGAACTCTAAATCAAACACGGTTTGTGCTAGCTTCTTGAAACTTGACAAAATTAAGTAGTTTCAAGTTCTATCTCTATGTTCTGTTTCCGATTGATGTAGCCCAAGCAGTGACAGGCGAGAAACACTTTCATTGAAAGGGGTTGCCAAGCTTCCAAAAATTACGAATCTCCAGAAATCCCAGCAAATATTTTTTCACCAAAACTGGATGATACTTTCAGGTAATGATCAGTACACTAAGCCCACTTGGTTCCCCAAATTTCGTTCTTCTATGTTGAAGCGTTCGTTTCCAGTATCAGTTTGAATTTTGGTGTTTCACTCTGTTTTCTCCTATATTGATAGATGTATTTGGAACTCTAAATCAAGCACTGTTTGTGCTAGCTTCTTGAAACTTGACACAATTAAGTAGTTTCAAGTTCTATCTCTATGTTCTCTTTCCTATTGATGTAGCCCTAAGCAGTGACAGGCGAGAAACACTTCCATTGAAAGGGGTTGCCAAGCTTCCAAATATTACGAATCTCCAAAAATCTCAGCAAATATTTTTACACCCAAACTGGGTGATACTTTCAGGTAATGATCAATACACGGAGCCCACTTTGTTCCCCAATTTCGTTCTTCAATGTTGAAGCTTTCGTTTCCAGTAACACTTTGAATTTTTAGGTTTCACTCTGTTTTCTCCTATATTGATAGATGTATTTGGGACTCTAAATCAAACACGGTTTGTGCTAGCTTCTTGAAACTTGACACAATTAAGTAGTTTCAAGATCTATCTCTATGTTCTGTTTCCTATTGATGTAGCCCTAATTAGTGACAAGCGAGAAACACTTTCACTGAAAGGTGTTGCCAAGCTTCCAAAAATTACGAATCTCCAGAAATCTCAGCAAATATTTTTTCACCCAAACTGTGTGATACTTTCAGGTAATGATCAGTACACTAAGCCCACTTTGTTCCCCAAATTTCGTTCTTCTATGTTGAAGCGTTCGTTTCCAGTAACAGTTTGTATTTTGGCATTTCACTCTGTTTTCTCCTATATTGATAGATATATTTGGAACTCTAAATCAAACACGGTTTGTGCTAGCTTCTTGAAACTTGACACAATTAAGTAGTTTCAAGTTCTATCTCTATATTTTGTTTCCTATTGATGTAGCCCTAAGCAGTGACAGACGAGAAACACTTTCATTGAAAGGGGTTGCCAAGCTTCCAAAAATTACGAATCTCCAGAAATCTCAGCAAATATTTTTTCACCCAAACTGGATGATTCTTTCAGGTAATGATCAGTACACTGAGCCCACTTGGTTCCCCAAATTTCGTTCTTCTATGTTGAAGCGTTCGTTTCCAGTAACACTTTGTATTTTGGCATTTCACTCTGTTTTCTCCTATATTGATAGATGTATTTGGAACTCTAAATCAAACACGGTTTGTGCTAGCTTCTTGAAACTTGACACAATTAAGTAGTTTCAAGTTCTATCTCTATGTTCTTTTTCTGAATGATGTAGCCCTAAGCAGGGACAGGCGAGAAACACTTTCATTGAAAGGGGTTGCCAAGCTTCCAAAAATTACGAATCTCCAGAAATCTCAGCAAATATTTTTTCACCAAAACTGGATGATACTTTCAGGTAATGATCAGGACACTAAGCCCACTTGGTTCCCCAAATTTCGTTCTTCTATGTTGAAGCGTTCGTTTCCAGTAACAGTTTGAATTTTGGAGTTTCACTCTGTTTTCTCCTATATTGATAGATATATTTGGAACTCTAAATCAAGCACGGTTTCTGCTAGCTTCTTGAAACTTGACACAATTAAGTAGTTTCAAGTTCTATCTCTATATATTGTTTCCTATTTGTGTAGCCCTAAGCAGTGACAGAGGAGAAATACTTTCATTGAAAGGGGTTGCCAAGCTTCCAAAAATTACGAATCTCCAGAAATCTCAGCAAATATTTTTTCACCCAAACTGGATGATACTCTCAGGTAATGATCTGTACACTGAGCCCACTTTATTCCCCAAATTTCGTTCTTCTATGTTGAAGCGTTCGTTTCCAGTAACAGTTGGTATTTTGGCGTTTCACTCTGTTATCTCCTATATTGATGGATGTATTTGGAACTCTAAATCAAGCACGGTTTGTGCTAGCTTCTTGAAACTTGACACAATTAAGTAGTTTAAAATTCTATTTCTATGTTCTGTTTCCTATTGATGTAGCCCTAAGCAGTGACAGGCGAGAAAACCTTTCATTGAAAGGGGTTGCCAAGCTTCCAAAAATTACGAAACTCCAGATATTTCAGCAAGTATTTTTACACCCAAACTGGGTGATACTTTCAGGTAATGATCAGTACACTGAGCCCACTTTGTTCCCCAAATTTCGTTCTTCAATGTTGAAGCTTTCGTTTCCAGTAACAGTTTGAATTTTTAGGTTTCACTCTGTTTTCTCCTATATTGATAGATGTATTTGGAACTCTAAATCAAACACGGTTTGTGCTAGCTTCTTGAAACTTGACACAATTAAGTAGTTTCAAGTTCTATCTCTACGTTCTGTTTCCGATTGATGTAGCCCTAAGCAGTGACAGGCGAGAAACACTTTCATTGAAAGGGGTTGCCAAGCTTCCAAAAATTACAAATCTCCAGAAATCTCAGCAAATATTTTTTCACCCAAACTGGATGATACTTTCAGGTAATGATCAGTACACTAAGCCCACTTGGTTCCCCATATTTCGTTATTCAATGTTGAAGTGTTCGTTTCCAGTATCATTTTGAATTTTGGTGTTTCACTCTGTTTTCTCCTATATTGATAGATGTATTTGGAACTCTAAATCAAACACGGTTTGTGCTAGCTTCTTGAAACTTGACACAATTAAGTAGTTTCAAGTTCTATCTCTATATTTTGTTTCCTATTGATGTAGCCCTAAGCAGTGACAGACGAGAAACACTTTCATTGAAAGGGGTTGCCAAGCTTCCAAAAATTACGAATCTCCAGAAATCTCAGCAAATATTTTTTCACCCAAATTGGATGATTCTTTCAGGTAATGATCAGTACACTGAGCCCACTTGGTTCCCCAAATTTCGTTCTTCTATGTTGAAGCGTTCGTTTCCAGTAACACTTTGTATTTTGGCATTTCACTCTGTTTTCTCCTATATTGATAGATGTATTTGGAACTCTAAATCAAACACGGTTTGTGCTAGCTTCTTGAAACTTGACACAATTAAGTAGTTTCAAGTTCTATCTCTATGTTCTTTTTCTGAATGATGTAGCCCTAAGCAGGGACAGGCGAGAAACACTTTCATTGAAAGGGGTTGCCAAGCTTCCAAAAATTACGAATCTCCAGAAATCTCAGCAAATATTTTTTCACCAAAACTGGATGATACTTTCAGGTAATGATCAGGACACTAAGCCCACTTGGTTCCCCAAATTTCGTTCTTCTATGTTGAAGCGTTCGTTTCCAGTAACAGTTTGAATTTTGGAGTTTCACTCTGTTTTCTCCTATATTGATAGATATATTTGGAACTCTAAATCAAGCACGGTTTCTGCTAGCTCCTTGAAACTTGACACAATTAAGTAGTTTCATGTTCTATCTCTATATATTGTTTCCTATTTGTGTAGCCCTAAGCAGTGACAGAGGAGAAATACTTTCATTGAAAGGGGTTGCCAAGCTTCCAAAAATTACGAATCTCCAGAAATCTCAGCAAATATTTTTTCACCCAAACTGGATGATACTCGCAGGTAATGATCTGTACACTGAGCCCACTTTATTCCCCAAATTTCGTTCTTCTATGTTGAAGCGTTCGTTTC
The DNA here is from genome assembly GCF_964194105.1 of Spermophilus citellus. Lineage (NCBI taxonomy): Eukaryota > Metazoa > Chordata > Mammalia > Rodentia > Sciuridae > Spermophilus > Spermophilus citellus. The sequence goes on along the minus strand of NC_138193.1, from coordinate 30,123,850 downwards.
CAGTAACAGTTGGTATTTTGGCGTTTCACTCTGTTATCTCCTATATTGATGGATGTATTTGGAACTCTAAATCAAGCACGGTTTGTGCTAGCTTCTTGAAACTTGACACAATTAAGTAGTTTAAAATTCTATTTCTATGTTCTGTTTCCTATTGATGTAGCCCTAAGCAGTGACAGGCGAGAAAACCTTTCATTGAAAGGGGTTGCCAAGCTTCCAAAAATTACGAAACTCCAGATATTTCAGCAAGTATTTTTACACCCAAACTGGGTGATACTTTCAGGTAATGATCAGTACACTGAGCCCACTTTGTTCCCCAAATTTCGTTCTTCTATGTTGAAGGGTTCGTTTCCAGTAACAGTTTGAATTTTTAGGTTTCACTCTGTTTTCTCCTATACTGATAGATGTATTTGGAACTCTAAATCAAACACGGTTTGTACTAGCTTCTTGAAACTTGACACAATTAAGTAGTTTCACGTTCTATCTCTACATTTTTTTTCCTATTGGTGTAGCCCTAAGCAGTGACAGACGAGAAACACTTTCATTGAAAGGGGTTGCCAAGCGTCCATAAATTACGAATCTCCAGAAATCTCAGCAAATATTTTTTCACCCAAACTGGATGATACTTTCAGGTAATGATCAGTACACTAAGCCCACTTGGTTCCCCAAATTTCGTTCTTCTATGTTGAAGCGTTCGTTTGCAGTAACAGTTTGAATTATGGCGTTTCACTCTGTTTTCTCCTATATTGATAGATGTATTTGGAACTCTAAATCAAACACGGTTTGTGCTAGCTTCTTGAAACTTGACACAATTAAGTAGTTTCAAGTTCTATCTCTATATTTTGCTTCCTATTGGTGTAGCCCTAAGCAGTGACAGACGAGAAACACTTTCATTGAAAGGGGTTGCCAAGCTTCCAAAAATTACGAATCTCCAGAAATCTCAGCAAATATTTTTTCACCCAAACTGGATGATACTTTCAGGTAATGATCAGTACACTGAGCCCACTTTGTTCCCCAAGTTTCGTTCTTCTATGTTGAAGCGTTCGTTTCCAGTGTCAGTTTGAATTTTGGTGTTTCACTCTGTTTTCTCCTATATTCATAGATGTATTTGGAACTCTAAATCAAACACGGTTTGTGCTAGCTTCTTGAAACTTGACAAAATTAAGTAGTTTCAAGTTCTATCTCTATGTTCTGTTTCCGATTGATGTAGCCCAAGCAGTGACAGACGAGAAACACTTTCATTGAAAGGGGTTGCCAAGCTTCTATAAATTACGAATCTCCAGAAATCTCAGCAAATATTTTTTCACCCAAATTGGATGATACTTTCAGGTAATGATCAGTACACTAAGCCCACTTGGTTCCCCAAATTTCGTTCTTCTATGTTGAAGCGTTCGTTTCAGTATCAGTTTGAATTTTGGTGTTTCACTCTGTTTTCTCCTATATTGATAGATGTATTTGGAACTCTAAATCAAGCACGGTTTGTGCTAGCTTCTTGAAACTTGACACAATTAAGTAGTTTCAAGTTCTATCTCTATGTTCTGTTTCCGATTGATGTAGCCCAAGCAGTGACAGGCGAGAAACACTTTCATTGAAAGGGGTTGCCAAGCTTCCAAAAATTACGAATCTCCAGAAATCTCAGCAAATATTTTTTCACCCAAATTGGATGATACTTTCAGGTAATGATCAGTACACTAAGCCCACTTGGTTCCCCAAATTTCGTTCTTCTATGTTGAAGCGTTCGTTTCAGAATCAGTTTGAATTTTGGTGTTTCACTCTGTTTTCTCCTATATTGATAGATGTATTTGGAACTCTAAATCAAGCACGGTTTGTGCTAGCTTCTTGAAACTTGACACAATTAAGTAGTTTCAAGTTCTATCTCTATGTTCTCTTTCCTATTGATGTAGCCCTAAACAGTGACAGGCGAGAAACACTTCCATTGAAAGGGGTTGCCAAGCTTCCAAATATTACGAATCTCCAAAAATCTCAGCAAATATTTTTACACCCAAACTGGGTGATACTTTCAGGTAATGATCAGTACACGGAGCCCACTTTGTTCCCCAATTTCGTTCTTCAATGTTGAAGCTTTCGTTTCCAGTAACAGTTTGAATTTTTAGGTTTCACTCTGTTTTCTCCTATATTGATAGATGTATTTGGGACTCTAAATCAAACACGGTTTGTGCTAGCTTCTTGAAACTTGACACAATTAAGTAGTTTCAAGTTCTATCTCTATGTTCTGTTTCCTATTGATGTAGCCCTAAGCAGTGACAGGCGAGAAACACTTTCACTGAAAGGTGTTGCCAAGCTTCCCAAAATTACGAATCTCCAGAAATCTCAGCAAATATTTTTTCACCCAAACTGGGTGATACTTTCAGGTAATGATCAGTACACTAAGCCCACTTTGTTCCCCAAATTTCGTTCTTCTATGTTGAAGCGTTCGTTTCCAGTAACAGTTTGTATTTTGGCATTTCACTCTGTTTTCTCCTATATTGATAGATATATTTGGAACTCTAAATCAAACACGATTTGTGCTAGCTTCTTGAAACTTGACACAATTAAGTAGTTTCAAGTTCTCTCTCTATGTTATGTTTCCTATTGATGTAGCCCTAAGAAGTGACAGGCGAGAAACACTTTCATTGAAAGTGGTTGCCAAGCTACCAAAAATTATGAATCTCAAGAAATTTCAGCAAATATTTTTACACCCAAACTGGGTGATACTTTCAGGTAATGATCAGTACACTGAGCCCACTTTGTTCCCCAAATTTCTTTCTTCAATGTTGAAGCTTTCGTTTCCAGTAACAGTTTGAATTTATAGGTTTCACTCTGTTTTCTCCTATATTGTAAGATGTATTTGGAACTCTAAATCAAGCACGGTTTGTGCTAGCTTCTTGAAACTTGACACAATTAAGTAGTTTCAAGTTCTATCTCTATATTTTCCTTCCTATTGGTGTAGCCCTAAGCAGTGACAGACGAGAAACACTTTCATTGAAAGGGGTTGCCAACCTTCCAAAAATTACGAATCTCCAGAAATCTCAGCAAATATTTTTTCATCCAAACTGGATGATACTCTCAGGTAATGATCAGTACACTAAGAACACTTGGTTCCCCAAATTTCGTTCTTCTATGTTGAAGCGTTCGTTTTCAGTATCAGTTTGAATTTTGGTGTTTCACTCTGTTTTCTCCTATATTGACAGATGAATTTGGAACTCTAAATCAAGCACGGTTTGTGCTAGCTTCTTGAAACTTGACACAATTAAGTAGTTTCAAGTTCTGTCTATAAATTGTGTTTCCTATTGGTGTAGCCCTAAGCAGTGACAGACAAGAAACACTTTCATTGAAAGGGGTTGCCAAGCTTCCACAAATTACGAATCTCCAGAAATCTCAGCAAATATTTTTACACCCAAAGTGGATGATACTTTCAGGTAATGATCAGTACACGGAGCCCACTTTGTTCCCCAATTTCGTTCTTCAATGTTGAAGCTTTCGTTTCCAGTAACAGTTTGAATTTTTAGGTTTCACTCTGTTTTCTCCTATATTGATAGATGTATTTGGGACTCTAAATCAAACACGGTTTGTGCTAGCTTCTTGAAACTTGACACAATTAAGTAGTTTCAAGTTCTATCTCTATGTTCTGTTTCCTATTGATGTAGCCCTAAGCAGTGACAGGCGAGAAACACTTTCACTGAAAGGTGTTGCCAAGCTTCCCAAAATTACGAATCTCCAGAAATCTCAGCAAATATTTTTTCACCCAAACAGGGTGATACTTTCAGGTAATGATCAGTACACTAAGCCCACTTCGTTCCCCAAATTTCGTTCTTCTATGTTGAAGCGTTCGTTTCCAGTAACAGTTTGTATTTTGGCATTTCACTCTGTTTTCTCCTATATTGATAGATGTATTTGGAACTCTAAATCAAGCACGGTTTGTGCTAGCTTCTTGAAACTTGACACAATTAAGTAGTTTCAAGTTCTATCTCTATATTTTCCTTCCTATTGGTGTTGCCCTAAGCAGTGACAGACGAGAAACACTTTCATTTAAAGGGGTTGCCAACCTTCCAAAAATTACGAATCTCCAGAAATCTCAGCAAATATTTTTTCACCCAAACTGGATGATACTTTCAGGTAATGATCAGTACACTAAGCCCACTTGGTTGCCCAAATTTCGATCTTCTATGTTGAAGCGTTCGTTTCCAGTAACAGTTTGAATTTTGGCGTTTCACTCTGTTTTCTCCTATATTGATAGATGTATTTGGAACTTTAAATTAAGCACAGTTTGTGCTAGCTTCTTGAAACTTGACACAATTAAGTAGTTTCAAGTTCTATCTCTATGTTCTGTTTCCTATTGATGTAGCACTAAGCAGTGACAGGCGAGAAAGACTTTCATTGAAAGTGGTTGCCAAGCTTCCAAAAATTACGAATCTCCAGAAATCTCAGCAAATATTTTTTCATCCAAACTGGATGATACTCTCAGGTAATGATCAGTACCCTAAGAACACTTGGTTCCCCAAATTTCGTTCTTCTATGTTGAAGCGTTCGTTTTCAGTATCAGTTTGAATTTTGGTGTTTCACTCTGTTTTCTCCTATATTGACAGATGAATTTGGAACTCTAAATCAAGCACGGTTTCTGCTAGCTTCTTGAAACTTGACAAAATTAAGTAGTTTCAAGTTCTATCTCTATGTTCTGTTTCCGATTGATGTAGCCCAAGCAGTGACAGGCGAGAAACACTTTCATTGAAAGGGGTTGCCAAGCTTCCAAAAATTACGAATCTCCAGAAATCTCAGCAAATATTTTTTCACCCAAATTGGATGATACTTTGCGGTAATGATCAGTACACTAAGCCCACTAGGTTCCCCAAATTTCGTTCTTCTATGTTGAAGCGTTCGTTTCCAGTATCAGTTTGAATTTTGGTGTTTCACTCTGTTTTCTCCTATATTGATAGATGTATTTGGAACTCTAAATCCAGCACGGTTTGTGCTAGCTTCTTGAAACTTGACACAATTAAGTAGTTTCAAGTTCTATCTCTATGTTCTCTTTCCTATTGATGTAGCCCTAAGCAGTGACAGTCGAGAAACACTTCCATTGAAAGGGGTTGCCAAGCTTCCAAATATTACGAATCTCCAAAAATCTCAGCAAATATTTTTACACCCAAACTGGGTGATACTTTCAGGTAATGATCAGTACACGGAGCCCACTTTGTTCCCCAATTTCGTTTTTAAATGTTGAAGCTTTCGTTTCCAGTAACAGTTTGAATTTTTAGGTTTCACTCTGTTTTCTCCTATATTGATAGATGTATTTGGGACTCTAAATCAAACATGGTTTGTGCTAGCTTCTTGAAACTTGACACAATTAAGTAGTTTCAAGTTCTATCTCTATGTTCTGTTTCCTATTGATGTAGCCCTAAGCAGTGACAGGCGAGAAACACTTTCACTGAAAGGTGTTGCCAAGCTTCCCAAAATTACGAATCTCCAGAAATCTCAGCAAATATTTTTTCACCCAAACTGGGTGATACTTTCAGGTAATGATCAGTACACTAAGCCCACTTCGTTCCCCAAATTTCGTTCTTCTATGTTGAAGCGTTCGTTTCCAGTAACAGTTTGAATTTTGGCGTATCACTCTGTTTTCTCCGATATTGATAGATGTATTTGGAACTCTAAATCCAGCTCGGTTTGTGCTAGCTTCTTGAAACTTGACACCATTAAGTAGGTTCATGTTCTATCTCTATGTTATGTTTCCTATTGATGTAGCCCTAAGCAGTGACAGGCAAGAAACACTTTCATTGAAAGGGGTTGCCAAGCTTCCACAAATTACGAATCTCCAGAAATCTCAGCAAATATTTTTACACCAAAAGTGGATGATACTTTCAGGTAATGATCAGTACACTAAGCCCACTTGATTCCCCAAATTTCGTTCTCCTATGTTTAAGCGTTCGTTTCCAGTAACAGTTTGAATTTTGGCGTTTCACTCTGTTTTCTCCTATATTGAGAGATGTATTTGGAACTCTAAATCAAGCACGGTTTGTGCTAGCTTCTTGAAACTTGACACAATTAAGTAGTTTCAAGTTCTATCTCTATGTTCTGCTTCCGATTGATGTAGCCCTAAGCAGTGACAGGCGAGAAACACTTTCATTGAAAGGGGTTGCCAAGCGTCCAAAAATTACGAATCTCCAGAAATCTCAGCAAACATTTTTTCAACCAAACTGGATGATACTTTCAGGTAATGATCAGTACACTAAGCCCACTTGGTTTCCCAAATTTTGTTCTTCTATGTTGAAGCGTTCGTTTCCAGAAACAGTTTGAATTTTGGCGTTTCACTCTGTTTTCTCCTATATTGATAGATGTATTTGGAACTTTAAATCAAGCTCGGTTTGTGCTAGCTTCTTGAAACATGACACAGTAAAGTAGTTTCAAGTTCTATCTCTATGTTCTGTTTCTGATTGATGTAGCCCTAAGCAGTGACAGGCGAGAAATACTTTCATTGAAAGGGGTTGCCAAGCGTCCAAAAATTAAGAATCTCCAGAAATCTCAGCAAAATTTTTTCACCCAAACTGGATGATACTTTCAGGTAATGATCAGTACACTAAGCCCACTTGGTTCCCCAAATTTCGTTCTTCTATGTTGAAGCGTTCGTTTCCAGTAACAGTTTGAATTTTGGCGTTTCACTCTGTTTTCTCCTATATTGATAGATATATTTGGAACTCTAAATCAGGCACGGTTTGTGCTAGCTTCTTGAAACTTGACACAATTAAGTAGTTTCAAGTTCTAACTCTATGTTCTGTTTCCTATTGATGTAGCCCTAAGCAGTGACAGGCGAGAAACCCTTTCATTGAAAGGGGTTGCCAAGCTTCCAAAAATTACGAATCTCCTGAAATCTCAGCAAATATTTTTACACCCAAACTGGGTGATACTTTCAGGTAATGATCAGTACACTGAGCCCACTTTGTTCCTCAAATTATGTTCTTCAATGTTGCAGCTTTCGTTTCCAGTAACAGTTTGAATTTTTAGGTTTCACTCTGTTTTCTCCTATATTGATAGATGTATTTGGAACTCTAAATAAAACACGGTTTGTCCTAGCTTCTTGAAACTTGACACAATTAATTAGTTTCAAGTTCTATCTCTATGTTCTGTTTCCTATTGATGTAGCCCTAAGCATTGACAGGCGAGAAACACTTTCATTGAAAGGGGTTGCCAAGCTTCCAAAAATTACGAATCTCCAGAAATCTCAGCAAATATTTTCACACCCAAACTGGGTGATACTTTCAGGTAATGATCAGTACACTGAGCCCACTTTGTTCCCCAATTTCGTTCTTCAATGTTGAAGCTTTCGTTTCCAGTAACAGTTTGAATTTTTAGGTTTCACACTGTTTTCTCATATATTGATAGATGTATTTGGAAATCTAAATCAAACAGGGTTTGTGCTAGCTTCTTGAAACTTGACACAATTAAGTAGTTTCAAGTTCTATCTCTATGTTCTGTTTCCTATTGATGTAGCCCTAAGCAGTGATAGGCGAGAAACACTTTCATTGAAAGGGGTTGCCAAGCTTCCAAAAATTACGAATCTCCAGAAATCTCAGCAAATATTTTTTCACCCAAACTTGATGATACTTTCAGGTAATGATCAGTACACTAAGCCCACTAGGTTCCCCAAATTTCGTTCTTCTATGTTGAAGCGTTCGTTTCCAGTAACAGTTTGAATTTTGGCGTTTCACTCTGTTTCCTCCTATATTGATAGATGTATTTGGAACTCTAAATCAAGCACGGTTTGTGCTAGCTTCTTGAAACTTGACACAATTAAGTAGTTTCAAGTTCTATCTCTATATTTTGTTTCCTATTGGTGTAGCCCTAAGCAGTGACAGACGAGAAACACTTTCATTGAAAGGGGTTGCAAAGCTTCCAAAAATTACGAATCTCCAGAAATCTCAGCAAATATTTTTTCACCCAAACTGGATGATACTTTCAGGTAATGATAAGTACACTGAGCCCACTTTGTTCCCCAAGTTTCGTTCATCTATGTTGAAGCGTTCGTTTCCAGTAACAGTTTGAATTTTGGCGTATCACTCTGTTTTCTCCGATATTGATAGATGTATTTGGAACTCTAAATCCAGCACGGTTTGTGCTAGCTTCTTGAAACTTGACACAATTAAGTAGGTTCATGTTCTATCTCTATGTTACGTTTCCTATTGATGTAGCCCTAAGCAGTGACAGGCAAGAAACACTTTCATTGAAAGGGGTTGCCAAGCTTCCACAAATTACGAATCTCCAGAAATCTCAGCAAATATTTTTACACCAAAAGTGGATGATACTTTCAGGTAATGATCAGTATACTGAGCCCACTTGGTTCCCCAAATTTCGTTCTTCTATGTTAAAGCGTTCTTTTCCAGTAACAGTTTGAATTTTTAGGTTTCACACTGTTTTCTCCTATATTGATAGATGTATTTGGAAAACTAAATCAAACAGGGTTTGTGCTAGCTTCTTGAAACTTGACACAATTAAGTAGTTTCAAGTTCTATCACTATGTTCTGTTTCCTATTGATGTAGCCCTAAGCAGTGACAGGCGAGAAACACTTTCATTGAAAGGGGTTGCCAAGCTTCCAAAAATTACGAATCTCCAGAAATCTCAGCAAATATTTTTTCACCCAAACTTGATGATACTTTCAGGTAATGATCAGTACACTAAGCCCACTAGGTTCCCCAAATTTCGTTCTTCTATGTTGAAGCGTTCGTTTCCAGTAACAGTTTGAATTTTGGCGTTTCACTCTGTTTTCTCCTATATTGATAGATGTATTTGGAACTCTAAATCAAGCACGGTTTGTGCTAGCTTCTTGAAACTTGACACAATTAAGTAGTTTCAAGTTCTATCTCTATATTTTGTTTCCTATTGGTGTAGCCCTAAGCAGTGACAGACGAGAAACACTTTCATTGAAAGGGGTTGGCAAGCGTCCAAAAATTACGCATCTCCAGAAATCTCAGCAAATATTTTTTCACCCAAACTGGATGATACTTTCAGGTAATGATCAGTACACTAAGCCCACTTGGTTCCCCAAATTTCGTTCTTCTATGTTGAAGCGTTCGTTTCCAGTAACATTTTGAATTTTGGCGTTTTACTCTGTTTTCTCCTATATTGATAGATGTATTTGGAACTCTAAATCAAGCACGGTTTGTGCTCGCTTTTTGAAACTTGACACAATTAATTAGTTTCAAGTTCTATCTCTATGTTCTGTTTCCTATTGATGTAGCCCTAAGCAGTGATAGGCGAGAAACACTTTCATTGAAAGGGGTTGCCAAGCTTCCAAAAATTACGAATCTCCAGAAATCTCAGCAAATATTTTTACACCCAAACTGGGTGATACTTTCAGGTAATGATCAGTACACTGAGCCCACTTTGTTCCCCAAATTTCGTTCTTCAATGTTGAAGCTTTCGTTTCCAGTAACAGTTTGAATTTTTAGATTTCACTCTGTTTTCTCCTATATTGATAGATGTATTTGGAACTCTAAATCAAGCACGGTTTGTGCTAGCTTCTTGAAACTTGACACAGTTAAGTAATTTCAAGTTCTATCTCTATATTTTGTTTCCTATTGGTGTAGCCCTAAGCAGTGACAGGCGAGAAACACTTTCATTGAAATGGGTTGCTAAGCGTCCAAAAATTACGAATCTCCAGAAATTTCAGCAAACATTTTTTCACCCAAACTGGATGATACTTTCAGGTAATGATCAGTACACTAAGCACACTTGGTTCTCCAAATTTCGTTCTTCTATGTTGAAGTGTTCCTTCCAGTAACAGTTTGAATTTTGGCGTTTCACTCTGTTTTCTTCTATATTGATAGATGTATTTGGAACTTTAAATCAAACACGGTTTGTGCTAGCTTCTTGAAACTTGACACAATTAATTATTTTCAAGTTCTATCTCTATGTTCTGTTTCCTATAGATATAGCCCTAAGCAGTGACAGGCGAGAAACACTTTCATTGAAAGGGTTTGCCAAGCTTCCAAAAATTACGAATCTCCAGAAATCTCAGCAAATATTTTTACACCCAAATTGGGTGATACTCTCAGGTAATGATCAGTACACTGAGCCCACATTGTTCCCCAAATTTCGTTCTTCAATGTTGAAGCTTTCCTTTCCAGTAACAGTTTGAATTTTTAGGTTTCACTCTGTTTTCTCCTATATTGATAGATGTATTTGGAACTCTAAATCAAACACGGTTTGTGCTACATTCTTGAAACTTGACACAATTAATTAGTTTCAAGTTCTATCTCTACGTTCTGTTTCCTATTGATGTAGCCCTAAGCAGTGACAGGCGAGAAATAGTATAACTGTAAGGGGTTGCCAAGCATCCAAAAATTACGAATCTCCAGAAATATCAGCAAATATTTTTTCACCAAAACTGGATGATACTTTCAGGTAATGATCAGTACACTAAGCCCACTTGATTCCCCAAATTTCGTTCTCCTATGTTGAAGCTTTCGTTTCCAGTAACAGTTTGAATTTTGGCGTTTCACTCTGTTTTCTCCTATATTGAGAGATGTATTTGGAACTCTAAATCAAGCACGGTTTGTGCTAGCTTCTTGAAACTTGACACAATTAAGTAGTTTCAAGTTCTATCTCTATGTTCTGTTTCCGATTGATGTAGCCCTAAGCAGTGACAGGCGAGAAACACTTTCATTGAAAGGGGTTGCCAAGCGTCCAAAAATTACGAATCTCCAGAAATCTCAGCAAACATTTTTTCAACCAAACTGGATGATACTTTCAGGTAATGATCAGTACACTAAGCCCACTTGGTTCCCCAAATTTCGTTCTTCTATGTTGAAGCATTCGTTTCCAGTAACAGTTTGAATTTTGGCGTTTCACTCTGTTTTCTCCTATATTGATAGATGTATTTGGAACTCTAAATCAAGCACGGTTTGTGCTAGCTTCTTGAAACTTGACACAATTAAGTAGTTTCAAGTTCTAACTCTATGTTCTGTTTCCTATTGATGTAGCCCTAAGCAGTGACAGGCGAGAAACCCTTTCATTGAAAGGGGTTGCCAAGCTTCCAAAAATTACGAATCTCCAGACATCTCAGCAAATATTTTTACACCCAAACTGGGTGATACTTTCAGGTAATGATCAGTACACTGAGCCCACTTTGTTCCTCAAATTATGTTCTTCAATGTTGCAGCTTTCGTTTCCAGTAACAGTTTGAATTTTTAGGTTTCACTCTGTTTTCTCCTATATTGATAGATGTATTTGGAACTCTAAATAAAACACAGTTTGTCCTAGCTTCTTGAAACTTGACACAATTAATTAGTTTCAAGTTCTATCTCTATGTTCTGTTTCCTATTGATGTAGCCCTAAGCAGTGACAGGCGAGAAACACTTTCATTGAAAGGGGTTGCCAAACTTCCAAAAATTACGAATCTCCAGAAATCTCATCAAATATTTTCACACCCAAACTGGGTGATACTTTCAGGTAATGATCAGTACACTGATCCCACTTTGTTCCCCAAATTTCCTTCTTCTATGTTGAAGCTTTCGTTTCCAGTAACAGTTTGAATTTTTAGGTTTCACACTGTTTTCTCCTATATTGATAGATGTATTTGGAAATCTAAATCATACAGGGTTTGTGCTAGCTTCTTGAAACTTGACACAATTAAGTAGTTTCAAGTTCTATCTCTATGTTCTGTTTCCTATTGATGTAGCCCTATGCAGTGACAGGCGAGAAACACTTTCATTGAAAGGGGTTGCCAAGCTTCCAAAAATTACGAATCTCCAGAAATCTCAGCAAATATTTTTTCACCCAAACTTGATGATACTTTCAGGTAATGATCAGTACACTAAGCCCACTAGGTTCCCCAAATATTGTTCTTCTATGTTGAAGCGTTCGTTTCCAGTAACAGTTTGAATTTTGGCGTTTCACTCTGTTTTCTCCTATATTGATAGATGTATTTGGAACTCTAAATCAAGCACGGTTTGTGCTAGCTTCTTGAAACTTGACACAGTTAAGTAGTTTCAAGTTCTATCTCTATATTTTGTTTCCTATTGGTGTAGCCCTAAGCAGTGACAGGCGAGAAACACTTTCATTGAAATGGGTTGCTAAGCGTCCAAAAATTACGAATCTCCAGAAATCTCAGCAAACATTTTTTCACCCAAACTGGATGATACTTTCAGGAAATGATCAGTACACTAAGCCCACTTGGTTCCCCAAATTTCATTCTTCTATGTTGAAGCGTTCGTTTATAGTAACAGTTTGAATTTTGGCGTTTCACTCTGTTTTCTCCTATATTGATAGATGTATTTGGAACTCTAAATCAAAAACGGTTTGTGCTAGCTTCTTGAAACTTGACACAATTAAGTAGTTTCAAGTTCTGTCTCTATGTTCTGTTTCCAATTGATGTAGCCCTAAGCAGTGACAGGCGAGAAACACTTTCATTGAAAGGGGTTGCCATGCGTCCAAAAATTACGAATCTCCAGAAATTTCAGCAAATATTTTTTCACCCAAACTGGATGATACTTTCAGGTAATGATCAGTACACTAAGCCCACTTGGTTCCCCAAATTTCATTCTTCTATGTTGAAGTGTTCGTTCCAGTAACAGTTTGAATTTTGGCGTTTCACTCTGTTTTCTCCTATATTGATAGATGTATTTGGAACTCTAAATCAAACACGGTTTGTGCTAGCTTCTTGAAACTTGACACAATTAATTAGTTTCAAGTTCTATCTCTATGTTCTGTTTCCTATAGATGTAGCCCTAAGCAGTGACAGGCGAGAAACACTTTCATTGAAAGGGTTTGCCAAGCTTCCAAAAATTACGAATCTCCAGAAATCTCAGCAAATATTTTTACACCCAAACTGGGTGATACTCTCAGGTAATGATCAGTACACTGAGCCCACTTTGTTCCCCAAATTTCGTTCTTCAATGTTGAAGCTTTCCTTTCCAGTAACAGTTTGAATTTTTAGGTTTCACTCTGTTTTCTCCTATATTGATAGATGTATTTGGAACTCTAAATCAAACACGGTTTGTGCTACATTCTTGAAACTTGACACAATTAATTAGTTTCAAGTTCTATCTCTACGTTCTGTTTCCTATTGATGTAGCCCTAAGCAGTGACAGGCGAGAAATTCTTTAATTGAAAGGGGTTGCCAAGCTTCCAAAAATTACGAATCTCCAGAAATATCAGCAAATATTTTTTCACCCAAACTGGATGATACTTTCAGGTAATGATCAGTACAGTAAGCCCACTTGGTTCCCCAAATTTCGTTCTTCTATGTTGAAGCGTTCGTTTCCAGTAACAGTTTGAATTTTGGCGTTTCACTCTGTTTTCTCCTATATTGATAGATGTATTTGGAACTCTAAATCAAGCACGGTTTGTGCTAGCTTCTTGAAACTTGACACAATTAAGTAGTTTCAAGTTCTATCTCTATGTTCTGTTTCCGATTGATGTAGCCCTAAGCAGTGACAGGCGAGAAACACTTTCATTGAAAGGGGTTGCCAAGCGTCCAAAAATTACGAATCTCCAGAAATCTCAGCAAACATTTTTTCACCCAAACTGAATGATACTTTCAGGTAATGATCAGTACACTATGCCCACTTGGTTTCCCAAATTTCGTTCTTCTATGTTGAAGCGTTCGTTTCCAGAAACAGTTTGAATTTTGGCATTTCACTCTGTTTTCTCCTATATTGATAGATGTATTTGGAACTTTAAATCAAGCACGGTTTGTGCTAGCTTCTTGAAACATGACACAGTTAAGTAGTTTCAAGTTCTATCTCTATGTTCTGTTTCCTATTGATGTAGCCCTAAGCAGTGACAGGCGAGAAACACTTTCATTGAAAGGGGTTGCCAAGCTTCCAAAAATTACGAATCTCCAGAAATCTCATCAAATATTTTTTCACCCAAACTGGGTGATACTTTCAGGTAATGATCAGTACACTAAGCCCACTAGGTTCCCCAAATTTCGTTCTTCTATGTTGAAGCGTTCGTTTCCAGTAACAGTTTGAATTTTGGCGTTTCACTCTGTTTTCTCCTATATTGATAGATGTATTTGGAACTCTAAATCAAGCACGGTTTGTGCTAGCTTCTTGAAACTTGACACAATTAAGTAGTTTCAAGTTCTATCTCTATATTTTGTTTCCTATTGGTGTAGCCCTAAGCAGTGACAGACGAGAAAAACTTTCATTGAAAGGGGTTGCCAAGCGTCCAAAAATTACGCATCTCCAGAAATCTCAGCAAACATTTTTTCACCCAAACTGGATGATACTTTCAGGTAATGATCAGTACACTAAGCCCACTTGGTTCTCCAAATTTCGTTCTTCTATGTTGAAGCGTTCGTTTCCAGTAACAGTTTGAATTTTGGCGTTTCACTCTGTTTTCTTCTATATTGATAGATGTATTTGGAACTCTAAATCAAGCACGGTTTGTGCTAGCTTTTTGAAACTTGACACAATTAATTAGTTTCAAGTTCTATCTCTATATTCTGTTTCCTATTGATGTAGCCCTAAGCAGTGATAGGCGAGAAACACTTTCATTGAAAGGGTTTGCCAAGCTTCCAAAAATTACGAATCTCCAGAAATCACAGCAAATATTTTTACACCCAAACTGGGTGATACTCTCAGGTAATGATCAGTACACTGAGCCCACTTTGTTCCCCAAATTTCATTCTTCAATGTTGAAGCTTTCCTTTCCAGTAACAGTTTGAATTTTTAGGTTTCACTCTGTTTTCTCCTATATTGATAGATGTATTTGGAACTCTAAATCAAACACGATTTGTGCTACATTCTTGAAACTTGACACAATTAATTAGTTTCAAGTTCTATCTCTACGTTCTGTTTCCTATTGATGTAGCCCTAAGCAGTGACAGGCGAGAAATACTTTAATTGAAAGGGGTTGCCAAGCTTCCAAAAATTACGAATCTCCAGAAATATCAGCAAATATTTTTTCACCCAAACTGGATGATACTTTCAGGTAATGATCAGTACACTAAGCCCACTTGGTTCCCCAAATTTCGTTCTTCTATGTTGAAGCGTTCGTTTCCAGTAACAGTTTGAATTTTGGCATTTCACTCTGTTTTCACCTATATTGATAGATGTATTTGGAACTCTAAATCAAGCACGGTTTGTGCTAGCTTCTTGAAACTTGACACAAATAAGTAGTTTCAAGTTCTAACTCTATGTTCTGTTTCCTATTGATGTAGCCCTAAGCAGTGACAGGCGAGAAACACTTTCATTGAAAGGGGTTGCCAAGCTTCCAAAAATTACGAATCTCCAGAAATCTCAGCAAATATTTTTACACCCAAACTGGGTGATACTTTCAGGTAATGATCAGTACACTGAGCCCACTTTGTTCCTCAAATTTCGTTCTTCAATGTTGAAGCTTTCGTTTCCAGTAACAGTTTGAATTTTTAGGTTTCACTCTGTTTTCTCCTATATTGATAGATGTATTTGGAACTCTAAATCAAACACGGTTTGTGTTAGCTTCTTGAAACTTGACACAATTAAGTAGTTTCAAGTTCTATATCTATGTTCTGTTTCCGATTGATGTAGCTTTAAGCAGTGACAGGCGAGAAACACTTTCATTGAAAGGCGTTGCCAAGCGTCCCAAAATTACGAATCTCCAGAAATCTCAGCAAACATTTTTTCACACAAACTGGATGATACTTTCAGGTAATGATAAGTACACTAAGCCCACTTGGTTTCCCAAATTTCGTTCTTCTATGTTGAAGCGTTCGTTTCCAGTAACAGTTTGAATTTTGGCGTTTCACTCTGTTTTCTCCTATATTGATAGATGTATTTGGAACTTTAAATCAAGCACGGTTTATGCTAGCTTCTTGAAACTTGACACAGTTAAGTAGTTTCAAGTTCTATCTCTATGTTCTGTTTCCGATTGATGTAGCCCTAAGCAGTGACAGGCGAGAAACACTTTCATTGAAAGGGGTTGCCAAGCGTCCAAAAATTACGAATCTCCAGAAATCTCAGCAAACATTTTTTCACCCAAACTGGATGACACTTTCAGGTAATGATCAGTACACTAAGCCCACTTGGTTCCCCAAATTTCGTTCTTCTATGTTGAAGCGTTCGTTTCCAGTAACAGTTTGAATTTTGGCGTTTCACTCTGTTTTCTCCTATATTGATAGATGTATTTGGAACTCTAAATCAAGCACGGTTTGTGCTAGCTTTTTGAAAATTGACACAATTAATTAGTTTCAAGTTCTATCTCTATGTTCTGTTTCCTATTGATGTAGCCCTAAGCAGTGATAGGCGAGAAACACTTTCATTGAAAGGCGTTGCCAAGCTATCAAAAATTACGAATCTCCAGAAATCTCAGCAAATATTTTTACACCCAAACTGGGTGATACTTTCAGGTAAAGATCAGTACACTAAGCCCACTTGGTTCCCCAAATTTCGTTCTTCAATGTTGAAGCTTTCGTTTCCAGTAACAGTTTGAATTTTTAGGTTTCACTCTGTTTTCTCCTATATTGATAGATGTATTTGGAACTCTAAATCAAGCACGGTTTGTGCTAGCTTTTTGAAAATTGACACAATTAATTAGTTTCAAGTTCTATCTCTATGTTCTGTTTCCTATTGATGTAGCCCTAAGCAGTGACAGGCGAGAAACACTTTCATTGAAAGGGGTTGCCAAGCTATCAAAAATTACGAATCTCCAGAAATCTCAGCAAATATTTTTACACCCAAACTGGGTGATACTTTCAGGTAAAGATCAGTACACTGAGCCCACTTTGTTCCACAAATTTCGTTCTCCTATGTTGAAGCGTTCGTTTCCAGTAACAGTTTGAATTTTTAGGTTTCACTCTGTTTTCTCCTATATTGATAGATGTATTTGGAACTCTAAATCAAGCACGGTTTGTGCTAGCTTCTTGAAACTTGACACAATTAAGTAGTTTCAAGTTCTATCTCTATATTTTGTTTCCTATTGGTGTAGCCCTAAGCAGTGACAGACGAGAAACACTTTCATTGAAAGGGGTTGCCAAGCGTCCAAAAATTACGCATCTCCAGAAATCTCAGCAAACATTTTTTCACCCAAACTGGATGATACTTTCAGGTAATGATCAGTACACTAAGCCCACTTGGATCCCCAAATTTCATTCTTCTATGTTGAAGCGTTCGTTTCCAGTAACAGTTTGAATTTTGGCGTTTCACTCTGTTTTCTCCTATATTGATAGATGTATTTGGAACTCTAAATCAAAAACGGTATGTGCTAGCTTCTTGAAACTTGACACAATTAAGTAGTTTCAAGTTCTGTCTCTATGTTCTGTTTCCAATTGATGTAGCCCTAAGCAGTGACAGGCGAGAAACACTTTCATTGAAAGGGGTTGCCATGCGTCCAAAAATTACGAATCTCCAGAAATCTCAGCAAATATTTTTTCACCCAAACTTGATGATACTTTCAGGTAATGATCAGTACACTAAGCCCACTAGGTTCCCCAAATTTCGTTCTTCTATGTTGAAGCGTTCGTTTCCAGTAACAGTTTGAATTTTGGCGTTTCACTCTGTTTTCTCCTATATTGATAGATGTATTTGGAACTCTAAATCAAGCACGGTTTGTGCTAGCTTTTTGAAACTTGACACAATTAATTAGCTTCAAGTTCTATCTCTATATTCTGTTTCCTATTGATGTAGCCCTAAGCAGTGATAGGCGAGAAACACTTTCATTGAAAGGGGTTGCCAAGCTATCAAAAATTACGAATCTCCAGAAATCACAGCAAATATTTTTACACTTAAACTGGGTGATACTTTCAGGTAAAGATCAGTACACTGAGCCCACTTTGTTCCCCAAATTTCGTTCTTCAATGTTGAAGCTTTCGTTTCCAGTAACAGTTTGAATTTTTAGGTTTCACTTTGTTTTCTCCTATATTGATAGATGTATTTGGAACTCTAAATCAAGCACGGTTTGTGCTAGCTTCTTGAAACTTGACACAGTTAAGTAGTTTCAAGTTCTATCTCTATATTTTGTTTCCTATTGGTGTAGCCCTAAGCAGTGACAGGCGAGAAACACTTTCATTGAAATGGGTTGCTAAGCGTCCAAAAATTACGAATCTCCAGAAATCTCAGCAAACATTTTTTCACCCAAACTGGATGATACTTTCAGGTAATAATCAGTACACTAAGCCCACTTGGTTCCCCAAATTTCATTCTTCTATGTTGAAGCGTTCGTTTCCAGTAACAGTTTGAATTTTGGCGTTTCACTCTGTTTTCTCCTATATTGATAGAAATATTTGGAACTCTAATCAAAAACGGTTTATGCTAGCTTCTTGAAACTTGACACAATTAAGTAGTTTCAAGTTCTGTCTCTATGTTCTGTTTCCAATTGATGTAGCCCTAAGCAGTGACAGGCGAGAAACACTTTCATTGAAAGGGGTTGCCATGCGTCCAAAAATTACGAATCTCCAGAAATTTCAGCAAACATTTTTTCACCCAAACTGGATGATACTTTCAGGTAATGATCAGTACACTAAGCCCAATTGTTTCCCCAAATTTCATTCTTCTATGTTGAAGCGTTCGTTTCCAGTAACAGTTTGAATTTTGGCGTTTCACTCTGTTTTCTCCTATATTGATAGATGTATTTGGAACTCTAAATCAAGCACGGTTTGTGCTAGCTTCTTGAATCTTGACACAATTAAGTAGTTTCAAGTTCTATCTCTATGTTCTGTTTCCGATTGATGTAGCCCTAAGCAGTGACAGGCGAGAAACACTTTCATTGAAAGGGGTTGCCATGCGTCCGAAAATTACGAATCTCCAGAAATCTCAGCAAACATTTTTTCACCCAAACTGGATGATACTTTCAGGTAATGATCAGTACACTAAGCCCACTTGGTTCCCCAAATTTCGTTCTTCTATGTTGAAGTGTTCTTTCCAGTAACAGTTTGAATTTTGGCGTTTCACTCTGTTTTCTCATATATTGATAGATGTATTTGGAACTCTAAATCAAGCACGGTTTGTGCTAGCTTCTTGAATCTTGACACAATTAATTAGTTTCAAGTTCTATCTCTATGTTCTGTTTCCTATAGATGTAGCCCTAAGCAGTTACAGGCGAGAAACACTTTCATTGAAAGGGGTTGCCAAGCTTCCAAAAATTACGAATCTCCAGAAATCTCAGCAAAAATTTTTACACCCAAACTGGGTGATACTCTCAGGTAATGATCAGTACACTGAGACCACTTTGTTCCCCAAATTTCGTTCTTCAATGTTGAAGCTTTCCTTTCCAATAACAGTTTGAATTTTTAGATTTCACTCTGTTTTCTCCTATTTTGATAGATGTATTTGGAACTCTAAATCAAACACAGTTTGTGCTACATTCTTGAAACTTGACACAATTAAGTAGTTTCAAGTTCTATCTCTATGTTCTCTTTCCTATTGATGTAGCCCTAAGCAGTGACAGGCGAGAAATACTTTCATTGAAAGGCGTTGCCAAGCGTCCAAAAATTACGAATCTCCAGAAATCTCAGCAAACATTTTTTCACCCAAACTGGATGATACTTTCAGGTAATGATCAGTACACTAAGCCCACTTAGTTTCCCAAATTTCGTTCTTCTATGAGGAAGCGTTCGTTACCAGTATCAGTTTGAATTTTGGCGTTTCACTCTGTTTTCTCCTATATTGATAGACGTATTTGGAACTTTAAATCAAGCACGGTTTATGCTAGCTTCTTGAAACTTGACATAGTTAAGTAGTTTCACGTTCTATCTCTATGTTCTGTTTCCGATTGATGTAGCCCTAAGCAGTGACAGGCGAGAAACACTTTCATTGAAAGGGGTTGCCAAGCGTCCAAAAATTACGAATCTCCAGAAATCTCAGCAAACATTTTTTCACCCAAACTGGATGATACTTTCAGGTAATGATCAGTACACTAAGCCCACTTGGTTCCCCAAATTTCGTTCTTCTATGTTGAAGCGTTCGTTTCCAGTAACAGTTTGAATTTTGGCGTTTCACTCTGTTTTCTCCTATATTGATAGATGTATTTGGAACTCTAAATCAAGCACGGTTTGTGCTAGCTTTTTGAAACTTGACACAATTAATTAGTTTCAAGTTCTATCTCTATGTTCTGTTTTCTATTGATGTAGCCCTAAGCAGTGATAGGCGAGAAACACTTTCATTGAAAGGGGTTGCCAAGCTATCAAAAATTACGAATCTCCAGAAATCTCAGCAAATATTTTTACACCCAAACTGGGTGATATTTTCAGGTAAAGATCAGTACACTGAGCCCACTTTGTTCCCCAAATTTCGTTCTTCAATGTTGAAGCTTTCGTTTCCAGTAACAGTTTGAATTTTTAGGTTTCACTTTGTTTTCTCCTATATTGATAGATGTATTTGGAACTCTAAATCAAGCACGGTTTGTGCTAGCTTCTTGAAACTTGACACAGTTAAGTAGTTTCAAGTTCTATCTCTATATTTTGTTTCCTATTGGTGTAGCCCTAAGCAGTGACAGGCGAGAAACACTTTCATTGAAATGGGTTGCTAAGCGTCCAAAAATTACGAATCTCCAGAAATCTCAGCAAACATTTTTTCACCCAAACTGGATGATACTTTCAGGTAATGATCAGTACACTAAGCCCACTTGGTTCCCCAAATTTCGTTCTTCTATGTTGAAGCGTTCGTTTCCAGTAACAGTTTGAATTTAGGCGTTTCACTCTGTTTTCTCCTATATTGATAGATCTATTTGGAACTCTAAATCAAGCACGGTTTGTGCTAGCTTCTTGAAACTTGACACAATTAAGTAGTTTCAAGTTCTATCTCTATATGTTGTTTCCTATTGGTGTAGCCCTAAGCAGAGACAGACGAGAAACACTTTCATTGACAGGGGTTGCCAATGTTCCAAAAATTACGAATCTCCAGAAATCTCAGCAAATATTTTTTCACCCAAACTGGATGATACTTTCAGGTAATAATCAGTACACTAAGCCCACTTGGTTCCCCAAATTTCATTCTTCTATGTTGAAGCGTTCGTTTCCAGTAACAGTTTGAATTTTGGCGTTTCACTCTGTTTTCTCCTATATTGATAGAAATATTTGGAACTCTAATCAAAAACGGTTTGTGCTAGCTTCTTGAAACTTGACACAATTAAGTAGTTTCAAGTTCTGTCTCTATGTTCTGTTTCCAATTGATGTAGCCCTAAGCAGTGACAGGCGAGAAACACTTTCATTGAAAGGGGTTGCCATGCGTCCAAAAATTACGAATCTCCAGAAATTTCAGCAAACATTTTTTCACCCAAACTGGATGATACTTTCAGGTAATGATCAGTACACTAAGCCCAATTGTTTCCCCAAATTTCGTTCTTCTATGTTGAAGCGTTCGTTTCCAGTAACAGTTTGAATTTTGGCGTTTCACTCTGTATTCTCCTATATTGATAGATGTATTTGGAACTCTAAATCAAGCACGGTTTGTGCTAGCTTCTTGAATCTTGACACAATTAATTAGTTTCAAGTTCTATCTCTATGTTCTGTTTCCTATAGATGTAGCCCTAAGCAGTTACAGGCGAGAAACACTTTCATTGAAAGGGGTTGCCAAGCTTCCAAAAATTACGAATCTCCAGAAATCTCAGCAAAAATTTTTACACCCAAACTGGGTGATACTCTCAGGTAATGATCAGTACACTGAGACCACTTTGTTCCCCAAATTTCGTTCTTCAATGTTGAAGCTTTCCTTTCCAATAACAGTTTGAATTTTTAGATTTCACTCTGTTTTCTCCTATTTTGATAGATGTATTTGGAACTCTAAATCAAACACAGTTTGTGCTACATTCTTGAAACTTGACACAATTAAGTATTTTCAAGTTCTGTCTCTATGTTCTCTTTCCTATTGATGTAGCCCTAAGCAGTGACAGGCGAGAAATACTTTCATTGAAAGGCGTTGCCAAGTGTCCAAAAATTACGAATCTCCAGAAATCTCAGGAAAAATTTTTTCACCCAAACTGGATGATACTTTCAGGTAATGATCAGTACACTAAGCCCACTTGGTTTCCCAAATTTCGTTCTTCTATGTTGAAGCGTTCGTTACCAGTATCAGTTTGAATTTTGGCGTTTCACTCTGTTTTCTCCTATATTGATAGATGTATTTGGAACTTTAAATCAAGCACGGTTTATGCTAGCTTCTTGAAACTTGACACAGTTAAGTAGTTTCACGTTCTATCTCTATGTTCTGTTTCCGATTGATGTAGCCCTAAGCAGTGACAGGCGAGAAACACTTTCATTGAAAGGGGTTGCCAAGCGTCCAAAAATTACGAATCTCCAGAAATCTCAGCAAACATTTTTTCACCCAAACTGCATGATACTTTCAGGTAATGATCAGTACACTAAGCCCACTTGGTTCCCCAAATTTCGTTCTTCTATGTTGAAGCGTTCGTTTCCAGTAACAGTTTGAATTTTGGCGTTTCACTCTGTTTTCTCCTATATTGATAGATGTATTTGGAACTCTAAATCAAAAACGGTTTGTGCTAGCTTTTTGAAACTTGACACAATTAATTAGTTTCAAGTTCTATCTCTATGTTCTGTTTTCTATTGATGTAGCCCTAAGCAGTGATAGGCGAGAAACACTTTCATTGAAAGGGGTTGCCAAGCTATCAAAAATTACGAATCTCCAGAAATCTCAGCAAATATTTTTACACCCAAACTGGGTGATATTTTCAGGTAAAGATCAGTACACTGAGCACACTTTGTTCCCCAAATTTCGTTCTTCAATGTTGAAGCTTTCGTTTCCAGTAACAGTTTGAATTTTTAGGTTTCACTTTGTTTTCTCCTATATTGATAGATGTATTTGGAACTCTAAATCAAGCACGGTTTGTGCTAGCTTCTTGAAACTTGACACAGTTAAGTAGTTTCAAGTTCTATCTCTATATTTTGTTTCCTATTGGTGTAGCCCTAAGCAGTGACAGGCGAGAAACACTTTCATTGAAATGGGTTGCTAAGCGTCCAAAAATTACGAATCTCCAGAAATCTCAGCAAACATTTTTTCACCCAAACTGGATGATACTTTCAGGTAATGATCAGTACACTAAGCCCACTTGGTTCCCCAAATTTCGTTCTTCTATGTTGAAGCGTTCGTTTCCAGTAACAGTTTGAATTTAGGCGTTTCACTCTGTTTTCTCCTATATTGATAGATCTATTTGGAACTCTAAATCAAGCACGGTTTGTGCTAGCTTCTTGAAACTTGACACAATTAAGTAGTTTCAAGTTCTATCTCTATATGTTGTTTCCTATTGGTGTAGCCCTAAGCAGTGACAGACGAGAAACACTTTCATTCACAGGGGTTGCCAATGTTCCAAAAATTACGAATCTCCAGAAATCTCAGCAAATATTTTTTCACCCAAACTGGATGATACTTTCAGGTAATGATCAGTACACTAAGCCCACTTGGTTCCCCAAATTTCGTTCTTCTATGTTGAAGCGTTCGTTTCCAGTAACTGTTTGAATTTTGGCGTTTCACTCTGTTTTCTCCTATATTGATAGATGTATTTGGAACTCTAAATCAAGCACGGTTTGTGCTAGCTTCTTGAAACTTGACACAGTTAAGTAGTTTCAAGTTCTATCTCTATGTTCTGTTTCCGATTGATTTAGCCCTAAGCAGTGACAGGCGAGAAACACTTTCATTGAAAGGGGTTGCCAAGCGTCCAAAAATTACGAATCTCCAGAAATCTCAGCAAACATTTTTTCACCCAAACTGGATGATACTTTCAGGTAATGATCAGTACACTAAGTCCACTTGGTTCCCCAAATTTCCTTCTTCTATGTTGAAGCGTTCCTGTCCAGTAAAAGTATGAATTTTGGCGTTTCACTCTGTTTTCTCCTATATTGATAGATGTATTTGGAACTCTAAATCAAGCACGGTTTGTGCTAGCTTCTTGAAACTTGACACAATTAAGTAGTTTCAAGTTCTATCTCTATATTTTGTTTCCTATTGGTGTAGCCCTAAGCAGTGACAGACGAGAAACACTTTCATTGAAAGGGGTTGCCAAGCGTCCAAAAATTACGCATCTCCAGAAATCTCAGCAAACATTTTTGCACCCAATCTGGATGATACTTTCAGGTAATGATCAGTACACTAAGCCCACTTGGTTCCCCAAATTTCGTTCTTCTATGTTGAAGCGTTCGTTTCCAGTAACAGTTTGAATTTTGGCGTTTTACTCTGTTTTCTCCTATATTGATAGATGTATTTGGAACTCTAAATCAAGCACGGTTTGTGCTAGCTTTTTGAAACTTGACACAATTAATCAGTTTCAAGTTCTATCTCTATATTCTGTTTCCTATTGATGTAGCCCTAAGCAGTGATAGGCGAGAAACACTTTCATTGAAAGGGGTTGCCAAGCTATCAAAAATTACGAATCTCCAGAAATCACAGCAAATATTTTTACACCCAAACTGGGTGATACTTTCAGGTAAAGATCAGTACACTGAGCCCACTTTTTTCCCCAAATTTTGTTCTTCAATGTTGAAGCTTTCGTTTCCAGTAACAGTTTGAATTTTTAGGTTTCACTTTGTTTTCTCCAATATTGATAGATGTATTTGGAACTCTAAATCAAGCACGGTTTGTGCTAGCTTCTTGAAACTTGACACAGTTAAGTAGTTTCAAGTTCTATCTCTATATTTTGTTTCCTATTGGTGTAGCCCTAAGCAGTGACAGGCGAGAAACACTTTCATTGAAATGGGTTGCTAAGCGTCCAAAAATTACGAATCTCCAGAAATCTCAGCAAACATTTTTTCACCCAAACTGGATGATACTTTCAGGAAATGATCAGTACACTAAGCCCACTTGGTTCCCCAAATTTCATTCTTCTATGTTGAAGCGTTCGTTTATAGTAACAGTTTGAATTTTGGCGTTTCACTCTGTTTTCTCCTATATTGATAGATGTATTTGGAACTCTAAATCAAAAACGGTTTGTGCTAGCTTCTTGAAACTTGACACAATTAAGTAGTTTCAAGTTCTGTCTCTATGTTCTGTTTCCAATTGATGTAGCCCTAAGCAGTGACAGGCGAGAAACACTTTCATTGAAAGGGGTTGCCATGCGTCCAAAAATTACGAATCTCCAGAAATTTCAGCAAATATTTTTTCACCCAAACTGGATGATACTTTCAGGTAATGATCAGTACACTAAGCCCACTTGGTTCCCCAAATTTCATTCTTCTATGTTGAAGTGTTCGTTCCAGTAACAGTTTGAATTTTGGCGTTTCACTCTGTTTTCTCCTATATTGATAGATGTATTTGGAACTCTAAATCAAACACGGTTTGTGCTAGCTTCTTGAAACTTGACACAATTAATTAGTTTCAAGTTCTATCTCTATGTTCTGTTTCCTATAGATGTAGCCCTAAGCAGTGACAGGCGAGAAACACTTTCATTGAAAGGGTTTGCCAAGCTTCCAAAAATTACGAATCTCCAGAAATCTCAGCAAATATTTTTACACCCAAACTGGGTGATACTCTCAGGTAATGATCAGTACACTGAGCCCACTTTGTTCCCCAAATTTCGTTCTTCAATGTTGAAGCTTTCCTTTCCAGTAACAGTTTGAATTTTTAGGTTTCACTCTGTTTTCTCCTATATTGATAGATGTATTTGGAACTCTAAATCAAACACGGTTTGTGCTACATTCTTGAAACTTGACACAATTAATTAGTTTCAAGTTCTATCTCTACGTTCTGTTTCCTATTGATGTAGCCCTAAGCAGTGACAGGCGAGAAATTCTTTAATTGAAAGGGGTTGCCAAGCTTCCAAAAATTACGAATCTCCAGAAATATCAGCAAATATTTTTTCACCCAAACTGGATGATACTTTCAGGTAATGATCAGTACAGTAAGCCCACTTGGTTCCCCAAATTTCGTTCTTCTATGTTGAAGCGTTCGTTTCCAGTAACAGTTTGAATTTTGGCGTTTCACTCTGTTTTCTCCTATATTGATAGATGTATTTGGAACTCTAAATCAAGCACGGTTTGTGCTAGCTTCTTGAAACTTGACACAATTAAGTAGTTTCAAGTTCTATCTCTATATTTTGTTTCCTATTGGTGTAGCCCTAAGCAGTGACAGACGAGAAAAACTTTCATTGAAAGGGGTTGCCAAGCGTCCAAAAATTACGCATCTCCAGAAATCTCAGCAAACATTTTTTCACCCAAACTGGATGATACTTTCAGGTAATGATCAGTACACTAAGCCCACTTGGTTCTCCAAATTTCGTTCTTCTATGTTGAAGCGTTCGTTTCCAGTAACAGTTTGAATTTTGGCGTTTCACTCTGTTTTCTTCTATATTGATAGATGTATTTGGAACTCTAAATCAAGCACGGTTTGTGCTAGCTTTTTGAAACTTGACGCAATTAATTAGTTTCAAGTTCTATCTCTATATTCTGTTTCCTATTGATGTAGCCCTAAGCAGTGATAGGCGAGAAACACTTTCATTGAAAGGGTTTGCCAAGCTTCCAAAAATTACGAATCTCCAGAAATCACAGCAAATATTTTTACACCCAAACTGGGTGATACTCTCAGGTAATGATCAGTACACTGAGCCCACTTTGTTCCCCAAATTTCATTCTTCAATGTTGAAGCTTTCCTTTCCAGTAACAGTTTGAATTTTTAGGTTTCACTCTGTTTTCTCCTATATTGATAGATGTATTTGGAACTCTAAATCAAACACGATTTGTGCTACATTCTTGAAACTTGACACAATTAATTAGTTTCAAGTTCTATCTCTACGTTCTGTTTCCTATTGATGTACCCTAAGCAGTGACAGGCGAGAAATACTTTAATTGAAAGGGGTTGCCAAGCTTCCAAAAATTACGAATCTCCAGAAATATCAGCAAATATTTTTTCACCCAAACTGGATGATACTTTCAGGTAATGATCAATACACTAAGCCGACTTGGTTCCCCAAATTTCGTTCTTCTATGTTGAAGCGTTAGTTTCCAGTAACAGTTTGAATTTTGGCGTTTCACTCTGTTTTCTCCTATATTAATAGATGTATTTGGAACTCTAAATCAAGCACGGTTTGTGCTAGCTTCTTGAAACTTGACACAATTACGTAGTTTCAAGTTCTATCTCTATATTTTGTTTCCTACTAGTGTAGCCCTAAGCAGTGACAGGCGAGAAACACTTTCATTGAAAGGGGTTGCCATGCGTCCAAAAATTACGAATCTCCAGAAATCTCAGCAAATATTTTTTCACCCAAACTTGATGATACTTTCAGGTAATGATCAGTACACTAAGCCCACTAGGTTCCCCAAATTTCGTTCTTCTATGTTGAAGCGTTCGTTTCCAGTAACAGTTTGAATTTTGGCGTTTCACTCTGTTTTCTCCTATATTGATAGATGTATTTGGAACTCTAAATCAAGCACGGTTTGTGCTAGCTTTTTGAAACTTGACACAATTAATTAGCTTCAAGTTCTATCTCTATATTCTGTTTCCTATTGATGTAGCCTTAAGCAGTGATAGGCGAGAAACACTTTCATTGAAAGGGGTTGCCAAGCTATCAAAAATTACGAATCTCCAGAAATCACAGCAAATATTTTTACACTTAAACTGGGTGATACTTTCAGGTAAAGATCAGTACACTGAGCCCACTTTGTTCCCCAAATTTCGTTCTTCAATGTTGAAGCTTTCGTTTCCAGTAACAGTTTGAATTTTTAGGTTTCACTTTGTTTTCTCCTATATTGATAGATGTATTTGGAACTCTAAATCAAGCACGGTTTGTGCTAGCTTCTTGAAACTTGACACAGTTAAGTAGTTTCAAGTTCTATCTCTATATTTTGTTTCCTATTGGTGTAGCCCTAAGCAGTGACAGGCGAGAAACACTTTCATTGAAATGGGTTGCTAAGCGTCCAAAAATTACGAATCTCCAGAAATCTCAGCAAACATTTTTTCACCCAAACTGGATGATACTTTCAGGTAATAATCAGTACACTAAGCCCACTTGGTTCCCCAAATTTCATTCTTCTATGTTGAAGCGTTCGTTTCCAGTAACAGTTTGAATTTTGGCGTTTCACTCTGTTTTCTCCTATATTGATAGAAATATTTGGAACTCTAATCAAAAACGGTTTGTGCTAGCTTCTTGAAACTTGACACAATTAAGTAGTTTCAAGTTCTGTCTCTATGTTCTGTTTCCAATTGATGTAGCCCTAAGCAGTGACAGGCGAGAAACACTTTCATTGAAAGGGGTTGCCATGCGTCCAAAAATTACGAATCTCCAGAAATTTCAGCAAACATTTTTTCACCCAAACTGGATGATACTTTCAGGTAATGATCAGTACACTAAGCCCAATTGTTTCCCCAAATTTCGTTCTTCTATGTTGAAGCGTTCGTTTCCAGTAACAGTTTGAATTTTGGCGTTTCACTCTGTTTTCTCCTATATTGATAGATGTATTTGGAACTCTAAATCAAGCACGGTTTGTGCTAGCTTCTTGAATCTTGACACAATTAAGTAGTTTCAAGTTCTATCTCTATGTTCTGTTTCCGATTGATGTAGCCCTAAGCAGTGACAGGCGAGAAACACTTTCATTGAAAGGGGTTGCCAAGCGTCCAAAAATTACGAATCTCCAGAAATCTCAGCAAACATTTTTTCACCCAAACTGGATGATACTTTCAGGTAATGATCAGTACACTAAGCCCACTTGGTTCCCCAAATTTCGTTCTTCTATGTTGAAGCGTTCGTTTCCAGTAACAGTTTGAATTTTGGCGTTTCACTCTGTTTTCTCCTATATTGATAGATGTATTTGAAACTCTAAAGCAAGCACGGTTTGTGCTAGCTTTTTGAAACTTGACACAATTAATTAGTTTCAAGTTCTATCTCTATGTTCTGTTTCCTATTGATGTAGCCCTAAACAGTGATAGGCGAGAAACACTTTCATTGAAAGGGGTTGCCAAGCTTCCAAAAATTACGAATCTCCAGAAATCTCAGCAAATATTTTTACACCCAAACTGGGTGATACTTTCAGGTAATGATCAGTACACTGAGCCCACTTTGTTCCCCAAATTTCGTTCTTCAATGTTGAAGCTTTCGTTTCCAGTAACAGTTTGAATTTTTAGGTTTCACTCTGTTTTCTCCTATATTGATAGATGTATTTGGAACTCTAAATCAAGCACGGTTTGTGCTAGCTTCTTGAAACTTGACACAGTTAAGTAGTTTCAAGTTCTCTCTCTACATTTTGTTTTCTATTGGTGTAGCCCTAAGCAGTGACAGGCGAGAAACACTTTCATTTAAATGGGTTGCTAAACGTCCAAAAATTACGAATCTCCAGAAATCTCAGCAAACATTTTTTCACCCAAACTGGATGATACTTTCAGGTAATGATCAGTACACTAAGCCCACTTGGTTCCCCAAATTTCGTTCTTCTATGTTGAAGCGTTCGTTTCCAGTAACAGTTTGAATTTTGGTGTTTTACTCTGTTTTCTCCTATATTGATAGATGTATTTGGAACTCTAAATCAAGCACGGTTTGTGCTAGCTTCTTGAAACTTGACACAATTAAGTAGTTTCAAGTTCTATCTCTATATTCTGTTTCCGATTGATGTAGCCCTAAGCAGTGACAGGCGAGAAACACTTTCATTGAAAGGGGTTGCCATGCGTCCGAAAATTACGAATCTCCAGAAATCTCAGCAAACATTTTTTCACCCAAACTGGATGATACTTTCAGGTAATGATCAGTACACTAAGCCCACTTGGTTCCCCAAATTTCGTTCTTCTATGTTGAAGTGTTCTTTCCAGTAACAGTTTGAATTTTGGCGTTTCACTCTGTTTTCTCATATATTGATAGATGTATTTGGAACTCTAAATCAAACACGGTTTGTGCTAGCTTCTTGAATCTTGACACAATTAATTAGTTTCAAGTTCTATCTCTATGTTCTGTTTCCTATAGATGTAGCCCTAAGCAGTTACAGGCGAGAAACACTTTCATTGAAAGGGGTTGCCAAGCTTCCAAAAATTACGAATCTCCAGAAATCTCAGCAAAAATTTTTACACCCAAACTGGGTGATACTCTCAGGTAATGATCAGTACACTGAGACCACTTTGTTCCCCAAATTTCGTTCTTCAATGTTGAAGCTTTCCTTTCCAATAACAGTTTGAATTTTTAGATTTCACTCTGTTTTCTCCTATTTTGATAGATGTATTTGGAACTCTAAATCAAACACAGTTTGTGCTACATTCTTGAAACTTGACACAATTAAGTAGTTTCAAGTTCTATCTCTATGTTCTCTTTCCTATTGATGTAGCCCTAAGCAGTGACAGGCGAGAAATACTTTCATTGAAAGGCGTTGCCAAGCGTCCAAAAATTACAAATCTCCAGAAATCTCAGCAAACATTTTTTCACCCAAACTGGATGATACTTTCAGGTAATGATCAGTACACTAAGCCCACTTAGTTTCCCAAATTTCGTTCTTCTATGTTGAAGCGTTCGTTACCAGTATCAGTTTGAATTTTGGCGTTTCACTCTGTTTTCTCCTATATTGATAGACGTATTTGGAACTTTAAATCAAGCACGGTTTATGCTAGCTTTTTGAAACTTGACACAGTTAAGTAGTTTCACGTTCTATCTCTATGTTCTGTTTCCGATTGATGTAGCCCTAAGCAGTGACAGGCGAGAAACACTTTCATTGAAAGGGGTTGCCAAGCGTCCAAAAATTACGAATCTCCAGAAATCTCAGCAAACATTTTTTCACCCAAACTGGATGATACTTTCAGGTAATGATCAGTACACTAAGCCCACTTGGTTCCCCAAATTTCGTTCTTCTATGTTGAAGCGTTCGTTTCCAGTAACAGTTTGAATTTTGGCGTTTCACTCTGTTTTCTCCTATATTGATAGATGTATTTGGAACTCTAAATCAAGCACGGTTTGTGCTAGCTTTTTGAAACTTGACACAATTAATTAGTTTCAAGTTCTATCTCTATGTTCTGTTTTCTATTGATGTAGCCCTAAGCAGTGATAGGCGAGAAACACTTTCATTGAAAGGGGTTGCCAAGCTATCAAAAATTACGAATCTCCAGAAATCTCAGCAAATATTTTTACACCCAAACTGGGTGATATTTTCAGGTAAAGATCAGTACACTGAGCCCACTTTGTTCCCCAAATTTCGTTCTTCAATGTTGAAGCTTTCGTTTCCAGTAACAGTTTGAATTTTTAGGTTTCACTTTGTTTTCTCCTATATTGATAGATGTATTTGGAACTCTAAATCAAGCACGGTTTGTGCTAGCTTCTTGAAACTTGACACAGTTAAGTAGTTTCAAGTTCTATCTCTATATTTTGTTTCCTATTGGTGTAGCCCTAAGCAGTGACAGGCGAGAAACACTTTCATTGAAATGGGTTGCTAAGCGTCCAAAAATTACGAATCTCCAGAAATCTCAGCAAACATTTTTTCACCCAAACTGGATGATACTTTCAGGTAATGATCAGTACACTAAGCCCACTTGGTTCCCCAAATTTCGTTCTTCTATGTTGAAGCGTTCGTTTCCAGTAACAGTTTGAATTTAGGCGTTTCACTCTGTTTTCTCCTATATTGATAGATCTATTTGGAACTCTAAATCAAGCACGGTTTGTGCTAGCTTCTTGAAACTTGACACAATTAAGTAGTTTCAAGTTCTATCTCTATATGTTGTTTCCTATTGGTGTAGCCCTAAGCAGAGACAGACGAGAAACACTTTCATTGACAGGGGTTGCCAATGTTCCAAAAATTACGAATCTCCAGAAATCTCAGCAAATATTTTTTCACCCAAACTGGATGATACTTTCAGGTAATAATCAGTACACTAAGCCCACTTGGTTCCCCAAATTTCATTCTTCTATGGTGAAGCGTTCGTTTCCAGTAACAGTTTGAATTTTGGCGTTTCACTCTGTTTTCTCCTATATTGATAGAAATATTTGGAACTCTAATCAAAAACGGTTTGTGCTAGCTTCTTGAAACTTGACACAATTAAGTAGTTTCAAGTTCTGTCTCTATGTTCTGTTTCCAATTGATGTAGCCCTAAGCAGTGACAGGCGAGAAACACTTTCATTGAAAGGGGTTGCCATGCGTCCAAAAATTACGAATCTCCAGAAATTTCAGCAAACATTTTTTCACCCAAACTGGATGATACTTTCAGGTAATGATCAGTACACTAAGCCCAATTGTTTCCCCAAATTTCGTTCTTCTATGTTGAAGCGTTCGTTTCCAGTAACAGTTTGAATTTTGGCGTTTCACTCTGTTTTCTCCTATATTGATAGATGTATTTGGAACTCTAAATCAAGCACGGTTTGTGCTAGCTTCTTGAATCTTGACACAATTAATTAGTTTCAAGTTCTATCTCTATGTTCTGTTTCCTATAGATGTAGCCCTAAGCAGTTACAGGCGAGAAACACTTTCATTGAAAGGGGTTGCCAAGCTTCCAAAAATTACGAATCTCCAGAAATCTCAGCAAAAATTTTTACACCCAAACTGGGTGATACTCTCAGGTAATGATCAGTACACTGAGACCACTTTGTTCCCCAAATTTCGTTCTTCAATGTTGAAGCTTTCCTTTCCAATAACAGTTTGAATTTTTAGATTTCACTCTGTTTTCTCCTATTTTGATTGATGTATTTGGAACTCTAAATCAAACACAGTTTGTGCTACATTCTTGAAACTTGACACAATTAAGTATTTTCAAGTTCTATTTCTATGTTCTCTTTCCTATTGATGTAGCCCTAAGCAGTGACAGGCGAGAAATACTTTCATTGAAAGGCGTTGCCAAGTGTCCAAAAATTACGAATCTCCAGAAATCTCAGGAAAAATTTTTTCACCCAAACTGGATGATACTTTCAGGTAATGATCAGTACACTAAGCCCACTTGGTTTCCCAAATTTCGTTCTTCTATGTTGAAGCGTTCGTTACCAGTATCAGTTTGAATTTTGGCGTTTCACTCTGTTTTCTCCTATATTGATAGATGTATTTGGAACTTTAAATCAAGCACGGTTTATGCTAGCTTCTTGAAACTTGACACAGTTAAGTAGTTTCACGTTCTATCTCTATGTTCTGTTTCCGATTGATGTAGCCCTAAGCAGTGACAGGCGAGAAACACTTTCATTGAAAGGGGTTGCCAAGCGTCCAAAAATTACGAATCTCCAGAAATCTCAGCAAACATTTTTTCACCCAAACTGCATGATACTTTCAGGTAATGATCAGTACACTAAGCCCACTTGGTTCCCCAAATTTCGTTCTTCTATGTTGAAGCGTTCGTTTCCAGTAACAGTTTGAATTTTGGCGTTTCACTCTGTTTTCTCCTATATTGATAGATGTATTTGGAACTCTAAATCAAGCACGGTTTGTGCTAGCTTTTTGAAACTTGACACAATTAATTAGTTTCAAGTTCTATCTCTATGTTCTGTTTTCTATTGATGTAGCCCTAAGCAGTGATAGGCGAGAAACACTTTCATTGAAAGGGGTTGCCAAGCTATCAAAAATTACGAATCTCCAGAAATCTCAGCAAATATTTTTACACCCAAACTGGGTGATATTTTCAGGTAAAGATCAGTACACTGAGCACACTTTGTTCCCCAAATTTCGTTCTTCAATGTTGAAGCTTTCGTTTCCAGTAACATTTTGAATTTTTAGGTTTCACTTTGTTTTCTCCTATATTGATAGATGTATTTGGAACTCTAAATCAAGCACGGTTTGTGCTAGCTTCTTGAAACTTGACACAGTTAAGTAGTTTCAAGTTCTATCTCTATATTTTGTTTCCTATTGGTGTAGCCCTAAGCAGTGACAGGCGAGAAACACTTTCATTGAAATGGGTTGCTAAGCGTCCAAAAATTACGAATCTCCAGAAATCTCAGCAAACATTTTTTCACCCAAACTGGATGATACTTTCAGGTAATGATCAGTACACTAAGCCCACTTGGTTCCCCAAATTTCGTTCTTCTATGTTGAAGCGTTCGTTTCCAGTAACAGTTTGAATTTAGGCGTTTCACTCTGTTTTCTCCTATATTGATAGATCTATTTGGAACTCTAAATCAAGCACGGTTTGTGCTAGATTCTTGAAACTGGACACAATTAAGTAGTTTCAAGTTCTATCTCTATGTTCTGTTTCCGATTGTTGTAGCCCTAAGCAGTGACATGCTAGAAACACTTTCAGTGAAAGGGGTTGCCACGCGTCCAAAAATTACGAATCTCCAGAAATCTCAGCAAATATTTTTTTCACCCAAACTGGATGATACTTTCAGGTAATGATCAGTACACTAAGCCCACTTGGTTCACCAAATTTCGTTCTTCTATGTTGAAGCGTTCGTTTCCAGTAACAGTTTGAATTTTGGCGTTTCACTCTGTTTTCTCCTATATTGATAGATGTATTTGGAACTCTAAATCAAGCACG
The DNA here is from genome assembly GCF_964194105.1 of Spermophilus citellus. Classification (NCBI taxonomy): domain Eukaryota; kingdom Metazoa; phylum Chordata; class Mammalia; order Rodentia; family Sciuridae; genus Spermophilus; species Spermophilus citellus. The sequence goes on along the minus strand of NC_138193.1, from coordinate 30,089,587 downwards.
GTTTGTGCTAGCTTCTTGAAACTTGACACAATTAAGTAGTTTCAAGTTCTATCTCTACGTTCTGTTTCCTATTGATGTAGCCCTAAGCAGTGACAGGCGAGAAACACTTTCATTGAAAGAGGTTGCCAAGCTTCCAAAAATTACGAATCTCCAGAAATCTCAGCAAATATTTTTACACACAAACTGGGTGATACTTTCAGGTAATGATCAGTACAATGAGCCAATTTGTTCCCCAAATTTCGTTCTTCAATGTTGCAGCTTTCATTTCCAGTAACAGTTTGAATTTTTAGGTTTCACTCTGTTTTCTCCTATATTGATAGATGTATTTGGAACTCTAAATCAAACACGGTTTGTGCTAGCTTCTTGAAACTTGACACAATTAATTAGTTTCAAGTTCTATCTCTATGTTTTGTTTCCTATTGATGTAGCCCTAAGCAGTGACAGGCGAGAAACACTTTCATTGAAAGGGGTTGCCAAGCTTCCAAAAATTACGAATCTCCAGAAATCTCAGCAAATATTTTTACACCCAAACTGGGTGATACTTTCAGGTAATGATCAGTACACTTAGCCCACTTTGTTCCACAAATTTCGTTCTTCAATGTTGAAGCTTTCGTTTCCAGTAACAGTTTGAATTTTGGCGTTTCACTCTGTTTTCTCCTATATTGATAGATGTATTTGGAACTCTAAATCAAGCACGGTTTGTGCTAGCTTCTTGAAACTTGACACAGTTAAGTAGTTTCAAGTTCTATCTCTATGTTCTGTTTCTGATTGTTGTAGCCCTAAGCAGTGACATGCTAGAAACACTTTCACTGAAATGGGTTGCCACGCGTCCAAAAATTACGAATCTCCAGAAATCTCAGCAAACATTTTTTCACCCAAACTGGATGATACTTTCAGGTAATGATCAGTACACTAAGCCCACTTGGTTCACCAAATTTCGTTCTTCTATGTTGAAGCGTTCGTTTCCAGTAACAGTTTGAATTTTGGCGTTTCACTCTGTTTTCTCCTATATTGATAGATGTATTTGGAACTCTAAATCAAGCACGGTTTGTGCTAGCTTCTTGAAACTTGACACAATTAAGTAGTTTCAAGTTCTATCTCTACGTTCTGTTTCCTATTGATGTAGACCTAAGCAGTGACAGGCGAGAAACACTTTCATTGAAAGGGGTTGACAAGCTTCCAAAAATTACGAATCTCCAGAAATCTCAGCAAGTATTTTTACACACAAACTGGGTGATACTTTCAGGTAATGATCAGTACACTGAGCCCATTTTGTTCCCCAAATTTCGTTCTTCAATGTTGCAGCTTTCATTTCCAGTAACAGTTTGAATTTTTAGGTTTCACTCTGTTTTCTCCTATATTGATAGATGTATTTGGAACTCTAAATCAAACACGGTTTGTGCTAGCTTCTTGAAACTTGACACAATTAATTAGTTTCAAGTTCTATCTCTATGTTCTGTTTCCTATTGATGTAGCCCTAAGCAGTGACAGGCGAGAAACACTTTCATTGAAAGGGGTTGCCAAGCTTCCAAAAATTACGAATCTCCAGAAATCTCAGCAAATATTTTTACACCCAAACTGGGTGATACTTTCAGGTAATGATCAGTACACTGAGCCCACTTTGTTCCGCAAATTTCGTTCTTCAATGTTGAAGCGTTCCTTTCCAGTAACAGTTTGAATTTTTAGGTTTCACTCTGTTTTCTCCTATATTGATAGATGTATTTGGAACTCTAAATCAAACACGGTTTGTGCTACCTTCTTAAAACTTGACACAATTAAGTAGTTTCAAGTTTTATCTCTATGTTCTGTTTCCTATTGATGTAGCCCTAAGCAGTGACAGGCGAGAAACACTTTCATTGAAAGGGGTTGCCAAGCGTCCAAAAATTACGAATCTCCAGAAATCTCAGCAAATATTTTTTCACCCAAACTGGATGATACTTTCAGGTAATGATCAGTACACCAAGCCCACTTGGTTCCCCAAATTTCGTTCTTCTATGTTGAAGCGTTCGTTTCCAGTAACAGTTTGAATTTTGGCGTTTCACCCTATTTTCTCCTATATTGATAGATGTATTTGGAACTCTAAATCAAGCACGGTTTGTGCTAGCTCTTGAAACTTGACACAATTAAGTAGTTTCAAGTTCTATCTCTACGTTCTGTTTCCTATTGATGTAGCCCTAAGCAGTGACAGGCGAGAAACACTTTCATTGAAAGGGGTTGCCAAGCTTCCAAAAATTACGAATCTCCAGATATCTCAGCAAGTATTTTTACACACAAACTGGGTGATACTTTCAGGTAATGATCAGTACACTGAGCCCATTTTGTTCCCCAAATTTCGTTCTTCAATGTTGCAGCTTTCATTTCCAGTAACAGTTTGATTTTTAGGTTTCACTCTGTTTTCTCCTATATTGATAGATGTATTTGGAACTCTAAATCAAACACGGTTTGTGCTAGCTTCTTGAAACTTGACACAATTAATTAGTTTCAAGTTCTATCTCTATGTTCTGTTTTCTATTGATGTAGCCCTAAGGAGTGACAGGCGAGAAACACTTTCATTGAAAGGGGTTGCCAAGCTTCCAAAAATTACGAATCTCCAGAAATCTCAGCAAATATTTTTACACCCAAACTGGGTGATACTTTCAGGTAATGATCAGTACACTGAGCCCACTTTGTTCCGCAAATTTCGTTCTTCAACGTTGAAGCGTTCCTTTCCAGTAACAGTTTGAATTTTTAGGTTTCACTCTGTTTTCTCCTATATTGATAGATGTATTTGTAACTCTAAATCAAGAACGGTTTGTGCTAACTTCTTGAAACTTGACACAATTAAGTAGTTTCAAGTTCTATCTCTATGTTCTGTTTCGGATTGATGTAGCCCTAAGCAGTGACATGCGAGAAACACTTTCATTGAAAGGGGTTGCCAAGCTTCCAAAAATTACGACTCTAGAAATCTCAGCAAATATTTTTACACCCAAACTGGGTGATACTTTCAGGTAATGATCAGTACACTAAGCCCACTTGGTTCCCCAAATTTTGTTCTTCTATGTTGAAGCGTTCCTTTCCAGTAACAGTTTGAATTTTGGCGTTTCACTCTGTTTTCTCCTATATTGATAGATGTATTTGGAACTCTAAATCAAGCACGGTTTGTGCTAGCTTCTTGAAACTTGACACAGTTAAGTAGTTTCAAGTTCTATCTCTATGTTCTGTTTCTGATTGTTGTAGCCCTAAGCAGTGACATGCTAGAAACACTTTCACTGAAATGGGTTGCCACGCGTCCAAAAATTACGAATCTCCAGAAATCTCAGCAAACATTTTTTCACCCAAACTGGATGATACTTTCAGGTAATGATCAGTACACTAAGCCCACTTGGTTCACCAAATTTCGTTCTTCTATGTTGAAGCGTTCGTTTCCAGTAACAGTTTGAATTTTGGCGTTTCACTCTGTTTTCTCCTATATTGATAGATGTATTTGGAACTCTAAATCAAGCACGGTTTGTGCTAGCTTCTTGAAACTTGACACAATTAAGTAGTTTCAAGTTCTATCTCTACGTTCTGTTTCCTATTGATGTAGCCCTAAGCAGTGACAGGCGAGAAACACTTTCATTGAAAGGGGTTGCCAAGCTTCCAAAAATTACGAATCTCCAGAAATCTCAGCAAATATTTTTACACACAAACTGGGTGATACTTTCAGGTAATGATCAGTACACTGAGCCCACTTTGTTCCGCAAATTTCGTTCTTCAATGTTGAAGCTTTCGTTTCCAGTAACAGTTTGAATTTTTAGGTTTCACTCTGTTTTCTCCTATATTGATAGATGTATTTGGAACTCTAAATCAAACACGGTTTGTGCTACCTTCTTAAAACTTGACACAATTAAGTAGTTTCAAGTTTTATCTCTATGTTCTGTTTCCTATTGATGTAGCCCTAAGCAGTGACAGGCGAGAAACACTTTCATTGAAAGGGGTTGCCAAGCGTCCAAAAATGACGAATCTCCAGAAATCTCAGCAAAAATTTTTTCACCCAAACTGGATGATACTTTCAGGTAATGATCAGTACACTAAGCCCACTTGGTTCCCCAAATTTCGTTCTTCTATGTTGAAGCGTTCGTTTCCAGTAACAGTTTGTATTTTGGCGTTTCACTCTGTTTTCTCCTATATTGATAGATGTATTTGGAACTCTAAATCAAGCACGGTTTGTGCTAGCTTCTTGAAACTTGACACAATTAAGTAGTTTCAAGTTCTATCTCTATATTTTGTTTCCTATTGGTGTAGCCCTAAGCAGTGACAGACGAGAAACACTTTCATTGAAAGGGGTTGCCAAGCTTCCAAAAATTACGAATCTCCAGAAATCTCAGCAAATATTTTTACACCCAAACTGGGTGATACTTTCAGGTAATGATCAGTACACTAAGCCCACTTGGTTCCCCAAATTTCGTTCTTCTATGTTGAAGCGTTCCTGTCCAGTAACAGTATGAATTTTGGCGTTTCACTCTGTTTTCTCCTATATTGATAGATGTATTTGGAACTCTAAATCAAGAACGGTTTGTGCTAGCTTCTTGAAACTTGACACAGTTAAGTAGTTTCAAGTTCTTTCTCTTTGTTCTGTTTCCGATTGATGTAGCCCTTAGCAGTGACAGGCGAGAAACACTTTCATTGAAAGGGGTTGCCAAGCGTCCAAAAATTACGAATCTCCAGAAATCTCAGCAAACATTTTTTCACCGAAACTGGATGATACTTTCAGGTAATGATCAGTACACTGAGCCCACTTTGTTCCCCAATTTTCGTTCTTCAATGTTGAAGCTTTCGTTTCCAGTAACAGTTTGAATTTTTACGTTTCACTCCGTTTTCTCCTATATTGATAGATGTATTTGGAACTCTAAATCAAACACGGTTTGTGTTAGCTTCTTGAAACTTGACACAATTAACTAGTTTCAAGTTCTCTCTCTACGTTCTGTTTCCTATTGATGTAGCCCTAAACAGTGACAGGCGAGAAACACTTTCATTGAAAGAGGTTGCCAAGATTCCAAAAATTACGAATCTCCAGAAATCTCAGCAAATATTTTTTCACCCAAACTGGATGATACTTTAGGGTAATGATCAGTACACTAAGCCCACTTGGTTCCCCAAATTTCGTTCTTCTATGTTGAAGCGTTCGTTTCCAGTAACAGTTTGAATTTTTACGTTTCACTCTGTTTTCTCCTATATTGATAGATGTATTTGGAACTCTAAATCAAGCACGGTTTCTGCTAGCTTCTTGAAACTTGACACAATTAAGTAGTTTCAAGTTCTATCTCTATGTTCTGTTTCCTATTGATGTAGCCCTAAGCAGTGACAGGAGAGAAACACTTTCATTGAAAGGGGTTGCCAAGCTTCCAAAAATTACGAATCTCCAGAAATCTCAGCAAATATTTTTACACCCAAACTGGGTGATACTTTCAGGTAATGACCAGTACACTGAGCCCACTTTGTTCCCCAAGTTTCGTTCTTCAATGTTGAAGCTTTCGTTTCCAGTAACAGTTTGAATTTTTAGGTTTCACTCTGTTTTCTCCTATATTGATAGATGTATTTGGAACTCTAAATCAAACACGGTTTGTGTTAGCTTCTTGAAACTTGACACAATTAAGTAGTTTCAAGTTCTATCTCTATGTTCTGTTTCCTATTGATGTAGCCCTAAGCAGTGACAGGCGAGAAACACTTTCATTGAAAGGGGTTGCCAAGCGTCCAAAAATTACGAATCTCCAGAAATATCAGCAAATATTTTTTCACCCAAACTGCATGATACTTTCAGGTAATGATCAGTACACTAAGCCCACTTGGTTCCCCAAATTTCGTTCTTCTATGTTGAAGCGTTCCTGTCCAGTAACAGTATGAATTTTGGCGTTTCACTCTGTTTTCTCCTATATTGATAGATGTATTTGGAACTCTAAATCAAGAACGGTTTGTTCTAGCTTCTTGAAACTTGACACAGTTAAGTAGTTTAAAGTTCTTTCTCTTTGTTCTGTTTCCGATTGATGTAGCCCTAAGCAGTGACAGGCGAGAAACACTTTCATTGAAAGGGGTTGCCAAGCGTCCAAAAATTACGAATCTCCAGAAATCTCAGCAAACATTTTTTCACCGAAACTGGATGATACTTTCAGGTAATGATCAGTACACTGAGCCCACTTTGTTCCCCAAATTTCGTTCTTCTATGTTGAAGCGTTCGTTTCCAGTAACAGTTTGAATTTTTACGTTTCACTCCGTTTTCTCCTATATTGATAGATGTATTTGGAACTCTAAATCAAACACGGTTTGTGTTAGCTTCTTGAAACTTGACACAATTAACTAGTTTCAAGTTCTCTCTCTACGTTCTGTTTCCTATTGATGTAGCCCTAAACAGTGACAGGCGGGAAACACTTTCATTCAAAGGGGTTGCCAAGCTTCCAAAAATTACGAATCTCCAGAAATCTCAGCAAGTATTTTTTCACCCAAACTGGATGATACTTTCAGGTAATGATCAGTACACTAAGCCCACTTGGTTCCCCAAATTTCGTTCTTCTATGTTGAAGCGTTCGTTTCCAGTAACAGTTTGAATTTTGGCGTTTCACTCCGTTTTCTCCTATATTGATAGATGTATTTGGAACTCTAAATCAAGCACGGTTTGTGCTAGCTTTTTGAAGTTGACACAATTAATTAGTTTCAAGTTTTATCTCTATGTTCTGTTTCCTATTGATGTAGCCCTAAGCAGTGACAGGAGAGAAACACTTTCATTGAAAGGGGTTGCCAAGCGTCCAAAAATTACGAATCTCCAGAAATCTCAGCAAATATTTTTTCACCCAAACTGCATGATACTTTCAGGTAATGATCAGTACACTAAGCCCACTTGGTTCCCCAAATTTCGTTCTTCTATGTTGAAGCGTTCCTGTCCAGTAACAGTATGAATTTTGGTGTTTCACTCTGTTTTCTCCTATATTGATAGATGTATTTGGAACTCTAAATCAAGCACGGTTTGTGCTAGCTTCTTGAAACATCACACAATTAAGTAGTTTCAAGTTCTATCTCTATATTGTGTTTCCTATTGGTGTAGCCCTAAGCAGTGACAGACGAGTAACACTTTCATTGAAAGGGGTTGCCAAGCTTCCAAAAATTACGAATCTCCAGAAATCTCAGCAAATATTTTTACACCCAAACTGGGTGATACTTTCAGGTAATGATCAGTACACTGAGCCCACTTTGTTCCCCAAATTTCGTTGTTCAATGTTGAAGCTTTCGTTTCCAGTAACAGTTTGAATTTTTAGGTTTCACTCTGTTTTCTCCTATATTGATAGATGTATTAGGAACTCTAAATCAAACACGGTTTGTGTTAGCTTCTTGAAACTTGACACAATTAAGTAGTTTCAAGTTCTATCTCTATGTTCTGTTTCGGATTGATGTAGCCCTAAGCAGTGACATGCGAGAAACACTTTCATTGAAAGGGGTTGCCAAGCTTCCAAAAATTACAAATCACCAGAAATCTCAGCAAATATTTTTTCACCCAAACTGGATGATACTTTCAGGTAATGATCAGTACACCAAGCCCACTTGGTTAGCCAAATTTCGTTCTTCTATGTTGAAGCGTTCGTTTCCAGTAACAGTTTATTTTTGGCGTTTCACTCTGTTTTCTCCTATATTGATAGATGTATTTGGAACTCTAAATCAAGCACGGTTTGTGCTAGCTTCTTGAAACTTGACACAATTAAGTAGTTTCAAGTTCTATCTCTATGTTCTGTTTCCTATTGGTGTAGCCCTAAGCAGTGACAGACGAGAAACACTTTCATTGAAAGGGGTTGCCAAGCGTCCAAAAATTACGAATCTCCAGAAATCTCAGCAAACATTTTTTCACCCAAACTGGATGATACTTTCAGGTAATGATCAGTACACTAAGCGCACTTGGTTCCCCAAATTTCGTTCTTCTATGTTGAAGCGTTCCTGTCCAGTAACAGTATGAATTTTGGCGTTTCACTCTGTTTTCTCCTATATTGATAGATGTATTTGGAACTCTAAATCAAGAACGGTTTGTGCTAGCTTCTTGAAACTTGACACAGTTAAGTAGTTTCAAGTTCTTTCTCTTTGTTCTGTTTCCGATTGTTGTAGCCCTAAGCAGTGACAGGCGAGAAACACTTTCATTGAAAGGGGTTGCCAAGCTTCCAAAAATTACGAATCTCCAGAAATCTCAGCAAATATTTTTACACCCAAACTGGGTGATACTTTCAGGTAATGATCAGTACACTGAGCCCACTTTGTTCCCCAAATTTCGTTGTTCAATGTTGAAGCTTTCGTTTCCAGTAACAGTTTGAATTTTTAGGTTTCACTCTGTTTTCTCCTATATTGATAGATGTATTAGGAACTCTAAATCAAACACGGTTTGTGTTAGCTTCTTGAAACTTGACACAATTAAGTAGTTTCAAGTTCTATCTCTATGTTCTGTTTCGGATTGATGTAGCCCTAAGCAGTGACATGCGAGAAACACTTTCATTGAAAGGGGTTGCCAAGCTTCCAAAAATTACAAATCACCAGAAATCTCAGCAAATATTTTTTCACCCAAACTGGATGATACTTTCAGGTAATGATCAGTACACCAAGCCCACTTGGTTCCCCAAATTTCGTTCTTCTATGTTGAAGCGTTCGTTTCCAGTAACAGTTTATTTTTGGCGTTTCACTCTGTTTTCTCCTATATTGATAGATGTATTTGGAACTCTAAATCAAGCACGGTTTGTGCTAGCTTCTTGAAACTTGACACAATTAAGTAGTTTCAAGTTCTATCTCTATGTTCTGTTTCCTATTGGTGTAGCCCTAAGCAGTGACAGACGAGAAACACTTTCATTGAAAGGGGTTGCCAAGCGTCCAAAAATTACGAATCTCCAGAAATCTCAGCAAACATTTTTTCACCCAAACTGGATGATACTTTCAGGTAATGATCAGTACACTAAGCGCACTTGGTTCCCCAAATTTCGTTCTTCTATGTTGAAGCGTTCCTGTCCAGTAACAGTATGAATTTTGGCGTTTCACTCTGTTTTCTCCTATATTGATAGATGTATTTGGAACTCTAAATCAAGAACGGTTTGTGCTAGCTTCTTGAAACTTGACACAGTTAAGTAGTTTCAAGTTCTTTCTCTTTGTTCTGTTTCCGATTGATGTAGCCCTAAGCAGTGACAGGCGAGAAACACTTTCATTGAAAGGGGTTGCCAAGCGTCCAAAAATTACGAATCTCCAGAAATCTCAGCAAATATTTTTTCACTCAAACTGGATGATACTTTCAGGTAATGATCAGTACACTAAGCCAACTTGGTTCCCCAAATGTTGTTCTTCTATGTTGAAGCGTTCCTTTCCAGAAACAGTTTGAATTTTGGCGTTTCACTCTGTTTTCTCCTATATTGATAGATGTATTTGGAACTCTAAATCAAGCACGGTTTGTGCTAGCTTCTTGAAACTTGAAACAATTAAGTAGTTTCAAGTTCTATCTCTATATTTTGTTTCCTATTGGTGTAGCCCTAAGCAGTGACAGACGAGAAACACTTTCATTGAAAGGGGTTGCGAAGCGTCCAAAAATTACAAATCTCCAGAAATCTCAGCAAACATTTTTTCACCCAAACTGGATGATACTTTCAGGTAATGATCAGTACACTAAGCCCACTTGGTTCCCCAAATTTCGTTCTTCTATGTTGAAGCGTTCCTGTCCAGTAACAGTTTGAATTTTGGCGTTTCACTCTGTTTTCTCCTATATTGATAGATGTATTTGTAACTCTAAATCAAGAACGGTTTGTGCTAGCTTCTTGAAACTTGACAAAGTTAAGTAGTTTCAAGTTCTATCTCTATGTTCTGTTTCCGATTGATGTAGCCCTAAGCAGTGACAGGCGAGAAACACTTTCATTGAAAGGGGTTGCCAAGCGTCCAAAAATTACGAATCTCCAGAAATCTCAGCAAACATTTTTTCACTGAAACTGGATGATACTTTCAGGTAATGATCAGTACACTGAGCCCACTTTGTTCCCCAAATTTCGTTCTTCAATGTTGAAGCATTCGTTTCCAGTAACAGTTTGAATTTTTACGTTTCACTCCGTTTTCTCCTATATTGATAGATGTATTTGGAACTCTAAATCAAACACGGTTTGTGTTAGCTTCTTGAAACTTGACACAATTAAGTAGTTTCAAGTTCTATCTCTACGTTCTGTTTCCTATTGATGTAGCCCTAAACAGTGACAGGCGAGAAACACTTTCATTGACAGGGGTTGCCAAGCTTCCAAAAATTACGAATCTCCAGAAATCTCAGCAAATATTTTTTCACCCAAACTGGATGATACTTTCAGGTAATGATCAGTACACTAAGCCCACTTGGTTCCCCAAATTTCGTTCTTCTATGTTGAAGCGTTCGTTTCCAGTAACAGTTTGAATTTTGGCGTTTCACCCTATTTTCTCCTATATTGATAGATGTATTTGGAACTCTAAATCAAGCACGGTTTGTGCTAGCTCTTGAAACTTGACACAATTAAGTAGTTTCAAGTTCTATCTCTACGTTCTGTTTCCTATTGATGTAGCCCTAAGCAGTGACAGGCGAGAAACACTTTCATTGAAAGGGGTTGCCAAGCTTCCAAAAATTACGAATCTCCAGATATCTCAGCAAGTATTTTTACACACAAACTGGGTGATACTTTCAGGTAATGATCAGTACACTGAGCCCATTTTGTTCCCCAAATTTCGTTCTTCAATGTTGCAGCTTTCATTTCCAGTAACAGTTTGATTTTTAGGTTTCACTCTGTTTTCTCCTATATTGATAGATGTATTTGGAACTCTAAATCAAACACGGTTTGTGCTAGCTTTTTGAAACTTGACACAATTAATTAGTTTCAAGTTCTATCTCTACGTTCTGTTTCCTATTGATGTAGCCCTAAGCAGTGACAGGCGAGAAACACTTTCATTGAAAGGGGTTGCCAAGCTTCCAAAAATTACGAATCTCCAGAAATCTCAGCAAATATTTTTACACCCAAACTGGGTGATACTTTCAGGTAATGATCAGTACACTAAGCCCACTTGGTTCCCCAAATTTTGTTCTTCTATGTTGAAGCGTTCCTTTCCAGTAACAGTTTGAATTTTGGCGTTTCACTCTGTTTTCTCCTATATTGATAGATGTATTTGGAACTCTAAATCAAGCACGGTTTGTGCTAGCTTCTTGAAACTTGACACAGTTAAGTAGTTTCAAGTTCTATCTCTATGTTCTGTTTCTGATTGTTGTAGCCCTAAGCAGTGACATGCTAGAAACACTTTCACTGAAATGGGTTGCCACGCGTCCAAAAATTACGAATCTCCAGAAATCTCAGCAAACATTTTTTCACCCAAACTGGATGATACTTTCAGGTAATGATCAGTACACTAAGCCCACTTGGTTCACCAAATTTCGTTCTTCTATGTTGAAGCGTTCGTTTCCAGTAACAGTTTGAATTTTGGCGTTTCACTCTGTTTTCTCCTATATTGATAGATGTATTTGGAACTCTAAATCAAGCACGGTTTGTGCTAGCTTCTTGAAACTTGACACAATTAAGTAGTTTCAAGTTCTATCTCTATATTTTGTTTCCTATTGGTGTAGCCCTAAGCAGTGACAGACGAGAAACACTTTCATTGAAAGGGGTTGCGAAGCGTCCAAAAATTACGAATCTCCAGAAATCTCAGCAAACATTTTTTCACCCAAACTGGATGATATTTCAGGTAATGATCAGTACACTAAGCCCACTTGGTTCCCCAAATTTCGTTCTTCTATGTTGAAGCGTTCCTGTCCAGTAACAGTTTGAATTTTGGCGTTTCACTCTGTTTTCTCCTATATTGATAGATGTATTTGTAACTCTAAATCAAGAACGGTTTGTGCTAGCTTCTTGAAACTTGACACAGTTAAGTAGTTTCAAGTTCTATCTCTATGTTCTGTTTCCGATTGATGTAGCCCTAAGCAGTGACAGGCGAGAAACACTTTCATTGAAAGGGGTTGCCAAGCGTCCAAAAATTACGAATCTCCAGAAATCTCAGCAAACATTTTTTCACCGAAACTGGATGATACTTTCAGGTAATGATCAGTACACTGAGCCCACTTTGTTCCCCAAATTTCGTTCTTCAATGTTGAAGCTTTCGTTTCCAGTAACAGTTTGAATTTTTACGTTTCACTCCGTTTTCTCCTATATTGATAGATGTATTTGGAACTCTAAATCAAACACGGTTTGTGTTAGCTTCTTGAAACTTGACACAATTAAGTAGTTTCAAGTTCTATCTCTACGTTCTGTTTCCTATTGATGTAGCCCTAAACAGTGACAGGCGAGAAACACTTTCATTGAAAGGGGTTGCCAAGCTTCCAAAAATTACGAATCTCCAGAAATCTCAGCAAATATTTTTTCACCCAAACTGGATGATACTTTCAGGTAATGATCAGTACACTAAGCCCACTTGGTTCCCCAAATTTCGTTCTTCTATGTTGAAGCGTTCGTTTCCAGTAACAGTTTGAATTTTGGCGTTTCACCCTATTTTCTCCTATATTGATAGATGTATTTGGAACTCTAAATCAAGCACGGTTTGTGCTAGCTCTTGAAACTTGACAAAATTAAGTAGTTTCAAGTTCTATCTCTACGTTCTGTTTCCTATTGATGTAGCCCTAAGCCGTGACAGGCGAGAAACACTTTCATTGAAAGGGGTTGCCAAGCTTCCAAAAATTACGAATCTCCAGAAATCTCAGCAAGTATTTTTACACACAAACTGGGTGATACTTTCAGGTAATGATCAGTACACTGAGCCCATTTTGTTCCCCAAATTTCGTTCTTCAATGGTGCAGCTTTCATTTCCAGTAACAGTTTGAATTTTTAGGTTTCACTCTGTTTTCTCCTATATTGATAGATGTATTTGGAACTCTAAATCAAACACGGTTTGTGCTAGCTTCTTGAAACTTGACACAATTAATTAGTTTCAAGTTCTATCTCTATGTTCTGTTTCCTATTGATGTAGCCCTAAGCAGTGACAGGCGAGAAACACTTTCATTGAAAGGGGTTGCCAAGCTTCCAAAAATTACGAATCTCCAGAAATCTCAGCAAATATTTATACACCCAAACTGGGTGATACTTTCAGGTAATGATCAGTACACTGAGCCCACTTTGTTCCGCAAATTTCGTTCTTCAATGTTGAAGCGTTCCTTTCCAGTAACAGTTTGAATTTTTAGGTTTCACTCTGTTTTCTCCTATATTGATAGATGTATTTGGAACTCTAAATCAAACATGGTTTGTGCTAACTTCTTGAAACTTGACACAATTAAGTAGTTTCAAGTTCTATCTCTATGTTCTGTTTCCTATTGATGTAGCCCTAAGCAGTGACAGGCGAGAAACACTTTCATTGAAAGGGGTTGCCAAGCGTCCAAAAATTACGAATCTCCAGAAATCTCAGCAAACATTTTTTCACCCAAACTGGATGATAGTTTCAGGTAATGATCAGTACACTAAGCCCACTTGGTTCCCCAAATTTCGTTCTTCTATGTTGAAGCGTTCGTTTCCAGTAACAGTTTGAATTTTGGCGTTTCACTCTGTTTTCTCCTATATTGATAGATGTATTTGGAACTCTAAATCAAGCACGGTTTGTGCTAGCTTTTTGAAACTTGACACAATTACTTAGTTTCAAGTTCTATCTCTACTTTCTGTTTCCTATTGATGTAGCCCTAGGCAGTGACTAGCGAGAAACACTTTCATTGAAAGGGGTTGCCAAGCTTCCAAAAATTACGAATCTCCAGAAATCTCAGCAAATATTTTTACACCCAAACTGGGTGATACTTTCAGGTAATGATCAGTACACTAAGCCCACTGGTTCCCCAAATTTTGTTCTTCTATGTTGAAGCGTTCCTTTCCAGTAACAGTTTGAATTTTGGCGTTTCACTCTGTTTTCTCCTATATTGATAGATGTATTTGGAACTCTAAATCAAGCACGGTTTGTGCTAGCTTCTTGAAACTTGACACAGTTAAGTAGTTTCAAGTTCTATCTCTATGTTCTGTTTCTGATTGTTGTAGCCCTAAGCAGTGACATGCTAGAAACACTTTCACTGAAATGGGTTGCCACGCGTCCAAAAATTACGAATCTCCAGAAATCTCAGCAAACATTTTTTCACCCAAACTGGATGATACTTTCAGGTAATGATCAGTACACTAAGCCCACTTGGTTCACCAAATTTCATTCTTCTATGTTGAAGCGTTCGTTTCCAGTAACAGTTTGAATTTTGGCGTTTCACTCTGTTTTCTCCTATATTGATAGATGTATTTGGAACTCTAAATCAAGCACGGTTTGTGCTAGCTTCTTGAAACTTGACACAATTAAGTAGTTTCAAGTTCTATCTCTACGTTCTGTTTCCTATTGATGTAGCCCTAAGCAGTGACAGGCGAGAAACACTTTCATTGAAAGGGGTTGCCAAGCTTCCAAAAATTACGAATCTCCAGAAATCTCAGCAAATATTTTTACACACAAACTGGGTGATACTTTCAGGTAATGATCAGTACACTGAGCCCACTTTGTTCCGCAAATTTCGTTCTTCAATGTTGAAGCTTTCGTTTCCAGTAACAGTTTGAATTTTTAGGTTTCACTCTGTTTTCTCCTATATTGATAGATGTATTTGGAACTCTAAATCAAACACGGTTTGTGCTACCTTCTTAAAACTTGACACAATTAAGTAGTTTCAAGTTTTATCTCTATGTTCTGTTTCCTATTGATGTAGCCCTAAGCAGTGACAGGCGAGAAACACTTTCATTGAAAGGGGTTGCCAAGCGTCCAAAAATTACGAATCTCCAGAAATCTCAGCAAATATTTTTTCACCCAAACTGGATGATACTTTCAGGTAATGATCAGTACACTAAGCCCACTTGGTTCCCCAAATTTCGTTCTTCTATGTTGAAGCGTTCGTTTCCAGTAACAGTTTGTATTTTGGCGTTTCACTCTGTTTTCTCCTATATTGATAGATGTATTTGGAACTCTAAATCAAGCACGGTTTGTGCTAGCTTCTTGAAACTTGACACAATTAAGTAGTTTCAAGTTCTATCTCTATATTTTGTTTCCTATTGGTGTAGCCCTAAGCAGTGACAGACGAGAAACACTTTCATTGAAAGGGGTTGCCAAGCTTCCAAAAATTACGAATCTCCAGAAATCTCAGCATATATTTTTACACCCAAACTGGGTGATACTTTCAGGTAATGATCAGTACACTAAGCCCACTTGGTTCCCCAAATTTCGTTCTTCTATGTTGAAGCGTTCCTGTCCAGTAACAGTATGAATTTTGGCGTTTCACTCTGTTTTCTCCTATATTGATAGATGTATTTGGAACTCTAAATCAAGAACGGTTTGTGCTAGCTTCTTGAAACTTGACACAGATAAGTAGTTTCAAGTTCTTTCTCTTTGTTCTGTTTCCGATTGATGTAGCCCTTAGCAGTGACATGCGAGAAACACTTTCATTGAAAGGGGTTGCCAAGCGTCCAAAAATTACGAATCTCCAGAAATCTCAGCAAACATTTTTTCACCGAAACTGGATGATACTTTCAGGTAATGATCAGTACACTGAGCCCACTTTGTTCCCCAAATTTCGTTCTTCAATGTTGAAGCTTTCGTTTCCAGTAACAGTTTGAATTTTTACGTTTCACTCCGTTTTCTCCTATATTGATAGATGTATTTGGAACTCTAAATCAAACACGGTTTGTGTTAGCTTCTTGAAACTTGACACAATTAAGTAGTTTCAAGTTCTATCTCTATATTTTGTTTCCTATTGGTGTAGCCCTAAGCAGTGACAGACGAGAAACACTTTCATTGAAAGGGGTTGCCAAGCGTCCAAAAATTACGAATCTCCAGAAATCTCAGCAAACATTTTTTCACCCAAACTGGATGATACTTTCAGGTAATGATCAGTACACTAAGCCCACTTGGTTCCCCAAATTTCGTTCTTCTATGTTGAAGCGTTCCTGTCCAGTAACAGTATGAATTTTGGCGTTTCACTCTGTTTTCTCCTATATTGATAGATGTATTTGGAACTCTAAATCAAACACGGTTTGTGTTAGCTTCTTGAAACTTGACACAAATAAGTAGTTTCAAGTTCTATCTCTATGTTCTGTTTCGGATTGATGTAGCCCTAAGCAGTGACAGGCGAGAAACACTTTCATTTAAAGGGGTTGCCAAGCGTCCAAAAATTACGAATCTCCAGAAATCTCAGCAAATATTTTTACACCCAAACTGGGTGATACTTTCAGGTAATGATCAGTACACTGAGCCCACTTTCTTCGCCAAATTTCGTTCTTCAATGTTGAAGCGTTCGTTTCCAGTAACAGTTTGAATTTTGGTGTTTCACTCTGTTTTCTCCTATATTAATAGATGTATTTGGAACTCTAAATCAAGCACGGTTTGTGCTAGCTTCTTGAAACATCACACAATTAAGTAGTTTCAAGTTCTATCTCTATATTGTGTTTCCTATTGGTGTAGCCCTAAGCAGTGACAGACGAGTAACACTTTCATTGAAAGGGGTTGCCAAGCTTCCAAAAATTACGAATCTCCAGAAATCTCAGCAAATATTTTTACACCCAAACTGGGTGATACTTTCAGGTAATGATCAGTACACTGAGCCCACTTTGTTCCCCAAATTTCGTTGTTCAATGTTGAAGCTTTCGTTTCCAGTAACAGTTTGAATTTTTAGGTTTCACTCTGTTTTCTCCTATATTGATAGAGGTATTTGGAACTCTAAATCAAGCACGGTTTGTGCTAGCTTCTTGAAACTTGACACAATTAATTAGTTTCAAGTTCTATCTCTATGTTCTGTTTCGGATTGATGTAGCCCTAAGCAGTGACAGGTGAGAAACACTTTCATTGAAAGGGGTTGCCAAGCTTCCAAAAATTACAAATCACCAGAAATCTCAGCAAATATTTTTTCACCCAAACTGGATGATACTTTCAGGTAATGATCAGTACACCAAGCCCACTTGGTTCCCCAAATTTCGTTCTTCTATGTTGAAGCGTTCGTTTCCAGTAACAGTTTATTTTTGGCGTTTCACTCTGTTTTCTCCTATATTGATAGATGTATTTGGAACTCTAAATCAAGCACGGTTTGTGCTAGCTTCTTGAAACTTGACACAATTAAGTAGTTTCAAGTTCTATCTCTATGTTCTGTTTCCTATTGGTGTAGCCCTAAGCAGTGACAGACGAGAAACACTTTCATTGAAAGGGGTTGCCAAGCGTCCAAAAATTACGAATCTCCAGAAATCTCAGCAAACATTTTTTCACCCAAATTGGATGATACTTTCAGGTAATGATCAGTACACTAAGCCCACTTGGTTCCCCAAATTTCGTTCTTCTATGTTGAAGCGTTCCTGTCCAGTAACAGTATGAATTTTGGCGTTTCACTCTGTTTTCTCCTATATTGATAGATGTATTTGGAACTCTATATCAAGAACGGTTTGTGCTAGCTTCTTGAAACTTGACACAGTTAAGTAGTTTCAAGTTCTTTCTCTTTGTTCTGTTTCCGATTGATGTAGCCCTAAGCAGTGACAGGCGAGAAACACTTTCATTGAAAGGGGTTGCCAAGCGTCCAAAAATTACGAATCTCCAGAAATCTCAGCAAACATTTTTTCACCGAAACTGGATGATACTTTCAGGTAATGATCAGTACACTGAGCCCACTTTGTTCCCCAAATTTCGTTCTTCAATGTTGAAGCTTTCGTTTCCAGTAACAGTTTTAATTTTGGCGTTTCACTCTGTTTTCTCCTATATTGATAGATGTATTTGGAACTCTAAATCAAGCACGGTTTGTGCTAGCTTCTTGAAACTTGACACAATTATGTAGTTTCAAGTTCTATCTCTATATTTTGTTTCCTATTGGTGTAGCCCTAAGCAGTGACAGACGAGAAACACTTTCATTGAAAGGGGTTGCCAAGCGTCCAAAAATTACGAATCTCCCGAAATGTCAGCAAACATTTTTTCACCCAAACTGGATGATACTTTCAGGAATTGATCAGTACACTAAGCCCACTTGGTTCCCCAAATTTCGTTCTTCTATGTTGAAGCGTTCGTTTCCAGTAACAGTTTGAATTTTGGCGTTTCACTCCGTTTTCTCCTATATTGATAGATGTATTTGGAACTCTAAATCAAGCACGGTTTGTGCTAGCTTTTTAAACTTGACACAATTAATTAGTTTCAAGTTTTATCTCTATGTTCTGTTTCCTATTGATGTAGCCCTAAGCAGTGACAGGCGAGAAACACTTTCAATGAAAGGGGTTGCCAAGCTTCCAAAAATTACGAATCTCCAGAAATCTCAGCAAATATTTTTACACCCAAACTGGGTGATACTTTCAGGTAATGATCAGTACACTGAGCCCACTTTCTTCCCCAAATTTCGTTCTTCAATGTTGAAGCTTTCGTTTCCAGTAACAGTTTGAATTTTTAGGTTTCACTCTGTTTTCTCCTATATTGATAGATGTATTTGGAACTCTAAATCAAACACGGTTTGTGTTAGCTTCTTGAAACTTGACACAAATAAGTAGTTTCAAGTTCTATCTCTATGTTCTGTTTCGGATTGATGTAGCCCTAAGCAGTGACAGGCGAGAAACACTTTCATTGAAAGGGGTTGCCAAGCGTCCAAAAATTACGAATCTCCAGAAATCTCAGCAAATATTTTTACACAAAAACTGGGTGATACTTTCAGGTAATGATCAGTACACTAAGCCCACTTGGTTTCCCAAATTTCGTTCTTCTATGTTGAAGCGTTCGTTTCCAGTAACAGTTTTAATTTTGGCGTTTCACTCTGTTTTCTCCTATATTAATAGATGTATTTGGAACTCTAAATCAAGCACGGTTTGGCTAGCTTCTTGAAACATCACACAATTAAGTAGTTTCAAGTTCTATCTTTATATTGTGTTTCCTATTGATGTAGCCCTAAGCAGTGACAGACGAGTAACACTTTCAATGAAAGGGGTTGCCAAGCTTCCAAAAATTACGAATCTCCAGAAATCTCAGCAAATATTTTTACACCCAAACTGGGTGATACTTTCAGGTAATGATCAGTACAGTGAGCCCACTTTGTTCCCCAAATTTCGTTGTTCAATGTTGAAGCTTTCGTTTCCAGTAACAGTTTGAATTTTTAGGTTTCACTCTGTTTTCTCCTATATTGATAGATGTATTAGGAACTCTAAATCAAACACGGTTTGGGTTAGCTTCTTGAAACTTGACACAATTAAGTAGTTTCAAGTTCTATCTCTATGTTCTGTTTCCGATTGATGTAGCCCTAAGCAGTGACAGGCGAGAAACACTTTCATTGAAAGGGGTTGCCAAGCGTCCAAAAATTACGAATCTCCAGAAATCTCAGCAACATTTTTTCACCCAAACTGGATCATACTTTCAGGTAATGATCAGTACACTAAGCCCACTTGGTTCCCCAAATTTCGTTCTTCTATGTTGAAGCGTTCGTTTCCAGTAACAGTTTGAATTTTGGCGTTTCACTCTGTTTTCTCCTATATTGATAGATGTATTTGGAACTCTAAATAAAGCACGGTTTGTGCTAGCTTCTTGAAACTTGACACAATTAAGTAGTTTCAAGTTCTATCTCTATATTTTGTTTCCTATTGGTGTAGCCCTAAGCAGTGACAGACGAGAAACACTTTCATTGAAAGGGGTTGCCAAGCGTCCAAAAATTACGAATCTCCAGAAATCTCAGCAAACATTTTTTCACCCAAACTGGATGATACTTTCAGGTAATGATCAGTACACTAAGCCCACTTGGTTCCCCAAATTTCGTTCTTCTATGTTGAAGCGTTCCTGTCCAGTAAAAGTATGAATTTTGGCGTTTCACTCTGTTTTCTCCTATATTGATAGATGTATTTGGAACTCTAAATCAAACACGGTTTGTGTTAGCTTCTTGAAACTTGACACAAATAAGTAGTTTCAAGTTCTATCTCTATGTTCTGTTTCGGATTGATGTAGCCCTAAGCAGTGACAGGCGAGAAACACTTTCATTGAAAGGGGTTGCCAAGCGTCCAAAAATTACGAATCTCCAGAAATCTCAGCAAATATTTTTACACAAAAACTGGGTGATACTTTCAGGTAATGATCAGTACACTAAGCCCACTTGGTTTCCCAAATTTCGTTCTTCTATGTTGAAGCGTTCGTTTCCAGTAACAGTTTGAATTTTGGTGTTTCACTCTGTTTTCTCCTATATTAATAGATGTATTTGGAACTCTAAATCAAGCACGGTTTGTGCTAGCTTCTTGAAACATCACACAATTAAGTAGTTTCAAGTTCTATCTCTATATTGTGTTTCCTATTGGTGTAGCCCTAAGCAGTGACAGACGAGTAACACTTTCATTGAAAGGGGTTGCCAAGCTTCCAAAAATTACGAATCTCCAGAAATCTCAGCAAATATTTTTACACCCAAACTGGGTGATACTTTCAGGTAATGATCAGTACACTGAGCCCACTTTGTTCCCCAAATTTCGTTGTTCAATGTTGAAGCTTTCGTTTCCAGTAACAGTTTGAATTTTTAGGTTTCACTCTGTTTTCTCCTATATTGATAGATGTATTAGGAACTCTAAATCAAACACGGTTTGTGTTAGCTTCTTGAAACTTGACACAATTAAGTAGTTTCAAGTTCTATCTCTATGTTCTGTTTCGGATTGATGTAGCCCTAAGCAGTGACAGGTGAGAAACACTTTCATTGAAAGGGGTTGCCAAGCTTCCAAAAATTACAAATCACCAGAAATCTCAGCAAATATTTTTTCACCCAAACTGGATGATACTTTCAGGTAATGATCAGTACACTAAGCCCACTTGGTTCCCCAAATTTCGTTCTTCTATGTTGAAGCGTTCCTGTCCAGTAACAGTATGAATTTTGGCGTTTCACTCTGTTTTCTCCTATATTGATAGATGTATTTGGAACTCTAAATCAAGAACGGTTTGTGCTAGCTTCTTGAAACTTGACACAGTTAAGTAGTTTCAAGTTCTTTCTCTTTGTTCTGTTTCCGATTGATGTAGCCCTAAGCAGTGACAGGCGAGAAACACTTTCATTGAAAGGGGTTGCCAAGTGTCCAAAAATTACGAATCTCCAGAAATCTCAGCAAACATTTTTTCACCGAAACTGGATGATACTTTCAGGTAATGATCAGTACACTGAGCCCACTTTGTTCCCCAAATTTCGTTCTTCAATGTTGAAGCTTTCGTTTCCAGTAACAGTTTTAATTTTGGCGTTTCACTCTGTTTTCTCCTATATTGATAGATGTATTTGGAACTCTAAATCAAGCACGGTTTGTGCTAGCTTCTTGAAACTTGACACAATTATGTAGTTTCAAGTTCTATCTCTATATTTTGTTTCCTATTGGTGTAGCCCTAAGCAGTGACAGACGAGAAACACTTTCATTGAAAGGGGTTGCCAAGCGTCCAAAAATTACGAATCTCCCGAAATGTCAGCAAACATTTTTTCACCCAAACTGGATGATACTTTCAGGAATTGATCAGTACACTAAGCCCACTTGGTTCCCCAAATTTCGTTCTTCTATGTTGAAGCGTTCGTTTCCAGTAACAGTTTGAATTTTTAGGTTTCACTCTGTTTTCTCCTATATTGATAGATGTATTTGGAACTCTAAATCAAGCACGGTTTGTGCTAGCTTTTTAAACTTGACACAATTAATTAGTTTCAAGTTTTATCTCTATGTTCTGTTTCCTATTGATGTAGCCCTAAGCAGTGACAGGCGAGAAACACTTTCAATGAAAGGGGTTGCCAAGCTTCCAAAAATTACGAATCTCCAGAAATCTCAGCAAATATTTTTACACCCAAACTGGGTGATACTTTCAGGTAATGATCAGTACACTGAGCCCACTTTCTTCCCCAAATTTCGTTCTTCAATGTTGAAGCTTTCGTTTCCAGTAACAGTTTGAATTTTTAGGTTTCACTCTGTTTTCTCCTATATTGATAGATGTATTTGGAACTCTAAATCAAACACGGTTTGTGTTAGCTTCTTGAAACTTGACACAAATAAGTAGTTTCAAGTTCTATCTCTATGTTCTGTTTCGGATTGATGTAGCCCTAAGCAGTGACAGGCGAGAAACACTTTCATTGAAAGGGGTTGCCACGCGTCCAAAAATTACGAATCTCCAGAAATCTCAGCAAATATTTTTACACAAAAACTGGGTGATACTTTCAGGTAATGATCAGTACACTAAGCCCACTTGGTTTCCCAAATTTCGTTCTTCTATGTTGAAGCGTTCGTTTCCAGTAACAGTTTGAATTTTGGCGTTTCACTCTGTTTTCTCCTATATTAATAGATGTATTTGGAACTCTAAATCAAGCACAGTTTGTGCTAGCTTCTTGAAACATCACACAATTAAGTAGTTTCAAGTTCTATCTTTATATTGTGTTTCCTATTGGTGTAGCCCTAAGCAGTGACAGACGAGTAACACTTTCAATGAAAGGGGTTGCCAAGCTTCCAAAAATTACGAATCTCCAGAAATCTCAGCAAATATTTTTACACCCAAACTGGGTGATACTTTCAGGTAATGATCAGTACACTGAGCCCACTTTGTTCCCCAAATTTCGTTGTTCAATGTTGAAGCTTTCGTTTCCAGTAACAGTTTGAATTTTTAGGTTTCACTCTGTTTTCTCCTATATTGATAGATGTATTAGGAACTCTAAATCAAACACGGTTTGGGTTAGCTTCTTGAAACTTGACACAATTAAGTAGTTTCAAGTTCTATCTCTATGTTCTGTTTCGGATTGATGTAGCCCTAAGCAGTGACAGGTGAGAAACACTTTCATTGAAAGGGGTTGCCAAGCTTCCAAAAATTACAAATCACCAGAAATCTCAGCAAATATTTTTTCACCCAAACTGGATGACACTTTCAGGTAATGATCAGTACACCAAGCCCACTTGGTTGCCCAAATTTCGTTCTTCTATGTTGAAGCGTTCGTTTCCAGTAACAGTTTGAATTTTGGCGTTTCACTCTGTTTTCTCCTATATTGATAGATGTATTTGGAACTCTAAATCAAGCACGGTTTGTGCTAGCTTCTTGAAACTTGACACAATTAAGTAGTTTCAAGTTCTATCTCTATGTTCTCTTTCCGATTGATGTAGCCCTAAGCAGTGACAGGCGAGAAACACTTTCATTGAAAGGGGTTGCCAAGCGTCCAAAAATTACGAATCTCCAGAAATCTCAGCAACATTTTTTCACCCAAACTGGATCATACTTTCAGGTAATGATCAGTACACTAAGCCCACTTGGTTCCCCAAATTTCGTTCTTCTATGTTGAAGCGTTCGTTTCCAGTAACAGTTTGAATTTTGGCGTTTCACTCTGTTTTCTCCTATATTGATAGATGTATTTGGAACTCTAAATCAAACACGGTTTGTGTTAGCTTCTTGAAACTTGACACAAATAAGTAGTTTCAAGTTCTATCTCTATGTTCTGTTTCGGATTGATGTAGCCCTAAGCAGTGACAGGCGAGAAACACTTTCATTGAAAGGGGTTGCCAAGCGTCCAAAATTTACGAATCTCCAGAAATCTCAGCAAATATTTTTACACAAAAACTGGGTGATACTTTCAGGTAATGATCAGTACACTAAGCCCACTTGGTTTCCCAAATTTCGTTCTTCTATGTTGAAGCGTTCGTTTCCAGTAACAGTTTGAATTTTGGTGTTTCACTCTGTTTTCTCCTATATTAATAGATGTATTTGGAACTCTAAATCAAGCACGGTTTGTGCTAGCTTCTTGAAACATCACACAATTAAGTAGTTTCAAGTTCTATCTCTATATTGTGTTTCCTATTGGTGTAGCCCTAAGCAGTGACAGACGAGTAACACTTTCATTGAAAGGGGTTGCCAAGCTTCCAAAAATTACGAATCTCCAGAAATCTCAGCAAATATTTTTACACCCAAACTGGGTGATACTTTCAGGTAATGATCAGTACACTGAGCCCACTTTGTTCCCCAAATTTCGTTGTTCAATGTTGAAGCTTTCGTTTCCAGTAACAGTTTGAATTTTTAGGTTTGACTCTGTTTTCTCCTATATTGATAGATGTATTAGGAACTCTAAATCAAACACGGTTTGTGTTAGCTTCTTGAAACTTGACACAATTAAGTACTTTCAAGTTCTATCTCTATGTTCTGTTTCGGATTGATGTAGCCCTAAGCAGTGACAGGTGAGAAACACTTTCATTGAAAGGGGTTGCCAAGCTTCCAAAAATTACAAATCATCAGAAATCTCAGCAAATATTTTTACACCCCAACTGGGTGATACTTTCAGGTAATGATCAGTACACTGAGCCCACTTTGTTCCCCAAATTTCGTTGTTCAATGTTGAAGCTTTCGTTTCCAGTAACAGTTTTAATTTTGGCGTTTCACTCTGTTTTCTCCTATATTGATAGATGTATTTGGAACTCTAAATCAAGCTCGGTTTGTGCTAGCTTCTTGAAACTTGACACAATTATGTAGTTTCAAGTTCTATCTCTATATTTTGTTTCCTATTGGTGTAGCCCTAAGCAGTGACAGACGAGAAACACTTTCATTGAAAGGGGTTGCCAAGCGTCCAAAAATTACGAATCTCCCGAAATGTCAGCAAACATTTTTTCACCCAAACTGGATGATACTTTCAGGAATTGATCAGTACACTAAGCCCACTTGGTTCCCCAAATTTCGTTCTTCTATGTTGAAGCGTTCGTTTCCAGTAACAGTTTGAATTTTGGCGTTTCACTCCGTTTTCTCCTATATTGATAGATGTATTTGGAACTCTAAATCAAGCACGGTTTGTGCTAGCTTTTTAAACTTGACACAATTAATTAGTTTCAAGTTTTATCTCTATGTTCTGTTTCCTATTGATGTAGCCCTAAGCAGTGACAGGCGAGAAACACTTTCAATGAAAGGGGTTGCCAAGCTTCCAAAAATTACGAATCTCCAGAAATCTCAGCAAATATTTTTACACCCAAACTGGGTGATACTTTCAGGTAATGATCAGTACACTGAGCCCACTTTCTTCCCCAAATTTCGTTCTTCAATGTTGAAGCTTTCGTTTCCAGTAACAGTTTGAATTTTTAGGTTTCACTCTGTTTTCTCCTATATTGATAGATGTATTTGGAACTCTAAATCAAACACGGTTTGTGTTAGCTTCTTGAAACTTGACACAAATAAGTAGTTTCAAGTTCTATCTCTATGTTCTGTTTCGGATTGATGTAGCCCTAAGCAGTGACAGGCGAGAAACACTTTCATTGAAAGGGGTTGCCAAGCGTCCAAAAATTACGAATCTCCAGAAATCTCAGCAAATATTTTTACACAAAAACTGGGTGATACTTTCAGGTAATGATCAGTACACTAAGCCCACTTGGTTTCCCAAATTTCGTTCTTCTATGTTGAAGCGTTTGTTTCCAGTAACAGTTTGAATTTTGGCGTTTCACTCTGTTTTCTCCTATATTGATAGATGTATTTGGAACTCTAAATCAAGCACGGTTTGTGCTAGCTTCTTGAAACTTGACACAATTAAGTAGTTTCAAGTTCTATCTCTACGTTCTGTTTCCGATTGATGTAGCCCTAAGCAGTGACAGGCGAGAAACACTTTCATTGAAAGGGGTTGCCAAGCGTCCAAAAATTACGAATCTCCAGAAATCTCAGCAACATTTTTTCACCCAAACTGGATCATACTTTCAGGTAATGATCAGTACACTAAGATCACTTGGTTCCCCAAATTTCGTTCTTCTATGTTGAAGCGTTCGTTTCCAGTAACAGTTTGAATTTTGGCGTTTCACTCCGTTTTCTCCTATATTGATAGATGTATTTGGAACTCTAAATCAAGCACGGTTTGTGCTAGCTTTTTAAACTTGACACAATTAATTAGTTTCAAGTTTTATCTCTATGTTCTGTTTCCTATTGATGTAGCCCTAAGCAGTGACAGGCGAGAAACACTTTCAATGAAAGGGGTTGCCAAGCTTCCAAAAATTACGAATCTCCAGAAATCTCAGCAAATATTTTTACACCCAAACTGGGTGATACTTTCACGTAATGATCAGTACACTGAGCCCACTTTCTTCCCCAAATTTCGTTCTTCAATGTTGAAGCTTTCGTTTCCAGTAACAGTTTGAATTTTTAGGTTTCACTCTGTTTTCTCCTATATTGATAGATGTATTTGGAACTCTAAATCAAACACGGTTTGTGTTAGCTTCTTGAAACTTGACACAAATAAGTAGTTTCAAGTTCTATCTCTATGTTCTGTTTCGGATTGATGTAGCCCTAAGCAGTGACAGGCGAGAAACACTTTCATTGAAAGGGGTTGCCAAGCGTCCAAAAATTACGAATCTCCAGAAATCTCAGCAAATATTTTTACACAAAAACTGGGTGATACTTTCAGGTAATGATCAGTACACTAAGCCCACTTGGTTTCCCAAATTTCGTTCTTCTATGTTGAAGCGTTTGTTTCCAGTAACAGTTTGAATTTTGGCGTTTCACTCTGTTTTCTCCTATATTGATAGATGTATTTGGAACTCTAAATCAAGCACGGTTTGTGCTAGCTTCTTGAAACTTGACACAATTAAGTAGTTTCAAGTTCTATCTCTATGTTCTGTTTCCGATTGATGTAGCCCTAAGCAGTGACAGGCGAGAAACACTTTCATTGAAAGGGGTTGCCAAGCGTCCAAAAATTACGAATCTCCAGAAATCTCAGCAACATTTTTTCACCCAAACTGGATCATACTTTCAGGTAATGATCAGTACACTAAGATCACTTGGTTCCCCAAATTTCGTTCTTCTATGTTGAAGCGTTCGTTTCCAGTAACAGTTTGAATTTTGGCGTTTCACTCTGTTTTCTCCTATATTGATAGATGTATTTGGAACTCTAAATAAAGCACGGTTTGTGCTAGCTTCTTGAAACTTGACACAATTAAGTAGTTTCAAGTTCTATCTCTATATTTTGTTTCCTATTGGTGTAGCCCTAAGCAGTGACAGAAGAGAAACACTTTCATTGAAAGGGGTTGCCAAGCGTCCAAAAATTACGAATCTCCAGAAATCTCAGCAAACATTTTTTCACCCAAACTGGATGATACTTTCAGGTAATGATCAGTACACTAAGCCCACTTGGTTCCCCAAATTTCGTTCTTCTATGTTGAAGCGTTCCTGTCCAGTAACAGTATGAATTTTGGCGTTTCACTCTGTTTTCTCCTATATTGATAGATGTATTTGGAACTCTAAATCAAGAACGGTTTGTGCTAGCTTCTTGAAACTTGACACAGTTAAGTAGTTTCAAGTTCTTTCTCTTTGTTCTGTTTCCGATTGATGTAGCCCTAAGCAGTGACAGGCGAGAAACACTTTCATTGAAAGGGGTTGCCAAGCGTCCAAAAATTACGAATCTCCAGAAATCTCAGCAAATATTTTTTCACCGAAACTGGATGATACTTTCAGGTAATGATCAGTACACTGAGCCCACTTTGTTCCCCAAATTTCGTTCTTCAATGTTGAAGCTTTCGTTTCCAGTAACAGTTTGAATTTTTACGTTTCACTCCGTTTTCTCCTATATTGATAGATGTATTTGGAACTCTAAATCAAACACGGTTTGTGTTAGCTTCTTGAAACTTGACACAATTAACTAGTTTCAAGTTCTATCTCTACGTTCTGTTTCCTATTGATG
Organism: Spermophilus citellus; assembly: GCF_964194105.1. Classification (NCBI taxonomy): domain Eukaryota; kingdom Metazoa; phylum Chordata; class Mammalia; order Rodentia; family Sciuridae; genus Spermophilus; species Spermophilus citellus. The sequence continues at coordinate 30,061,962 of NC_138193.1, read as the reverse complement.
TAGCCCTAAACAGTGACAGGCGAGAAACACTTTCATTGAAAGGGGTTGCCAAGATTCCAAAAATTACGAATCTCCAGAAATCTCAGCAAATATTTTTTCACCCAAACTGGATGATACTTTCAGGTAATGATCAGTACACTGAGCCCACTTTGTTCCCCAAATTTCGTTCTTCAATGTTGAAGCTTTCGTTTCCAGTAACAGTTTGAATTTTTAGGTTTCACTCTGTTTTCTCCTATATTGATAGATGTATTTGGAACTCTAAATCAAACACAGTTTGTGTTAGCTTCTTGAAACTTGACACAATTAAGTAGTTTCAAGTTCTATCTCTGCGTTCTGTTTCGGATTGATGTAGCCCTAAGCAGTGACAGGCGAGAAACACTTTCATTGAAAGGGGTTGCCAAGCGTCCAAAAATTACGAATCTCCAGAAATCTCAGCAAATATTTTTACACAAAAACAGGGTGATACTTTCAGGTAATGATCAGTACACTAAGCCCACTTGGTTCCCCAAATTTCGTTCTTCTATGTTGAAGCGTTCGTTTCCAGTAACAGTTTGAATTTTGGCGTTTCACTCTGTTTTCTCCTATATTAATAGATGTATTTGGAACTCTAAATCAAGCACGGTTTGTGCTAGCTTCTTGAAACATGACACAATTAAGTAGTTTCAAGTTCTATCTCTATATTTTGTTTCCTATTGGTGTAGCCCTAAGCAGTGACAGACGAGTAACACTTTCAGTGAAAGGGGTTGCCAAGCTTCCAAAAATTACGAATCTCCAGAAATCTCAGCAAATATTTTTTCATCCAAACTGGATGATACTTTCAGGTAATGATCAGTACACTAAGCCCACTTGGTTCCCCAAATTTCGTTCTTCTATATTGAAGCGTTCGTTTCCAGTAACAGTTTGAATTTTGGCGTTTCACGCTGTTTTCTCCTATATTGATAGATGTATTTGGAACTCTAAATCAAACACGGTTTGTTCTAGCTTCTTGAAACTTGACACAATTAATTAGTTTCAAGTTCTATCTCTATGTTCTGTTTCCTATTGATGTAGCCCTAAGCAGTGACAGGCGAGAAACACTTTCATTGAAAGGGGTTGCCAAGCTTCCAAAAATTACGAATCTCCAGAAATCTCAGCAAATATTTTTACACCCAAACTGGGTGATACTTTCAGGTAATGATCAGTACACTGAGCCCACTTTGTTCCCCAAATTTCTTTGTTCAATGTTGAAGCTTTCGTTTCCAGTAACAGTTTGAATTTTTAGGTTTCACTCTGTTTTCTCCTATATTGATAGATGTATTTGGAACTCTAAATCAAACACGGTTTGTGTTAGCTTCTTGAAACTTGACACAATTAAGTAGTTTCAAGTTCTATCTCTATGTTCTGTTTCGGATTGATGTAGCCCTAAGCAGTGACAGGTTGAAACACTTTCATTGAAAGGGGTTTCCAAGCTTCCAAAAATTACAAATCACCAGAAATCACAGCAAATATTTTTTCACCCAAACTGGATGATACTTTCAGGTAATGATCAGTACACCAAGCCCACTTGGTTCCCCAAATTTCGTTCTTCTATGTTGAAGCGTTCGTTTCCAGTAAGAGTTTATTTTTGGCGTTTCACTCTGTTTTCTCCTATATTGATAGATGTATTTGGAACTCTAAATCAAGCACGGTTTGTGCTAGCTTCTTGAAACTTGACACAGTTAAGAAGTTTCAAGTTCTAACTTTATGATTTGTTTCCTATTGATGTACCCCTAAGCAGTGACAGGCGAGAAACACTTTCATTGAAAGGGGTTGCCAAGCTTCCAAAAATTACGAATCTGCAGAAATCTCAGCAAATATTTTTTCACCCAAACTGGATGATACTTTCAGGTATGATCAGTACACTAAGCCCACTTGGTTCCCCAAATTTCGTTCTTCTATGTTGAAGCGTTCGTTTCCAGTAACGGTTTGAATTTTGGCGTTTCACTCTGTTTTCTCCTATATTGATAGATGTATTTGGAACACTAAATCAAACACGGTTTGTGCTACCTTCTTGAAACTTGACACAATTAAGTAGTTTCAAGTTCTATCTCTATGTTCTGTTTCCTATTGATGTAGCCCTAAGCAGTGACAGGCGAGAAACACTTTCATTGAAAGCGGTTGCCAAGCTTCCAAAAATTACGAATCTCCAGAAATCTCAGCAAATATTTTTACACCCAAACTGGGTGATTCTTTCAGGTAATGATCAGTACACTGAGCCCACTTTGTTCCCCAAATTTCGTTCTTCAATGTTGCAGCTTTCGTTTCCAGTAACAGTTTGAATTTTTAGGTTTCACTCTGTTTTCTCCTATATTGATAGATGTATTTAAAACTCTAAATCAAACACGGTTTGTGCTAGCTTCTTGAAACTTGACACAATTAATTAGTTTCAAGTTCTATCTCTATGTTCTGTTTCCTATTGATGTAGCCCTAAGCAGTGACAGGTGAGAAACACTTTCATTGAAAGGGGTTGCCAAGCTCCCAAAAATTACAAATCACCAGAAATCTCAGCAAATATTTTTTCACCCAAACTGGATGATACTTTCAGGTAATGATCAGTACACCAAGCCCACTTGGTTCCCCAAATTTCGTTCTTCTATGTTGAAGCGTTCGTTTCCAGTAAGAGTTTATTTTTGGCGTTTCACTCTGTTTTCTCCTATATTGATAGATGTATTTGGAACTCTAAATCAAGCACGGTTTGTGCTAGCTTTTTGAAACTTGACACAATTAAGTAGTTTCAAGTTCTATCTCTATGTTTTGTTTCCTATTGATGTAGCCCTAAGCAGTGACAGACGAGAAAAACTTTCATTGAAAGGGGTTGCCAAGCTTCCAAAAATTACGAATCTCCAGAAATCTCAGCAAATATTTTTTCTCCCAAACTGGATGATACTTTCAGGTAATGATCTGTACACTAAGCCCACTTGGTTCCCCAAATTTCGTTCTTCTATGTTGAAGCGTTCGTTTCCAGTAACAGTTTGAATTTTGGCGTTTCACTCTGTTTTCTCCTATATTGATAGATGTATTTGGAACTCTAAATCAAGCACGGTTCGTGCTAGCTTCTTGAAACTTGACACAGTTAAGAGGTTTCAAGTTCTATCTCTATGTTCTGTTTCCTATTCATGTAGCCCTAAGCAGTGACAGACGAGAAACACTTTCATTGAAAGGGGTTGCCAAGCTTCCAAAAATTACGAATCCCCAGAAATCTCAGCAAATATTTTTTCACCCAAACTGGATGATACTTTCAGGTAATGATCAGTACACTAAGCCCACTTGGTTCCCCAAATTTCGTTCTTCTATGTTGAAGCGTTCATTTCCAGTAACAGTTTGAATTTTGGCGTTTCACTCTGTTTTCTCCTATATTGATAGATGTATTTGGAACTCTAAATCAAACACAGTTTGTGCTAGCTTCTTGAAACTTGACACAATTAAGTAGTTTCAAGTTCTATCTCTATGTTTTGTTTCCTATTGGTGTAGCCCTAAGCAGTGACAGACGAGAAACACTTTCATTGAAAGGGGTTGCCAAGCTTCCAAAAATTACGAATCTCCAGAAATCTCAGCAAATATTTTTTCACCCAAACTGGGTGATACTTTCAGGTAATGATCAGTACACTGAGCCCACTTTGTTCCCCAAATTTCGTTCTTCAATGTTGCAGCTTTCGTTTCCAGTAACAGTTTGAATTTTTAGGTTTCACTCTGTTTTCTCCTATATTGATAGATGTATTTGGAACTCTAAATCAAACACGGTTTGTGCTACCTTCTTGAAACTTGACACAATTAAGTAGTTTCAAGTTCTATCTATATGTTCTGTTTGCGATTGATGTAGCCCTAAGAAGTGACAGGCGAGAAACACTTTCATTGAAAGGGGTTGCCAAGCATCCAAAAATTACGAATCTCCAGAAATCTCAGCAAATATTTTTTCACCCAAAATGGATGATACTTTCAGGTAATGATCAGTACACTAAGCCCACTTGGTTCCCCAAATTTCGTTCTTCTATGTTGAAGCGTTCGTTTCCAGTAACAGTTTGAATTTTGGCGTTTCACTCTGTTTTCTCCTATATTGATAGATGTATTTGGAACTATAAATCAAACACGGTTTTTGCTAGCTTCTTGAAACTTGACACAATTAATAAGTTTCAAGTTCTATCTCTATGTTCTGTTTCCTATTGATGTAGCCCTAAGCAGTGACAGGGGAGAAACACTTTCATTGAAAGGTTGCCAAGCTTCCAAAAATTACGAATCTCCAGAAATCTCAGCAAATATTTTTACACACAAACTGGGTGATACTTTCAGGTAATGATCAGTACACTGAGCCCACTTTGTTCCCCAAATTTCGTTCTTCAATGTTGAAGCTTTCGTTTCCAGTAACAGTTTGAATTTTTAGGTTTCACTCTGTTATCTCCTATATTGATAGATGTATTTGGAACTCTAAATCAAACACGGTTTGTGTTAGCTTCTTGAAACTTGACACAATTAACTTGTTTCAAGTTCTATCTCTATGTTCTGTTTCCTATTGATGTAGCACTAAGCAGTGACAGGCAAGAAAACTTTTATTGAAAGGGGTTGCCAAGCTTCCAAAAATTACGAATCTCCAGAAATCTCAGCAAACATTTTTTCACCCAAACTGGATGATACTTTCAGGTAATGATCAGTACACTAAGCCCACTTGGTTCCCCAAATTTCGTTCTTCTATGTTGAAGCGTTCGTTTCCAGTAACAGTTTGAATTTTGGCGTTTCACTCTGTTTTCTCCTATATTGATAGATGTATTTGGAACTCTAAATCAAACACGGTTTGTGCTAGCTTCATGGAACTTGACACAATTAATTAGTTTCAAGTTCTATCTCTATGTTCTGTTTCCTATTGATGTAGCCCTAAGCAGTGAAAGACGAGAAACACTTTCATTGAAAGGGGTTGCCAAGCGTCCAAAAATTACGAATCTCCAGAAATCTCAGCAAACATTTTTTTACCCAAACAGGATGATACTTTCAGGTAAAGATCTGTACACTAAGCCCACTTCGTTCCCCAAATTTCATTCTTCTATGTTGAAGCGCTCGTGTCCAGTAACAGTTTGAATTTTGGCGTTTCACTCTGTTTTCTCCTATATTAATAGATGTATTTGGAACTCTAAATCAAGCACGGTTTGTGCTAGCTTCTTGAAACTTGCACAGTTAAGTAGTTTCAAGTTCTATCTCTATGTTCTGTTTCCGATTGATGTAGCCCTAAGAAGTGACAGACGAGAAACACTTTCATTGAAAGGGGTTGCCAAGCTTCCAAAAATTATGAATCTCAAGAAATCTCAGCAAATATTTTTACACCCAAACTGGGTGATACTTTCAGGTAATGATCAGTACACTGAGCCCACTTTGTTCCCCAAATTTCGTTCTTCAATGTTGAAGCTTTCGTTTCCAGTAACAGTTTGAATTTTTAGGTTTCACTCTGTTTTCTCCTATATTGATAGATGTATTTGGAACTCTAAATCAAGCACGGTTTGTGCTAGCTTTTTGAAACTTGACACAATTAAGTAGTTTCAAGTTCTATCTCTATGTTTTGTTTCCTATTGGTGTAGCCCTAAGCAGTGACAGACAAGAAAAACTTTCATTGAAAGGGGTTGCCAAGCTTCCAAAAATTACGAATCTCCAGAAATCTCAGCAAATATTTTTTCTCCCAAACTGGATGATACTTTCAGGTAATGATCAGTACACTAAGCCCACTTGGTTCCCCAAATTTCGTTCTTCTATGTTGAAGCGTTCGTTTCCAGTAACAGTTTGAATTTTGGCGTTTCACTCTGTTTTCTCCTATATTGATAGATGTATTTGGAACTCTAAATCAAGCACGGTTTGTGCTGGCTTCTTGAAACTTGACACAGTTAAGAGGTTTCAAGTTCTATCTCTATGTTCTGTTTCCTATTGATGTAGCCCTAAGCAGTGACAGACGAGAAACACTTTCATTGAAAGGGGTTGCCAAGCTTCCAAAAATTACGAATCTCCAGAAATCTCAGCAAATATTTTTTCACCCAAACTGGATGATACTTTCAGGTAATGATCAGTACACTAAGCCCACTTGGTTCCCCAAATTTCGTTCTTCTATGTTGAAGCGTTCGTTTCCAGTAACAGTTTGAATTTTGGCGTTTCACTCTGTTTTCTCCTATATTGATAGATGTATTTGGAACTCTAAATCAAGCACGGTTTGTGCTAGCTTCTTGAAACTTGAAACGATTAAGTAGTTTCAAGTTCTATCTCTATGTTCTGTTTCCGATTGATGTAGCCCTAAGAAGTGACAGGCGAGAAACACTTTCATTGAAAGGGGTTGCCAAGCTTCCAAAAATTACGAATCTCCAGAAATCGCAGCAAACATTTTTCACCCAAAATGGATGATACTTTCAGGTAATGATCAGTACACTAAGCCCACTTGGTTCCCCAAATTTCGTTCTTCTATGTTGAAGCGTTCGTTTCCAGTAACAGTTTGAATTTTGGCGAATCACTCTGTTTTCTCCTATATTGATAGATGTATTTGGAACTCTAAATCAAACACGGTTTGTGCTAGCTTTTTGAAACTTGACACAATTAAGTAGTTTCAAGTTCTATCTCTATGTTTTGTTTCCTATTGATGTAGCCCTAAGCAGTGACAGGCGAGAAACACTTTCATTGAAAAGGGTTGCCAAGCTTCCAAAAATTACGAATCTCCAGAAATCTCAGCAAATATTTTTTCACCCAAACTGCGTGATACTTTCAGGTAATGATCAGTACACTGAGCCCACTTTGTTCCCCAAATTTCGTTCTTCAATGTTGCAGCTTTCGTTTCCAGTAACAGTTTGAATTTTTAGGTTTCACTTTGTTTTCTCTTATATTGATAGATTTATTTGGAACTATAAATCAAACACGGTTTTTGCTAGCTTCTTGAAACTTGACACAATTAATAAGTTTCAAGTTCTATCTCTATGTTCTGTTTCCTATTGATGTAGCCCTAAGCAGTGACAGGCGAGAAACACTTTCATTGAAAGGGTTGCCAAGCTTCCAAACATTAAGAATCTCCAGAAATCTCACCAAATATTTTTACACCCAAACTGGGTGATACTTTCAGGTAATGATCTGTACACTGAGCCCACTTTCTTCCCCAAATTTCGTTCTTCAATGTTGAAGCTTTCGTTTCCAGTAACAGTTTGAATTTTGGCGTTTCACTCTGTTTTCTCCTATATTAATAGATGTATTTGGAACTCTAAATCAAACACGGTTTGTGCTAGCTTCTTGAAACTTGACACAGTTAAGAAGTTTCAAGTTCTAACTTTATGTTCTGTTTCCTATTGATGTAGCCCTAAGCAGTGACAGGCGAGAAACACTTTCATTGAAAGGGGTTGCCAAGCTTCCAAAAATTACGAATCTCCAGAAATCTCAGCAAACATTTTTTCACCCAAAATGGATGATACTTTCAGGTAATGATCAGTACAATGAGCCCACTTTGTTCCCCAAATTTCGTTCTTCTATGTTGAAGCGTTCGTTTCCAGTAACAGTTTGAATTTTGGCGTTTCACTCTGTTTTCTCCTATATTGATAGATGTATTTGGAACTCTAAATCAAGCACGGTTTGTGCTAGCTTTTTGAAACTTGACACAATTAAGTAGTTTCAAGTTCTATCTCTATGTTTTGTTTCCTATTGGTGTAGTCCTAAGCAGTGACAGACGAGAAACACTTTCATTGAAAGGGGTTGCCAAGCTTCCAAAAATTACGAATCTCCAGAAATCTCAGCAAATATTTTTTCACCCAAACTGGGTGATACTTTCAGGTAATGATCAGTACACTGAGCCCACTTTGTTCCCCAAATTTCGTTCTTCAATGTTGCAGCTTTCGTTTCCAGTAACAGTTTGAATTTTTAGGTTTCACTCTGTTTTCTCTTATATTGATAGATGTATTTGGAACTATAAATCAAACACGGTTTTTGCTAGCTTCTTGAAACTTGACACAATTAATAAGTTTCAAGTTCTATCTCTATGTTCTGTTTCCTATTGATGTAGCCCTAAGCAGTGACAGGCGAGAAACACTTTCATTGAAAGGGTTGCCAAGCTTCCAAAAATTACGAATCTCAAGAAATCTCAGCAAATATTTTTACACCCAAACTGGGTGATACTTTCAGGTAATGATCAGTACACTGAGCCCACTTTCTTCCCCAAATTTCGTACTTCAATGTTGAAGCTTTCGTTTCCAGTAACAATTTGAATTTTTAGGTTTCACTCTGTTTTCTCCTATATTGATAGATGTATTTGGAACTCTAAATCAAACACGGTTTGTGCTACCTTCTTGAAACTTGACACAATTAAGTAGTTTCAAGTTCTATCTCTATGTTCTGTTTCCTATTGATGTAGCCCTAAGCAGTGACAGGCGAGATACACTTTCATTGAAAGGGGTTGCCAAGCTTCCAATAATTACGAATCTCCAGAAATATCAGCAAATATTTTTTCACCCAAACTGGGTGATACTTGCAGGTAATGATCAGTACAATGAGCCCACTTTGTTCCCCAAATTTCGTTCTTCAATGTTGAAGCTTTCGTTTCCAGTAACAGTTTGAATTTTTAGGTTTCACTCTGTTTTCTCCTATATTGATAGATGTATTTGGAACGCTAAATCAAACACGGTTTGTGCTACCTTCTTGAAACTTGACACAATTAAGTAGTTTCAAGTTCTATCTCTATATTTTGTTTCCTATTGGTGTAGCCCTAAGCAGTGACAGACGAGAAACACTTTCATTGAAAGGGGTTGCCAAGCGTCCAAAAATTACGAATCTCCAGAAATCTCAGCAAACATTTTTTCACCCAAACTGGATGATACTTTCAGGTAATGATCAGTACACTAAGCCCACTTGGTTCCCCAAATTTCGTTCTTCTATGTTGAAGCGTTCGTTCCAAGTAACAGTTTGAATTTTGGAGTTTCACTCTGTTTTCTCCTATATTGATAGATGTATTTGGAACTCTAAATCAAGCACGGTTTGTGCCAGCTTCTTGAAACTTGACACAGTTAAGTAGTTTCAAGTTCTATCTCTATGTTCTGTTTCTGATCGATGTAGCCCTAAGCAGTGACAGGCGAGAAACACTTTCATTGAAAGGGTTGCCAAGCTTCCAAAAATTACGAATCTCCAGAAATCTCAACAAATATTTTTACACCAAAACTGGGTGATACTTTCAGGTAATGATCAGTACACTGAGCCCACATTCTTCCCCAAATTTCGTTCTTCAATGTTGAAGCTTTCGTTTCCAGTAACAGTTTGAATTTTTAGGTTTCACTCTGTTTTCTCCTATATTGATAGATGTATTTGGAACTCTAAATCAAACACGGTTTGTGCTACCTTCTTGAAACTTGACACAATTAAGTAGTTTCAAGTTCTATCTCTATGTTCTGTTTCCTATTGATGTAGCCCTAAGCAGTGACAGGCGAGAAACACTTTCATTGAAAGGGGTTGCCAAGCTTCCAAAAATTACGAATCTCCAGAAATCTAAGCAAATATTTTTTCACCCAAACTGGATGATACTTTCAGGTAATGATCAGTACACTAAGCCCACTTGGTTCCCCAAATTTCGTTCTTCTATGTTGAAGCGTTCGTTTCCAGTAACAGTTTGAATTTTGGCGTTTCACTCTGTTTTCTCCTATATTGATAGATGTATTTGGAACTCTAAATCAAAAACGGTTTGTGCTAGCTTCTTGAAACTTGAAACGATTAAGTAGTTTCAAGTTCTATCTCTATGTTCTGTTTCCGATTGATGTAGCCCTAAGAAGTGACAGGCGAGAAACACTTTCATTGAAAGGGGTTGCCAAGCTTCCAAAAATTACGAATCTCAAGAAATCTCAGCAAATATTTTTTCACCCAAAATGGATGATACTTTCAGGTAATGATCAGTACACTAAGCCCACTTGGTTCCCCAAATTTCGTTCTTCTATGTTGAAGCGTTCGTTTCCAGTAACAGTTTGAATTTTGGCGTTTCACTCTGTTTTCTCCTATATTGATAGATGTATTTGGAACTATAAATCAAACACGGTTTTTGCTAGCTTCTTGAAACTTGACACAATTAATAAGTTTCAAGTTCTATCTCTATGTTCTGTTTCCTATTGATGTAGCCCTAAGCAGTGACAGGCGAGAAACACTTTAATTGAAAGGGTTGCCAAGCTTCCAAAAATTACGAATCTCCAGAAATCTCAGCAAATATTTTTACACACAAACTGGGTGATACTTTCAGGTAATGATCAGTACACTGAGCCCACTTTGTTCCCCAAATTTAGTTCTTCAATGTTGAAGCTTTCGTTTCCAGTAACAGTTTGAATTTTTAGGTTTCACTCTGTTATCTCCTATATTGATAGATGTATTTGGAACTCTAAATCAAACACGGTTTGTGTTAGCTTCTTGAAACTTGACACAATTAACTTGTTTCAAGTTCTATCTCTATGTTCTGTTTCCTATTGATGTAGCACTAAGCAGTGACAGGCAAGAAAACTTTTATTGAAAGGGGTTGCCAAGCTTCCAAAAATTACGAATCTCCAGAAATCTCAGCAAACATTTTTTCACCCAAACTGGATGATACTTTCAGGTAATGATCAGTACACTAAGCCCACTTGGTTCCCCAAATTTCGTTCTTCTATGTTGAAGCGTTCGTTTCCAATAACAGTTTGAATTTTGGCGTTTCACTCTGTTTTCTCCTATATTGATAGATGTATTTGGAACTCTAAATCAAACACGGTTTGTGCTAGCTTCATGGAACTTGACACAATTAATTAGTTTCAAGTTCTATCTCTATGTTCTGTTTCCTATTGATGTAGCCCTAAGCAGTGAAAGACGAGAAACACTTTCATTGAAAGGGGTTGCCAAGCGTCCAAAAATTACGAATCTCCAGAAATCTCAGCAAACATTTTTTCACCCAAACAGGATGATACTTTCAGGTAATGATCTGTACACTAAGCCCACTTCGTTCCCCAAATTTCATTCTTCTATGTTGAAGCGCTCCTGTCCAGTAACAGTTTGAATTTTGGCATTTCACTCTGTTTTCTCCTATATTAATAGATGTATTTGGAACTCTAAATCAAGCACGGTTTATGCTAGCTTCTTGAAACTTGCACAGTTAAGTAGTTTCAAGTTCTATCTCTATGTTCTGTTTCCGATTGATGTAGCCCTAAGAAGTGACAGACGAGAAACACTTTCATTGAAAGGGGTTGCCAAGCTTCCAAAAATTATGAATCTCAAGAAATCTCAGCAAATATTTTTTCACCGAAACTGGATGATACTTTCAGGTAATGATCAGTACACTGAGCCCACTTTGTTCCCCAAATTTCGTTCTTCAATGTTGCAGCTTTCGTTTCCAGTAACAGTTTGAATTTTTAGGTTTCACTCTGTTTTCTCTTATATTGATAGATGTATTTGGAACTATAAATCAAACACGGTTTTTGCTAGCTTCTTGAAACTTGACACAATTAATAAGTTTCAAGTTCTATCTCTATGTTCTGTTTCCTATTGATGTAGCCCTAAGCAGTGACAGGCGAGAAACACTTTCATTGAAAGGGTTGCCAAGCTTCCAAAAATTACGAATCTCCAGAAATCTCAGCAAATATTTTTACACCCAAACTGGGTGATACTTTCAGGTAATGATCAGTACACTGAGCCCACTTTCTTCCCCAAATTTCGTTCTTCAATGTTGAAGCTTTCGTTTCCAGTAACAATTTGAATTTTTAGGTTTCACTCTGTTTTCTCCTATATTGATAGATGTATTTGGAACTCTAAATCAAACACGGTTTGTGCTACCTTCTTGAAACTTGACACAATTAAGTAGTTTCAAGTTCTATCTCTATGTTCTGTTTCCGATTGATGTAGCCCTAAGAAGTGACAGACGAGAAACACTTTCATTGAAAGGGGTTGCCAAGCTTCCAAAAATTACGAATCTCCAGAAATCTCAGCAAATAGTTTTACACCCAAACAGGGTGATACTTTCAGGTAATGATCAGTACACTGAGCCCACTTTGTTCCCCAAATTTCGTTCTTCAATGTTGAAGCTTTCGTTTCCAGTAACAGTTTAAATTTTTAGGTTTCACTCTGTTTTCTCCTATATTGATAGATGTATTTGGAACTCTAAATCAAACACGGTTTGTGCTACCTTCTTGAAACTTGACAAAATTAAGTAGTTTCAAGTTCTATCTCTATGTTCTGTTTCCTATTGATGTAGCCCTATGCAGTGACAGGCGAGAAACACTTTCATTGAAAGGGGTTGCCAAGCTTCCAAAAATTACGAATCTCCAGAAATCTCAGCAAACATTTTTTTACCCAAACAGGATGATACTTTCAGGTAAAGATCTGTACACTAAGCCCACTTCGTTCCCCAAATTTCATTCTTCTATGTTGAAGCGCTCGTGTCCAGTAACAGTTTGAATTTTGGCGTTTCACTCTGTTTTCTCCTATATTAATAGATGTATTTGGAACTCTAAATCAAGCACGGTTTGTGCTAGCTTCTTTAAACTTGCACAGTTAAGTAGTTTCAAGTTCTATCTCTATGTTCTGTTTCCGATTGATGTAGCCCTAAGAAGTGACAGACGAGAAACACTTTCATTGAAAGGGGTTGCCAAGCTTCCAAAAATTATGAATCTCAAGAAATCTCAGCAAATATTTTTACACCCAAACTGGGTGATACTTTCAGGTAATGATCAGTACACTGAGCCCACTTTGTTCCCCAAATTTCGTTCTTCAATGTTGAAGCTTTCGTTTCCAGTAACAGTTTGAATTTTTAGGTTTCACTCTGTTTTCTCCTATATTGATAGATGTATTTGGAACTCTAAATCAAGCACGGTTTGTGCTAGCTTTTTGAAACTTGACACAATTAAGTAGTTTCAAGTTCTATCTCTATGTTTTGTTTCCTATTGGTGTAGCCCTAAGCAGTGACAGACAAGAAAAACTTTCATTGAAAGGGGTTGCCAAGCTTCCAAAAATTACGAATCTCCAGAAATCTCAGCAAATATTTTTTCTCCCAAACTGGATGATACTTTCAGGTAATGATCAGTACACTAAGCCCACTTGGTTCCCCAAATTTCGTTCTTCTATGTTGAAGCGTTCGTTTCCAGTAACAGTTTGAATTTTGGCGTTTCACTCTGTTTTCTCCTATATTGATAGATGTATTTGGAACTCTAAATCAAGCACGGTTTGTGCTGGCTTCTTGAAACTTGACACAGTTAAGAGGTTTCAAGTTCTATCTCTATGTTCTGTTTCCTATTGATGTAGCCCTAAGCAGTGACAGACGAGAAACACTTTCATTGAAAGGGGTTGCCAAGCTTCCAAAAATTACGAATCTCCAGAAATCTCAGCAAATATTTTTTCACCCAAACTGGATGATACTTTCAGGTAATGATCAGTACACTAAGCCCACTTGGTTCCCCAAATTTCGTTCTTCTATGTTGAAGCGTTCGTTTCCAGTAACAGTTTGAATTTTGGCGTTTCACTCTGTTTTCTCCTATATTGATAGATGTATTTGGAACTCTAAATCAAGCACGGTTTGTGCTAGCTTCTTGAAACTTGAAACGATTAAGTAGTTTCAAGTTCTATCTCTATGTTCTGTTTCCGATTGATGTAGCCCTAAGAAGTGACAGGCGAGAAACACTTTCATTGAAAGGGGTTGCCAAGCTTCCAAAAATTACGAATCTCCAGAAATCGCAGCAAACATTTTTCACCCAAAATGGATGATACTTTCAGGTAATGATCAGTACACTAAGCCCACTTTGTTCCCCAAATTTCGTTCTTCAATGTTGCAGCTTTCGTTTCCAGTAACAGTTTGAATTTTTAGGTTTCACTTTGTTTTCTCTTATATTGATAGATTTATTTGGAACTATAAATCAAACACGGTTTTTGCTAGCTTCTTGAAACTTGACACAATTAATAAGTTTCAAGTTCTATCTCTATGTTCTGTTTCCTATTGATGTAGCCCTAAGCAGTGACAGGCGAGAAACACTTTCATTGAAAGGGTTGCCAAGCTTCCAAACATTAAGAATCTCCAGAAATCTCAGCAAATATTTTTACACCCAAACTGGGTGATACTTTCAGGTAATGATCTGTACACTGAGCCCACTTTCTTCCCCAAATTTCGTTCTTCAATGTTGAAGCTTTGGTTTCCAGTAACAGTTTGAATTTTGGCGTTTCACTCTGTTTTCTCCTATATTGATAGATGTATTTGGAACTCTAAATCAAACACGGTTTGTGCTAGCTTCTTGAAACTTGACACAGTTAAGAAGTTTCATGTTCTAACTTTATGTTCTGTTTCCTATTGATGTAGCCCTAAGCAGTGACAGGCGAGAAACACTTTCATTGAAAGGGGTTGCCAAGCTTCCAAAAATTACGAATCTCCAGAAATCTCAGCAAACATTTTTTCACCCAAAATGGATGATACTTTCAGGTAATGATCAGTACAATGAGCCCACTTTGTTCCCCAAATTTCGTTCTTCTATGTTGAAGCGTTCGTTTCCAGTAACAGTTTGAATTTTGGCGTTTCACTCTGTTTTCTCCTATATTGATAGATGTATTTGGAACTCTAAATCAAGCACGGTTTGTGCTAGCTTTTTGAAACTTGACACAATTAAGTAGTTTCAAGTTCTATCTCTATGTTTTGTTTCCTATTGGTGTAGTCCTAAGCAGTGACAGACGAGAAACACTTTCATTGAAAGGGGTTGCCAAGCTTCCAAAAATTACGAATCTCCAGAAATCTCAGCAAATATTTTTTCACCCAAACTGGGTGATACTTTCAGGTAATGATCAGTACACTGAGCCCACTTTGTTCCCCAAATTTCGTTCTTCAATGTTGCAGCTTTCGTTTCCAGTAACAGTTTGAATTTTTAGGTTTCACTCTGTTTTCTCTTATATTGATAGATGTATTTGGAACTATAAATCAAACACGGTTTTTGCTAGCTTCTTGAAACTTGACACAATTAATAAGTTTCAAGTTCTATCTCTATGTTCTGTTTCCTATTGATGTAGCCCTAAGCAGTGACAGGCGAGAAACACTTTCATTGAAAGGGTTGCCAAGCTTCCAAAAATTACGAATCTCCAGAAATCTCAGCAAATATTTTTACACCAAAACTGGGTGATACTTTCAGGTAATGATCAGTACACTGAGCCCACTTTCTTCCCCAAATTTCGTTCTTCAATGTTGAAGCTTTCGTTTCCAGTAACAATTTGAATTTTTAGGTTTCACTCTGTTTTCTCCTATATTGATAGATGTATTTGGAACTCTAAATCAAACACGGTTTGTGCTACCTTCTTGAAACTTGACACAATTAAGTAGTTTCAAGTTCTATCTCTATGTTCTGTTTCCTATTGATGTAGCCCTAAGCAGTGACAGGCGAGATACACTTTCATTGAAAGGGGTTGCCAAGCTTCCAATAATTACGAATCTCCAGAAATATCAGCAAATATTTTTTCACCCAAACTGGGTGATACTTGCAGGTAATGATCAGTACAATGAGCCCACTTTGTTCCCCAAATTTCGTTCTTCTATGTTGAAGCGTTCGTTTCCAGTAACAGTTTGAATTTTTAGGTTTCACTCTGTTTTCTCCTATATTGATAGATGTATTTGGAACGCTAAATCAAACACGGTTTGTGCTACCTTCTTGAAACTTGACACAATTAAGTAGTTTCAAGTTCTATCTCTATATTTTGTTTCCTATTGGTGTAGCCCTAAGCAGTGACAGACGAGAAACACTTTCATTGAAAGGGGTTGCCAAGCGTCCAAAAATTACGAATCTCCAGAAATCTCAGCAAACATTTTTTCACCCAAACTGGATGATACTTTCAGGTAATGATCAGTACACTAAGCCCACTTGGTTCCCCAAATTTCGTTCTTCTATGTTGAAGCGTTCGTTCCAAGTAACAGTTTGAATTTTGGAGTTTCACTCTGTTTTCTCCTATATTGATAGATGTATTTGGAACTCTAAATCAAGCACGGTTTGTGCCAGCTTCTTGAAACTTGACACAGTTAAGTAGTTTCAAGTTCTATCTCTATGTTCTGTTTCTGATCGATGTAGCCCTAAGCAGTGACAGGCGAGAAACACTTTCATTGAAAGGGTTGCCAAGCTTCCAAAAATTACGAATCTCCAGAAATCTCAGCAAATATTTTTACACCAAAACTGGGTGATACTTTCAGGTAATGATCAGTACACTGAGCCCACATTCTTCCCCAAATTTCGTTCTTCAATGTTGAAGCTTTCGTTTCCAGTAACAGTTTGAATTTTTAGGTTTCACTCTGTTTTCTCCTATATTGATAGATGTATTTGGAACTCTAAATCAAACACGGTTTGTGCTACCTTCTTGAAACTTGACACAATTAAGTAGTTTCAAGTTCTATCTCTATGTTCTGTTTCCTATTGATGTAGCCCTAAGCAGTGACAGGCGAGAAACACTTTCATTGAAAGGGGTTGCCAAGCTTCCAAAAATTACGAATCTCCAGAAATCTAAGCAAATATTTTTTCACCCAAACTGGATGATACTTTCAGGTAATGATCAGTACACTAAGCCCACTTGGTTCCCCAAATTTCGTTCTTCTATGTTGAAGCGTTCGTTTCCAGTAACAGTTTGAATTTTGGCGTTTCACTCTGTTTTCTCCTATATTGATAGATGTATTTGGAACTCTAAATCAAAAACGGTTTGTGCTAGCTTCTTGAAACTTGAAACGATTAAGTAGTTTCAAGTTCTATCTCTATGTTCTGTTTCCGATTGATGTAGCCCTAAGAAGTGACAGGCGAGAAACACTTTCATTGAAAGGGGTTGCCAAGCGTCCAAAAATTACGAATCTCAAGAAATCTCAGCAAATATTTTTTCACCCAAAATGGATGATACTTTCAGGTAATGATCAGTACACTAAGCCCACTTGGTTCCCCAAATTTCGTTCTTCTATGTTGAAGCGTTCGTTTCCAGTAACAGTTTGAATTTTGGCGTTTCACTCTGTTTTCTCCTATATTGATAGATGTATTTGGAACTATAAATCAAACACGGTTTTTGCTAGCTTCTTGAAACTTGACACAATTAATAAGTTTCAAGTTCTATCTCTATGTTCTGTTTCCTATTGATGTAGCCCTAAGCAGTGACAGGCGAGAAACACTTTAATTGAAAGGGTTGCCAAGCTTCCAAAAATTACGAATCTCCAGAAATCTCAGCAAATATTTTTACACACAAACTGGGTGATACTTTCAGGTAATGATCAGTACACTGAGCCCACTTTGTTCCCCAAATTTAGTTCTTCAATGTTGAAGCTTTCGTTTCCAGTAACAGTTTGAATTTTTAGGTTTCACTCTGTTATCTCCTATATTGATAGATGTATTTGGAACTCTAAATCAAACACGGTTTGTGTTAGCTTCTTGAAACTTGACACAATTAACTTGTTTCAAGTTCTATCTCTATGTTCTGTTTCCTATTGATGTAGCACTAAGCAGTGACAGGCAAGAAAACTTTTATTGAAAGGGGTTGCCAAGCTTCCAAAAATTACGAATCTCCAGAAATCTCAGCAAACATTTTTTCACCCAAACTGGATGATACTTTCAGGTAATGATCAGTACACTAAGCCCACTTGGTTCCCCAAATTTCGTTCTTCTATGTTGAAGCGTTCGTTTCCAATAACAGTTTGAATTTTGGCGTTTCACTCTGTTTTCTCCTATATTGATAGATGTATTTGGAACTCTAAATCAAACACGGTTTGTGCTAGCTTCATGGAACTTGACACAATTAATTAGTTTCAAGTTCTATCTCTATGTTCTGTTTCCTATTGATGTAGCCCTAAGCAGTGAAAGACGAGAAACACTTTCATTGAAAGGGGTTGCCAAGCGTCCAAAAATTACGAATCTCCAGAAATCTCAGCAAACATTTTTTCACCCAAACAGGATGATACTTTCAGGTAATGATCTGTACACTAAGCCCACTTCGTTCCCCAAATTTCATTCTTCTATGTTGAAGCGCTCCTGTCCAGTAACAGTTTGAATTTTGGCATTTCACTCTGTTTTCTCCTATATTAATAGATGTATTTGGAACTCTAAATCAAGCACGGTTTGTGCTAGCTTCTTGAAACTTGCACAGTTAAGTAGTTTCAAGTTCTATCTCTATGTTCTGTTTCCGATTGATGTAGCCCTAAGAAGTGACAGACGAGAAACACTTTCATTGAAAGGGGTTGCCAAGCTTCCAAAAATTATGAATCTCAAGAAATCTCAGCAAATATTTTTTCACCGAAACTGGATGATACTTTCAGGTAATGATCAGTACACTG
Organism: Spermophilus citellus; assembly: GCF_964194105.1. Taxonomy (NCBI): domain Eukaryota; kingdom Metazoa; phylum Chordata; class Mammalia; order Rodentia; family Sciuridae; genus Spermophilus; species Spermophilus citellus. Next base: position 30,043,697 of record NC_138193.1, on the reverse strand, counting down.
AGCCCACTTTGTTCCCCAAATTTCGTTCTTCAATGTTGCAGCTTTCGTTTCCAGTAACAGTTTGAATTTTTAGGTTTCACTCTGTTTTCTCTTATATTGATAGATGTATTTGGAACTATAAATCAAACACGGTTTTTGCTAGCTTCTTGAAACTTGACACAATTAATAAGTTTCAAGTTCTATCTCTATGTTCTGTTTCCTATTGATGTAGCCCTAAGCAGTGACAGGCGAGAAACACTTTCATTGAAAGGGTTGCCAAGCTTCCAAAAATTACGAATCTCCAGAAATCTCAGCAAACATTTTTTCACCCAAACTGGATGATACTTTCAGGTAATGATCAGTACACTAAGCCCACTTGGTTCCCCAAATTTCGTTCTTCTATGTTGAAGCGTTCGTTTCCAATAACAGTTTGAATTTTGGCGTTTCACTCTGTTTTCTCCTATATTGATAGATGTATTTGGAACTCTAAATCAAACACGGTTTGTGCTAGCTTCATGGAACTTGACACAATTAATTAGTTTCAAGTTCTATCTCTATGTTCTGTTTCCTATTGATGTAGCCCTAAGCAGTGAAAGACGAGAAACACTTTCATTGAAAGGGGTTGCCAAGCTTCCAAAAATTACGAATCTCCAGAAATCTCAGCAAATATTTTTACACCCAAACAGGGTGATACTTTCAGGTAATGATCAGTACACTGAGCCCACTTTGTTCCCCAAATTTCGTTCTTCAATGTTGAAGCTTTCGTTTCCAGTAACAGTTTAAATTTTTAGGTTTCACTCTGTTTTCTCCTATATTGATAGATGTATTTGGAACTCTAAATCAAACACGGTTTGTGCTACCTTCTTGAAACTTGACAAAATTAAGTAGTTTCAAGTTCTATCTCTATGTTCTGTTTCCTATTGATGTAGCCCTATGCAGTGACAGGCGAGAAACACTTTCATTGAAAGGGGTTGCCAAGCTTCCAAAAATTACGAATCTCCAGAAATCTCAGCAAATATTTTTTCTCCCAAACTGGATGATACTTTCAGGTAATGATCAGTACACTAAGCCCACTTGGTTCCCCAAATTTCGTTCTTCTATGTTGAAGCGTTCGTTTCCAGTAACAGTTTGAATTTTGGCGTTTCACTCTGTTTTCTCCTATATTGATAGATGTATTTGGAACTCTAAATCAAGCACGGTTTGTGCTAGCTTCTTGAAACTTGACACAGTTAAGAAGTTTCAAGTTCTAACTTTATGTTCTGTTTCCTATTGATGTAGCCCTAAGCAGTGACAGGCGAGAAACACTTTCATTTAAAGGGGTTGCCAAGCTTCCAAAAATTACGAATCTCCAGAAATCTCAGCAAAGATTTTTTCACCCAAAATGGATGATACTTTCAGATAATGATCAGTACACTAAGCCCACTTGGTTCCCCAAATTTCGTTCTTCTATGTTGAAGCGTTCGTTTCCAGTAACAGTTTGAATTTTGGCGTTTCACTCTGTTTTCTCCTATATTGATAGATGTATTTGGAACTCTAAATCAAGCACGGTTTGTGCTAGCTTTTTGAAACTTGACACAATTAAGTAGTTTCAAGTTCTATCTCTATGTTTTGTTTCCTATTGGTGTAGTCCTAAGCACTGACAGACGAGAAACACTTTCATTGAAAGGGGTTGCCAAGCTTCCAAAAATTACGAATCTCCAGAAATCTCAGCAAATATTTTTACACCCAAACTGGGTGATACTTTCAGGTAATGATCAGTACACTGAGCCCACTTTGTTCCCAAAATTTCGTTCTTCAATGTTGCAGCTTTCGTTTCCAGTAACAGTTTGAATTTTTAGGTTTCACTCTGTTTTCTCTTATATTGATAGATGTATTTGGAACTCTAAATCAAACACGGTTTTTGCTAGCTTCTTGAAACTTGACACAATTAATAAGTTTCAAGTTCTATCTCTATGTTCTGTTTCCTATTGATGTAGCCCTAAGCAGTGATAGGCGAGAAACACTTTCATTGAAAGGGTTGCCAAGCTTCCAAAAATTACGAATCTCCAGAAATCTCAGCAAATATTTTTACACCCAAACTGGGTGATACTTTCAGGTAATGATCAGTACACTGAGCCCACTTTCTTCCCCAAATTTCGTTCTTCAATGTTGAAGCTTTCGTTTCCAGTAACAATTTGAATTTTTAGGTTTCACTCTGTTTTCTCCTATATTGATAGATGTATTTGGAACTCTAAATCAAACACGGTTTGTGCTACCTTCTTGAAACTTGACACAATTAAGTAGTTTCAAGTTCTATCTCTATGTTCTGTTTCCTATTGAAGTAGCCCTAAGCAGTGACAGGCGAGATACACTTTCATTGAAAGGGGTTGCCAAGCTTCCAATAATTACGAATCTCCAGAAATATCAGCAAATATTTTTTCACCCAAACTGGGTGATACTTGCAGGTAATGATCAGTACAATGAGCCCACTTTGTTCGCCAAATTTCGTTCTTCTATGTTGAAGCGTTCGATTCCAGTAACAGTTTGAATTTTTAGGTTTCACTCTGTTTTCTCCTATATTGATAGATGTATTTGGAACGCTAAATCAAACACGGTTTGTGCTACCTTCTTGAAACTTGACACAATTAAGTAGTTTCAAGTTCTATCTCTATATTTTGTTTCCTATTGGTGTAGCCCTAAGCAGTGATAGACGAGAAACACTTTCATTGAAAGGGGTTGCCAAGCGTCCAAAAATTACGAATCTCCAGAAATCTCAGCAAACATTTTTTCACCCAAACTGGATGATACTTTCAGGTAATGATCAGTACACTAAGCCCACTTGGTTCCCCAAATTTCGTTCTTCTATGTTGAAGCGTTCGTTCCAAGTAACAGTTAGAATTTTGGAGTTTCACTCTGTTTTCTCCTATATTGATAGATGTATTTGGAACTCTAAATCAAGCACGGTTTGTGCCAGCTTCTTGAAACTTGACACAGTTAAGTAGTTTCAAGTTCTATCTCTATGTTCTGTTTCTGATCGATGTAGCCCTAAGCAGTGACAGGCGAGAAACACTTTCATTGAAAGGGTTGCCAAGCTTCCAAAAATTACGAATCTCCAGAAATCTCAGCAAATATTTTTACACCCAAACTGGGTGATACTTTCAGGTAATGATCAGTACACTGAGCCCACTTTCTTCCCCAAATTTCGTTCTTCAATGTTGAAGCTTTCGTTTCCAGTAACAGTTTGAATTTTTAGGTTTCACTCTGTTTTCTCCTATATTGATAGATGTATTTGGAACTCTAAATCAAACACGGTTTGTGCTACCTTCTTGAAACTTGACACAATTAAGTAGTTTCAAGTTCTATCTCTATGTTCTGTTTCCTATTGATGTAGCCCTAAGCAGTGACAGGCGAGAAACACTTTCATTGAAAGGGGTTGCCAAGCTTCCAAAAATTACGAATCTCCAGAAATCTCAGCAAATATTTTTTCACCCAAACTGGATGATACTTTCAGGTAATGATCAGTACACTAAGCCCACTTGGTTCCCCAAATTTCGTTCTTCTATGTTGAAGCGTTCGTTTCCAGTAACAGTTTGAATTTTGGCGTTTCACTCTGTTTTCTCCTATATTGATAGATGTATTTGGAACTCTAAATCAAGCACGGTTTGTGCTAGCTTCTTGAAACTTGACACAATTAAGTAGTTTCAAGTTCTATCTCTATGTTCTGTTTCCTATTGATGTAGCCCTAAGCAGTGACAGGCGAGATACACTTTGATTTAAAGGGGTTGCCAAGCTTCCAAAAATTACGAATCTCCAGAAATATCAGCAAATATTTTTTCACCCAAACTGGGTGATACTTGCAGGTAATGATCAGTACAATGAGCCCACTTTGTTCGCCAAATTTCGTTCTTCTATGTTGAAGCGTTCGATTCCAGTAACAGTTTGAATTTTTAGGTTTCACTCTGTTTTCTCCTATATTGATAGATGTATTTGGAACGCTAAATCAAACACGGTTTGTGCTACCTTCTTGAAACTTGACACAATTAAGTAGTTTCAAGTTCTATCTCTATATTTTGTTTCCTATTGGTGTAGCCCTAAGCAGTGATAGACGAGAAACACTTTCATTGAAAGGGTTGCCAAGCGTCCAAAAATTACGAATCTCCAGAAATCTCAGCAAACATTTTTTCACCCAAACTGGATGATACTTTCAGGTAATGATCAGTACACTAAGCCCACTTGGTTCCCCAAATTTCGTTCTTCTATGTTGAAGCGTTCGTTTCCAGTAACAGTTTGAATTTTGGCGTTTCACTCTGTTTTCTCCTATATTGATAGATGTATTTGGAACTCTAAATCAAGCACGGTTTGTGCTAGCTTCTTGAAACTTGACACAATTAAGTAGTTTCAAGTTCTATCTCTATGTTCTGTTTCCTATTGATGTAGCCCTAAGCAGTGACAGGCGAGATACACTTTGATTTAAAGGGGTTGCCAAGCTTCCAAAAATTACGAATCTCCAGAAATATCAGCAAATATTTTTTCACCCAAACTGGGTGATACTTGCAGGTAATGATCAGTACAATGAGCCCACTTTGTTCGCCAAATTTCGTTCTTCTATGTTGAAGCGTTCGATTCCAGTAACAGTTTGAATTTTTAGGTTTCACTCTGTTTTCTCCTATATTGATAGATGTATTTGGAACGCTAAATCAAACACGGTTTGTGCTACCTTCTTGAAACTTGACACAATTAAGTAGTTTCAAGTTCTATCTCTATATTTTGTTTCCTATTGGTGTAGCCCTAAGCAGTGATAGACGAGAAACACTTTCATTGAAAGGGTTGCCAAGCGTCCAAAAATTACGAATCTCCAGAAATCTCAGCAAACATTTTTTCACCCAAACTGGATGATACTTTCAGGTAATGATCAGTACACTAAGCCCACTTGGTTCCCCAAATTTCGTTCTTCTATGTTGAAGCGTTCGTTCCAAGTAACAGTTTGAATTTTGGAGTTTCACTCTGTTTTCTCCTATATTGATAGATGTATTTGGAACTCTAAATCAAGCACGGTTTGTGCCAGCTTCTTGAAACTTGACACAGTTAAGTAGTTTCAAGTTCTATCTCTATGTTCTGTTTCTGATCGATGTAGCCCTAAGCAGTGACAGGCGAGAAACACTTTCATTGAAAGGGTTGCCAAGCTTCCAAAAATTACGAATCTCCAGAAATCTCAGCAAACATTTTTTCACCCAAAATGGGTGATACTTTCAGGTAATGATCAGTACACTGAGCCCACTTGGTTCCCCAAAAATCGTTCTTCTATGTTGAAGCGTTCGTTTCCAGTAACAGTTTGAATTTTGGCGTTTCACTCTGTTTTCTCCTATATTGATAGATGTATTTGGAACTCTAAATCAAGCACGGTTTGTGCTAGCTTTTTGAAACTTGACACAATTAAGTAGTTTCAAGTTCTATCTCTATGTTTTGTTTCCTATTGGTGTAGTCCTAAGCAGTGACAGGCGAGAAACACTTTCATTGAAAGGGGTTGCCAAGCTTCCAAAAATTACGAATCTCCAGAAATCTCAGCAAATATTTTTTCACCCAAACTGGGTGATACTTTCAGGTAATGATCAGTACACTGAGCCCACTTGGTTCCCCAAATTTCGTTCTTCAATGTTGCAGCTTTCGTTTCCAGTAACAGTTTGAATTTTTAGGTTTCACTCTGTTTTCTCCTATATTGATAGATGTATTTGGAACTCTAAATCAAACACGGTTTGTGCTACCTTCTTGAAACTTGACACAATTAAGTAGTTTCAAGTTCTATCTCTATGTTCTGTTTCCTATTGATGTAGCCCTAATCAGTGACAGGCGAGATACACTTTCATTGAAAGGGGTTGCCAAGCTTCCAATAATTACGAATCTCCAGAAATATCAGCAAATATTTTTTCACCCAAACTGGGTGATACTTGCAGGTAATGATCAGTACAATGAGCCCACTTTGTTCCCCAAATTTCGTTCTTCTATGTTGAAGCGTTCGTTTCCAGTAACAGTTTGAATTTTTAGGTTTCACTCTGTTTTCTCCTATATTGATAGATGTATTTGGAACGCTAAATCAAACACGGTTTGTGCTACCTTCTTGAAACTTGACACAATTAAGTAGTTTCAAGTTCTATCTCTATGTTCTGTTTCCTATTGATGTAGCCCTAAGCAGTGACAGGCGAGATACACTTTCATTGAAAGGGGTTGCCAAGCTTCCAATAATTACGAATCTCCAGAAATATCAGCAAATATTTTTTCACCCAAACTGGGTGATACTTGCAGGTAATGATCAGTACAATGAGCCCACTTTGTTCCCCAAATTTCGTTCTTCTATGTTGAAGCGTTCGTTTCCAGTAACAGTTTGAATTTTTAGTTTTCACTCTGTTTTCTCCTATATTGATAGATGTATTTGGAACTCTAAATCAAGCACGGTTTGTGCTAGCTTCTTGAAACTTGACACAGTTAAGAAGTTTCAAGTTCTAACTTTATGTTCTGTTTCCTATTGATGTAGCCCTAAGCAGTGACAGGCGAGAAACACTTTCATTGAAAGGGGTTGCCAAGCTTCCAAAAATTACGAATCTCCAGAAATCTCAGCAAACATTTTTTCACCCAAAATGGATGATACTTTCAGGTAATGATCAGTACACTAAGCCCACTTGGTTCCCCAAATTTCGTTCTTCTATGTTGAAGCGTTCGTTTCCAGTAACAGTTTGAATTTTGGCGTTTCACTCTGTTTTCTCCTATATTGATAGATGTATTTGGAACTCTAAATCAAGCACGGTTTGTGTTAGCTTTTTGAAACTTGACACAATTAATAAGTTTCAAGTTCTCTCTCTATGTTCTGTTTCCTATTGATGTAGCCCTAAGCAGTGACAGGCGAGAAACACTTTCATTGAAAGGGTTGCCAAGCTTCCAAAAATTACGAATCTCCAGAAATCTCAGCAAATATTTTTACACCCAAACTGGGTGATACTTTCAGGTAATGATCAGTACACTGAGCCCACTTTCTTCCCCAAATTTCGTTCTTCAATGTTGAAGCTTTCGTTTCCAGTAACAATTTGAATTTTTAGGTTTCACTCTGTTTTCTCCTGTATTGATAGATGTATTTGGAACTCTAAATCAAACACGGTTTGTGCTACCTTCTTGAAACTTGACACAATTAAGTAGTTTCAAGTTCTATCTCTATGTTCTGTTTCCTATTGATGTAGCCCTAAGCAGTGACAGGCGAGATACACTTTCATTGAAAGGGGTTGCCAAGCTTCCAATAATTACGAATCTCCAGAAATATCAGCAAATATTTTTTCACCCAAACTGGGTGATACTTGCAGGTAATGATCAGTACAATGAGCCCACTTTGTTCCCCAAATTTCGTTCTTCTATGTTGAAGCGTTCGATTCCAGTAACAGTTTGAATTTTTAGGTTTCACTCTGTTTTCTCCTATATTGATAGATGTATTTGGAACGCTAAATCAAACACGGTTTGTGCTACCTTCTTGAAACTTGACACAATTAAGTAGTTTCAAGTTCTATCTCTATATTTTGTTTCCTATTGGTGTAGCCCTAAGCAGTGACAGACGAGAAACACTTTCATTGAAAGGGGTTGCCAAGCGTCCAAAAATTACGAATCTCCAGAAATCTCAGCAAACATTTTTTCACCCAAACTGGATGATACTTTCAGGTAATGATCAGTACACTAAGCCCACTTGGTTCCCCAAATTTCGTTCTTCTATGTTGAAGCGTTAGTTCCAAGTAACAGTTTGAATTTTGGAGTTTCACTCTGTTTTCTCCTATATTGATAGATGTATTTGGAACTCTAAATCAAGCACGGTTTGTGCCAGCTTCTTGAAACTTGACACAGTTAAGTAGTTTCAAGTTCTATCTCTATGTTCTGTTTCTGATCGATGTAGCCCTAAGCAGTGACAGGCGAGAAACACTTTCATTGAAAGGGTTGCCAAGCTTCCAAAAATTACGAATCTCCAGAAATCTCAGCAAATATTTTTACACCCAAACTGGGTGATACTTTCAGGTAATGATCAGTACACTGAGCCCACTTTCTTCCCCAAATTTCGTTCTTCAATGTTGAAGCTTTCGTTTCCAGTAACAGTTTGAATTTTTAGGTTTCACTCTGTTTTCTCCTATATTGATAGATGTATTTGGAACTCTAAATCAAACACGGTTTGTGCTACCTTCTTGAAACTTGACACAATTAAGTAGTTTCAAGTTCTATCTCTATGTTCTGTTTCCTATTGATGTAGCCCTAAGCAGTGACAGGCGAGAAACACTTTCATTGAAAGGGGTTGCCAAGCTTCCAAAAATTACGAATCTCCAGAAATCTCAGCAAATATTTTTTCACCCAAACTGGATGATACTTTCAGGTAATGATCAGTACACTAAGCCCACTTGGTTCCCCAAATTTCGTTCTTCTATGTTGAAGCGTTCGTATCCAGTAACAGTTTGAATTTTGGCGTTTCACTCTGTTTTCTCCTATATTGATAGATGTATTTGGAACTCTAAATCAAGCACGGTTTGTGCTAGCTTCTTGAAACTTGACACAATTAAGTAGTTTCAAGTTCTATCTCTATGTTCTGTTTCCTATTGATGTAGCCCTGAGCAGTGACAGGCGAGATACACTTTCATTTAAAGGGGTTGCCAAGCTTCCAAAAATTACGAATCTCCAGAAATATCAGCAAATATTTTTTCACCCAAACTGGGTGATACTTTCAGGTAATGATCAGTACAATGATACCACTTTGTTCCCCAAATTTCGTTCTTCTATGTTGAAGCGTTCGTTTCCAGTAACAGTTTGAATTTTTAGGTTTCACTCTGTTTTCTCCTATATTGATAGATGTATTTGGAACTCTAAATCAAGCACGGTTTGTGCTAGCTTCTTGAAACTTGACACAGTTAAGTAGTTTCAAGTTCTCTCTCTATGTTCTGTTTCCGATTGATGTAGCCCTAAGCAGTGACAGGCGAGAAACACTTTCATTGAAAGGGGTTGCCAAGCTTCCAAAAATTACGAATCTCCAGAAATCTCAGCAAATATTTTTTCTCCCAAACTGGATGATACTTTCAGGTAATGATCAGTACCCTAAGCCCACTTTGTTCCCCAAATTTCGTTCTTCTATGTTGAAGCGTTCGTTTCCAGTAACAGTTTGAATTTTCGCGTTTCACTCTGTTTTCTCCTATATTGATAGATGTATTTGGAACTCTAAATCAAGCACGGTTTGTGCTAGCTTCTTGAAACTTGACACAGTTAAGAAGTTTCAAGTTCTAACTTTATGTTCTGTTTCCTATTGATGTAGCCCTAAGCAGTGACAGGCGAGAAACACTTTCATTGAAAGGGGTTGCCAAGCTTCCAAAAATTACGAATCTCCAGAAATCTCAGCAAATATTTTTACACCCAAACCGGGTGATACTTTCATGTAATGATCAGTACACTGAGCCCACTTTGTTCCCCAAATTTCGTTCTTCAATGTTGCAGCTTTCGTTTCCAGTAACAGTTTGAATTTTTAGGTTTCACTCTGTTTTCTCCTCTATTGATAGATGTATTTGGAACTCTAAATCAAACACGGTTTGTGCTATCTTCTTGAAACTTGACAAAATTAAGTAGTTTCAAGTTCTATCTCTATGTTCTGTTTCCTATTGATCTAGCCCTAAGCAGTGATAGGCGAGAAACACTTTCATTGAAAGGGGTTGCCAAGCTTCCAAAAATTACGAATCTCCAGAAATCTCAGCAAATATTTTTTCACCCAAACTGGGTGATACTTTCAGGTAATGATCAGTACACTGAGCCCACTTTGTTCCCCAAATTTCGTTCTTCAATGTTGCAGCTTTCGTTTCCAGTAACAATTTGAATTTTTAGGTTTCACTCTGTTTTCTCCTATATTGATAGATGTATTTGGAACGCTAAATCAAACACGGTTTGTGCTACCTTCTTGAAACTTGACACAATTAAGTAGTTTCAAGTTCTATCTCTATGTTCTGTTTCCTATTGATGTAGCCCTAAGCAGTGACAGGCGAGATACACTTTCATTGAAAGGGGTTGCCAAGCTTCCAATAATTACGAATCTCCAGAAATATCAGCAAATATTTTTACACCCAAACTGGGTGATACTTGCAGGTAATGATCAGTACAATGAGCCCACTTTGTTCCCCAAATTTCGTTCTTCTATGTTGAAGCGTTCGTTTCCAGTAACAGTTTGAATTTTTAGGTTTCACTCTGTTTTCTCCTATATTGATAGATGTATTTGGAACGCTAAATCAAACACGGTTTGTGCTACCTTCTTGAAACTTGACACAATTAAGTAGTTTCAAGTTCTATCTCTATATTTTGTTTCCTTTTGGTGTAGCCCTAAGCAGTGACAGACGAGAAACACTTTCATTGAAAGGGGTTGCCAAGCGTCCAAAAATTACGAATCTCCAGAAATCTCAGCAAACATTTTTTCACCCAAACTGGATGATACTTTCAGGTAATGATCAGTACACTAAGCCCACTAGGTTCCCCAAATTTCGTTCTTCTATGTTGAAGCGTTCGTTTCCAGTAACAGTTTGAATTTTGGCGTTTCACTCTGTTTTCTCCTATATTGATAGATGTATTTGGAACTCTAAATCAAGCACGGTTTGTGCTAGCTTCTTGAAACTTGACACAATTAAGTAGTTTCAAGTTCTATCTCTATGTTCTGTTTCCTATTGATGTAGCCCTAAGCAGTGACAGGCGAGATACACTTTCATTTAAAGGGGTTGCCAAGCTTCCAAAAATTACGAATCTCCAGAAATCTCAACAAATATTTTTACACCCAAACAGGGTGATACTTTCAGGTAATGATCAGTACACTGAGCCCACTTTGTTCCCCAAATTTCGTTCTTCAATGTTGAAGCTTTCGTTTCCCGTAACAGTTTAAATTTTTAGGTTTCACTCTGTTTTCTCCTATATTGATAGATGTATTTGGAACTCTAAATCAAACACGGTTTGTGCTAACTTCTTGAAACTTGACAAAATTAAGTAGTTTCAAGTTCTATCTCTATGTTCTGTTTCCTATTGATGTAGCCCTATGCAGTGACAGGCGAGAAACACTTTCATTGAAAGGGGTTGCCAAGCTTCCAAAAATTACGAATCTCCAGAAATCTCAGCAAATATTTTTTCTCCCAAACTGGATGATACTTTCAGGTAATGATCAGTACACTAAGCCCGCTTTGTTCCCCAAATTTCGTTCTTCTATGTTGAAGCGTTCGTTTCCAGTAACAGTTTGAATTTTGGCGTTTCACTCTGTTTTCTCCTATATTGATAGATGTATTTGGAACTCTAAATCAAGCACGGTTTGTGCTAGCTTCTTGAAACTTGACACAGTTAAGAAGTTTCAAGTTCTAACTTTATGTTCTGTTTCCTATTGATGTAGCCCTAAGCAGTGACAGGCGAGAAACACTTTCATTGAAAGGGGTTGCCAAGCTTCTAAAAATTACGAATCTCCAGAAATCTCAGCAAACATTTTTTCACCCAAAATGGATGATACTTTCAGGTAATGATCAGTACACTAAGCCCACTTGGTTCCCCAAATTTCGTTCTTCTATGTTGAAGCGTTCGTTTCCAGTAACAGTTTGAATTTTGGCGTTTCACTCTGTTTTCTCCTATATTGATAGATGTATTTGGAACTCTAAATCAAGCACGGTTTGTGCTAGCTTTTTGAAACTTGACACAATTAAGTAGTTTCAAGTTCTATCTCTATGTTTTGTTTCCTATTGGTGTAGTCCTAAGCAGTGACAGACGAGAAACACTTTCATTGAAAGGGGTTGCCAAGCTTCCAAAAATTACGAATCTCCAGAAATCTCAGCAAATATTTTTACACCCAAACTGGGTGATACTTTCAGGTAATGATCAGTACACTGAGCCCACTTTGTTCCCCAAATTTCGTTCTTCAATGTTGCAGCTTTCGTTTCCAGTAACAGTTTGAATTTTTAGGTTTCACTCTGTTTTCTCTTATATTGATAGATGTATTTGGAACTATAAATCAAACACGGTTTTTGCTAGCTTCTTGAAACTTGACACAATTAATAAGTTTCAAGTTCTATCTCTATGTTCTGTTTCCTACTGATGTAGCCCTAAGCAGTGACAGGCGAGAAACACTTTCATTGAAAGGTTTGCCAAGCTTCCAAAAATTACGTATCTCCAGAAATCTCAGCAAATATTTTTACACCCAAACTGGGTGATACTTTCAGGTAATGATCAGTACACTGAGCCCACTTTCTTCCCCAAATTTCGTACTTCAATGTTGAAGCTTTCGTTTCCAGTAACAATTTGAATTTTTAGGTTTCACTCTGTTTTCTGCTATATTGATAGATGTATTTGGAACTCTAAATCAAACACGGTTTGTGCTACCTTCTTGAAACTTGACACAATTAAGTAGTTTCAAGTTCTATCTCTATGTTCTGTTTCCTATTGATGTAGCCGTAAGCAGTGACAGGCGAGATACACTTTCATTGAAAGGGGTTGCCAAGCTTCCAATAATTACGAATCTCCAGAAATATCAGCAAATATTTTTTCACCCAAACTGGGTGATACTTGCAGGTAATGATCAGTACAATGAGCCCACTTTGTTCCCCAAATTTCGTTCTTCTATGTTGAAGCGTTCGATTCCAGTAACAGTTTGAATTTTTAGGTTTCACTCTGTTTTCTCCTATATTGATAGATGTATTTGGAACGCTAAATCAAACACGGTTTGTGCTACCTTCTTGAAACTTGACACAATTAAGTAGTTTCAAGTTCTATCTCTATATTTTGTTTCCTATTGGTGTAGCCCTAAGCAGTGACAGACGAGAAACACTTTCATTGAAAGGGGTTGCCAAGCGTCCAAAAATTACGAATCTCCAGAAATCTCAGCAAACATTTTTTCACCCAAACTGGATGATACTTTCAGGTAATGATCAGTACACTAAGCCCACTTGGTTCCCCAAATTTCGTTCTTCTATGTTGAAGCGTTCGTTCCAAGTAACAGTTTGAATTTTGGAGTTTCACTCTGTTTTCTCCTATATTGATAGATGTATTTGGAACTCTAAATCAAGCACGGTTTGTGCCAGCTTCTTGAAACTTGACACAGTTAAGTAGTTTCAAGTTCTATCTCTATGTTCTGTTTCTGATCGATGTAGCCCTAAGCAGTGACAGGCGAGAAACACTTTCATTGAAAGGGTTGCCAAGCTTCCAAAAATTACGAATCTCCAGAAATCTCAGCAAATATTTTTACACCCAAACTGGGTGATACTTTCAGGTAATGATCAGTACACTGAGCCCACTTTCTTCCCCAAATTTCGTTCTTCAATGTTGAAGCTTTCGTTTCCAGTAACAGTTTGAATTTTTAGGTTTCACTCTGTTTTCTCCTATATTGATAGATGTATTTGGAACTCTAAATCAAACACGGTTTGTGCTACCTTCTTGAAACTTGACACAATTAAGTAGTTTCAAGTTCTATCTCTATGTTCTGTTTCCTATTGATGTAGCCCTAAGCAGTGACAGGCGAGAAACACTTTCATTGAAAGGGGTTGCCAAGCTTCCAAAAATTACGAATCTCCAGAAATCTCAGCAAATATTTTTTCACCCAAACTGGATGATACTTTCAGGTAATGATCAGTACACTAAGCCCACTTGGTTCCCCAAATTTCGTTCTTCTATGTTGAAGCGTTCGTTTCCAGTAACAGTTTGAATTTTGGCGTTTCACTCTGTTTTCTCCTATATTGATAGATGTATTTGGAACTCTAAATCAAGCACGGTTTGTGCTAGCTTCTTGAAACTTGACACAATTAAGTAGTTTCAAGTTCTATCTCTATGTTCTGTTTCCTATTGATGTAGCCCTAAGCAGTGACAGGCGAGATACACTTTCATTTAAAGGGGTTGCCAAGCTTCCAAAAATTACGAATCTCCAGAAATATCAGCAAATATTTTTTCACCCAAACTGGGTGATACTTTCAGGTAATGATCAGTACAATGAGCCCACTTGGTTCCCCAAATTTCGTTCTTCTATGTTGAAGCGTTCGTTTCCTTTAACAGTTTGAATTTTGGCGTTTCACTCTGTTTTCTCCTATATTGATAGATGTATTTGGAACTCTAAATCAAGCACGGTTTGTGCTAGCTTCTTGAAACTTGACACAGTTAAGTAGTTTCAAATTCTATCTCTATGTTCTGTTTCCGATTGATGTAGCCCTAAGCAGTGACAGACGAGAAACACTTTCATTGAAAGGGGTTGCCAAGCTTCCAAAAATTACGAATCTCCAGAATTTCAGCAAACATTTTTTCACCCAAACTGGATGACACTTTCAGGTAATGATCAGTACACTGAGCCCACTTTGTTCCCCAAATTTCGTTCTTCAATGTTGAAGCTTTCGTTTCCAGTAACAGTTTGAATTTTTAGGTTTCACTCTGTTTTCTCCTATATTGATAGATGTATTTGGAACTCTAAATCAAACACGGTTTGAGCTAGCTTCTTGAAACTTGACACAATTAAGTAGTTTCAAGTTATATCTCTATATTTTGTTTCCTATTGGTGTAGCCCTAAGCAGTGACAGACGAGAAACACTTTCATTGAAAGGGGTTGCCAAGCTTCCAAAAATTACGAATCTCCAGATATCTCAGCAAACATTTTTTCACCCAAATTGGATGATACTTTCAGGTAATGATCAGTACACTAAGCCCACTTGGTTCCCCAAATTTTTGTTCTTCTATGTTGAAGCGTTCGTTCCAAGTAACAGTTTGAATTTTGGCGTTTCACTCTGTTTTCTCCTATATTGATAGATGTATTTGGAACTCTAAATCAAGCACGGTTTGTGCTAGCTTCTTGAAACTTGACACAATTAAGTAGTTTCAAGTTTTATCTCTATATTTTGTTTCCTATTGGTGTAGTCCTAAGCAGTGACAGACGAGAAACACTTTCATTGAAAGGGGTTGCCAAGCTTCCAAAAATTACGAATCTCCAGAAATCTCAGCAAATATTTTTACACCCAAACAGGGTGATACTTTCAGGTAATGATCAGTACACTGAGCCCACTTTGTTCCCCAAATTTCGTTCTTCAATGTTGCAGCTTTCGTTTCCAGTAACAGTTTGAATTTTTAGGTTTCACTCTGTTTTCTCTTATATTGATAGATGTATTTGGAACTATAAATCAAACACGGTTTTTGCCAGCTTCTTGAAACTTGACACAGTTAAGTAGTTTCAAGTTCTATCTCTATGTTCTGTTTCCGATCGATGTATCCCTAAGCAGTGACAGGCGAGAAACACTTTCATTGAAAGGGTTGCCAAGCTTCCAAAAATTACGAATCTCCAGAAATCTCAGCAAATATTTTTACACCCACACAGGGTGATACTTTCAGGTAATGATCAGTACACTGAGCCCACTTTCTTCCCCAAATTTCGTTCTTCAATGTTGAAGCTTTCGTTTCCAGTAACAGTTTGAATTTTTAGGTTTCAATCTGTTTTCTCCTATATTGATAGATGTATTTGGAACTCTAAATCAAACACGGTTTGTGCTACCTTCTTGAAACTTGACACAATTAAGTAGTTTCAAGTTCTGTCTCTATGTTCTGTTTCCGATTGATGTAGCCCTAAGCAGTGACAGGCAAGAAACACTTTCATTGAAAGGGGTTGCCAAGCTTCCAAAAATTACGAATCTCCAGAAATCTCAGCAAATATTTTTACACCCAAACTGGGTGATACTTTCAGGTAATGATCAGTACACTGAGCCCACTTTGTTCCCCAAATTTCGTTCTTCAATGTTGCAGCTTTCATTTCCAGTAACAGTTTGAATTTTTAGGTTTCACTCTGTTTTCTCCTATATTGATAGATGTATTTGGAACTCTAAATCAAACACGGTTTGTGCTAGCTTCTTGAAACTTGACACAATTAAGTAGTTTCAAGTTCTATCTCTATGTTCTGTTTCCTATTGATGTAGCCCTAAGCAGTTACAGGCGAGAAACACTTTCATTGAAAGGGGTTGCCAAGCTTCCAAAAATTACGAATCTCCAGAAATCTCAGCAAATATTTTTTCACCCAAACTGGGTGACACTTTCAGGTAATGATCAGTACACTGAGCCCACTTTGTTCCCCAAATTTCGTTCTTCAATGTTGAAGCTTTCGTTTCCAGTAACAGTTTGAATTTTGGTGTTTCACTCTGTTTTCTCCTATATTGATAGATGTATTTGGAAGTCTAAATCAAACACGGTTTGTGCTACCTTCTTGAAACTTGACAAAATTAAGTAGTTTCAAGTTCTATCTAATGTTCTGTTTCCTATTGATGTAGCCCTATGCAGTGACAGGCGAGAAACACTTTCATTGAAAGGGGTTGCCAAGCTTCCAAAAATTACGAATCTCCAGAAATCTCAGCAAATATTTTTTCTCCCAAACTGGATGATACTTTCAGGTAATGATCAGTACACTAAGCCCACTTGGTTCCCCAAATTTCGTTCTTCTATGTTGAAGCGTTCGTTTCCAGTAACAGTTTGAATTTTGGCGTTTCACTCTGTTTTCTCCTATATTGATAGATGTATTTGGAACTCTAAATCAAGCACGGTTTGTGCTAGCTTCTTGAAACTTGACATAGTTAAGAAGTTTCAAGTTCTAACTTTATGTTCTGTTTCCTATTGATGAGGCCTAAGCTGTGACAGGCGAGAAACACTTTAATTAAAAGGGGTTGCCAAGCTTCGAAAAATTACGAATCTCCAGAAATCTCAGCAAATATTTTTTCAACCAAACTGGATGATACTTTCAGGTAATGATCAGTACACTAAGCCCACTTGGTTCCCCAAATTTCGTTCTTCTATGTTGAAGCGTTCGTTTCCAGTAACAGTTTGAATTTTGGCGTTTCACTCTGTTTTCTCCTATATTGATAGATGTATTTGGAACTCTAAATCAAACACGGTTTGTGCTAGCTTCTTGAAACTTGACACAATTAAGTAGTTTCAAGTTCTATCTCTACGTTCTCTTTCCGATTGATGTAGCCCTAAGAAGTGACAGGTGAGAAACACTTTCATTGAAAGGGGTTGCCAAGCTTCCAAAAATTACGAATCTCCAGAAATCTCAGCAAACATTTTTTCACCCAAAATGGATGATACTTTCAGTTAATGATCAGTACACTAAGCCCACTTGGTTCCCCAAATTTCGTTCTTCTATGTTGAAGCGTTCGTTTCCAGTAACAGTTTGAATTTTGGCGTTTCACTCTGTTTTCTCCTATATTCATAGATGTATTTGGAACTCTAAATCAAGCACGGTTTGTGCTAGCTTTTTGAAACTTGACACAATTAAGTAGTTTCAAGTTCTATCTCTATGTTTTGTTTCCTATTGGTGTAGTCCTAAGCAGTGACAGACGATAAACACTTTCATTGAAAGGGGTTGCCAAGCTTCCAAAAATTACGAATCTCCAGAAATCTCAGCAAATATTTTTTCACCCAAACTGGGTGATACTTTCAGATAATGATCAGTACACTGAGCCCACTTTGTTCCCCAAATTTCGTTCTTCAATGTTGCAGCTTTCGTTTCCAGTAACAGTTTGAATTTTTAGGTTTCACTCTGTTTTCTCTTATATTGATAGATGTATTTGGAACTATAAATCAAACACGGTTTTTGCCAGCTTCTTGAAACTTGACACAGTTAAGTAGTTTCAAGTTCTATCTCTATGTTCTGTTTCCGATCGATGTAGCCCTAAGCAGAGACAGGCGAGAAACACTTTCATTGAAAGGGTTGCCAAGCTTCCAAAAATTACGAATCTCCAGAAATCTCAGCAAATATTTTTACACCCACACTGGGTGATACTTTCAGGTAATGATCAGTACACTGAGCCCACTTTCTTCCCCAAATTTCGTTCTTCAATGTTGAAGCTTTCGTTTCCAGTAACAGTTTGAATTTTTAGGTTTCACTCTGTTTTCTCCTATATTGATAGATATATTTGGAACTCTAAATCAAACACGGTTTGTGCTACCTTCTTGAAACTTGACACAATTAAGTAGTTTCAAGTTCTATCTCTATGTTTTGTTTCCTATTGGTGTAGCCCTAAGCAGTGACAGGCGAGAAACACTTTCATTGAAAGGGGTTGCTAAGCGTCCAAAAATTACGAATCTCCAGAATTCACAGCAAACATTTTTTCACCCAAACTGTATGATACTTTCAGGTAATGATCAGTACACTGAGCCCACTTTGTTCCCCAAATTTTGTTCTTCAATGTTGCAGCTTTCGTTTCCAGTAACAGTTTGAATTTTTAGGTTTCACTCTGTTTTCTCCTATATTGATAGATGTATTTGGAACTCTAAATCAAGCACGGTTTGTGCTAGCTTCTTGAAACTTGACACAATTAATAAGTTTCAAGTTCTATCTCTATGTTCTGTTTCCTATTGATGTAGCCCTAAGCAGTGACAGGCGAGAAACACTTTCATTTAAAGGGGTTGCCAAGCTTCCAAAAATTACGAATCTCCAGAAATCTCAGCAAATATTTTTACACCCAAACTGGGTGACACTTTCAGGTAATGATCAGTACACTGAGCCCACTTTGTTCCCCAAATTTCGTTCTTCAATGTTGCAGCTTTCGTTTCCAGTAACAGTTTGAATTTTTAGGTTTCACTCTGTTTTCTCCTATATTGATAGATGTATTTGGAACTCTAAATCAAACACGGTTTGTGCTAGCTTCTTGAAACTTGACACAATTAAGTAGTTTCAATTTCTATCTCTATATTTTGTTTCCTATTGGTGTAGCCCTAAGCAGTGACAGACGAGAAACACTTTCATTGAAAGGGGTTGCAAAGCTTCCAAAAATTACGAATCTCCAGAAATCTCAGCAAACATTTTTTCACCCAAACTGGATGATACTTTCAGGTAATGATCAGTACACTAAGCCCACTTGGTTACCCAAATTTCGTTCTTCTATGTTGAAGCGTTCGTTTCCAGTAACAGTTTGAATTTTGGCGTTTCACTCTGTTTTCTCCTATATTGATAGATGTATTTGGAACTCTAAATCAAGCACGGTTTGTGCTAGCTTCTTGAAACTTGACACAGTTAAGTAGTTTCAAATTCTATCTCTATGTTCTGTTTCCGATTGATGTAGCCCTAAGCAGTGACAGACGAGAAACACTTTCATTGAAAGGGGTTGCCAAGCTTCCAAAAATTACGAATCTCCAGAATTTCAGCAAACATTTTTTCACCCAAACTGGATGACACTTTCAGGTAATGATCAGTACACTGAGCCCACTTTGTTCCCCAAATTTCGTTCTTCAATGTTGAAGCTTTCGTTTCCAGTAACAGTTTGAATTTTTAGGTTTCACTCTGTTTTCTCCTATATTGATAGATGTATTTGGAACTCTAAATCAAACACGGTTTGAGCTAGCTTCTTGAAACTTGACACAATTAAGTAGTTTCAAGTTATATCTCTATATTTTGTTTCCTATTGGTGTAGCCCTAAGCAGTGACAGACGAGAAACTCTTTCATTGAAAGGGGTTGCCAAGCTTCCAAAAATTACGAATCTCCAGATATCTCAGCAAACATTTTTTCACCCAAATTGGATGATACTTTCAGGTAATGATCAGTACACTAAGCCCACTTGGTTCCCCAAATTTTTGTTCTTCTATGTTGAAGCGTTCGTTTCCAGTAACAGTTTGAATTTTGGCGTTTCACTCTGTTTTCTCCTATATTGATAGATGTATTTGGAACTCTAAATCAAGCACGGTTTGTGCTAGCTTCTTGAAACTTGACACAATTAAGTAGTTTCAAGTTTTATCTCTATATTTTGTTTCCTATTGGTGTAGTCCTAAGCAGTGACAGACGAGAAACACTTTCATTGAAAGGGGTTGCCAAGCTTCCAAAAATTACGAATCTCCAGAAATCTCAGCAAATATTTTTACACCCAAACTGGATGATACTTTCATGTAGTGATCAGAACACTGAGTCCAGTTGGTTCCCCAAATTTCGTTCTTCTATGTTGAAGCGTTCGTTTCCAGTATCATTTTGAATTTTGGTGTTTCACTCTGTTTTCTCCTATATTGATAGATGTATTTGGAACTCTTAATCAAGCACGGTTTGTGCTAGCTTCTTGAAACTTGACACAATTAAGTAGTTTCAAGTTCTATCTATATATTTTGTTTCCTATTGGTTTAGCCCTAAGCAGTGACAGACGAGAAACACTTTCATTGAAAGGGGTTGCCAAGCTTCCAAAAATTACGAATCTCCAGAAATTTCAGCAAATATTTTTACACCCAAACTGGGTAATACTTTCAGGTAATGATCAGTACACTGAGCCCACTTTGTTCTCCAAATTTCGTTCTTCAATGTTGAAGCTTTCGTTTCCAGTAACAGTTTGAATTTTTAGGTTTCACTCTGTTTTCTCCTATATTGATAGATGTATTTGGAACGCTAAATCAAACACGGTTTGTGCTACCTTCTTGAAACTTGACACAATTAAGTAGTTTCAAGTTCTATCTCTATGTTCTGTTTCCTATTGATGTAGCCCTAAGCAGTGACAGGCGAGATACACTTTCATTGAAAGGGGTTGCCAAGCTTCCAATAATTACGAATCTCCAGAAATATCAGCAAATATTTTTTCACCCAAACTGGGTGATACTTGCAGGTAATGATCAGTACAATGAGCCCACTTTGTTCCCCAAATTTCGTTCTTCTATGTTGAAGCGTTCGTTTCCAGTAACAGTTTGAATTTTTAGGTTTCACTCTGTTTTCTCCTATATTGATAGATGTATTTGGAACGCTAAATCAAACACGGTTTGTGCTACCTTCTTGAAACTTGACACAATTAAGTAGTTTCAAGTTCTATCTCTATGTTCTGTTTCCTATTGATGTAGCCCTAAGCAGTGACAGGCGAGATACACTTTCATTGAAAGGGGTTGCCAAGCTTCCAATAATTACGAATCTCCAGAAATATCAGCAAATATTTTTTCACCCAAACTGGGTGATACTTGCAGGTAATGATCAGTACAATGAGCCCACTTTGTTCCCCAAATTTCGTTCTTCTATGTTGAAGCGTTCGTTTCCAGTAACAGTTTGAATTTTTAGGTTTCACTCTGTTTTCTCCTATATTGATAGATGTATTTGGAACTCTAAATCAAGCACGGTTTGTGCTAGCTTCTTGAAACTTGACACAGTTAAGAAGTTTCAAGTTCTAACTTTATGTTCTGTTTCCTATTGATGTAGCCCTAAGCAGTGACAGGCGAGAAACACTTTCATTGAAAGGGGTTGCCAAGCTTCCAAAAATTACGAATCTCCAGAAATCTCAGCAAACATTTTTTCACCCAAAATGGATGATACTTTCAGGTAATGATCAGTACACTAAGCCCACTTGGTTCCCCAAATTTCGTTCTTCTATGTTGAAGCGTTCGTTTCCAGTAACAGTTTGAATTTTGGCGTTTCACTCTGTTTTCTCCTATATTGATAGATGTATTTGGAACTCTAAATCAAGCACGGTTTGTGTTAGCTTTTTGAAACTTGACACAATTAAGTAGTTTCAAGTTCTATCTCTATGTTTTGTTTCCTATTGGTGTAGTCCTAAGCAGTGACAGACGAGAAACACTTTCTTTGAAAGGGGTTGCCAAGCTTCCAAAAATTACGAATCTCCAGAAATCTCAGCAAATATTTTTACACCCAAACTGGGTGATACTTTCAGGTAATGATCAGTACACTGAGCCCACTTTGTTCCCCAAATTTCGTTCTTCAATGTTGCAGCTTTCGTTTCCAGTAACAGTTTGAATTTTTAGGTTTCACTCTGTTTTCTCTTATATTGATAGATGTATTTGGAACTATAAATCAAACACGGTTTTTGCTAGCTTCTTGAAACTTGACACAATTAATAAGTTTCAAGTTCTCTCTCTATGTTCTGTTTCCTATTGATGTAGCCCTAAGCAGTGACAGGCGAGAAACACTTTCATTGAAAGGGTTGCCAAGCTTCCAAAAATTACGAATCTCCAGAAATCTCAGCAAATATTTTTACACCCAAACTGGGTGATACTTTCAGGTAATGATCAGTACACTGAGCCCACTTTCTTCCCCAAATTTCGTTCTTCAATGTTGAAGCTTTCGTTTCCAGTAACAATTTGAATTTTTAGGTTTCACTCTGTTTTCTCCTATATTGATAGATGTATTTGGAACTCTAAATCAAACACGGTTTGTGCTACCTTCTTGAAACTTGACACAATTAAGTAGTTTCAAGTTCTATCTCTATGTTCTGTTTCCTATTGATGTAGCCCTAAGCAGTGACAGGCGAGATACACTTTCATTGAAAGGGGTTGCCAAGCTTCCAATAATTACGAATCTCCTGAAATATCAGCAAATATTTTTTCACCCAAACTGGGTGATACTTGCAGGTAATGATCAGTACAATGAGCCCACTTTGTTCCCCAAATTTCGTTCTTCTATGTTGAAGCGTTCGATTCCAGTAACAGTTTGAATTTTTAGGTTTCACTCTGTTTTCTCCTATATTGATAGATGTATTTGGAACGCTAAATCAAACACGGTTTGTGCTACCTTCTTGAAACTTGACACAATTAAGTAGTTTCAAGTTCTATCTCTATATTTTGTTTCCTATTGGTGTAGCCCTAAGCAGTGACAGACGAGAAACACTTTCATTGAAAGGGGTTGCCAAGCGTCCAAAAATTACGAATCTCCAGATATCTCAGCAAACATTTTTTCACCCAAACTGGATGATACTTTCAGGTAATGATCAGTACACTAAGCCCACTTTGTTCCCCAAATTTCGTTCTTCTATGTTGAAGCGTTCGTTCCAAGTAACAGTTTGAATTTTGGAGTTTCACTCTGTTTTCTCCTATATTGATAGATGTATTTGGAACTCTAAATCAAGCACGGTTTGTGCCAGCTTCTTGAAACTTGACACAGTTAAGTAGTTTCAAGTTCTATCTCTATGTTCTGTTTCTGATCGATGTAGCCCTAAGCAGTGACAGGCGAGAAACACTTTCATTGAAAGGGTTGCCAAGCTTCCAAAAATTACGAATCTCCAGAAATCTCAGCAAATATTTTTACACCCAAACTGGGTGATACTTTCAGGTAATGATCAGTACACTGAGCCCACTTTCTTCCCCAAATTTCGTTCTTCAATGTTGAAGCTTTCGTTTCCAGTAACAGTTTGAATTTTTAGGTTTCACTCTGTTTTCTCCTATATTGATAGATGTATTTAGAACTCTAAATCAAACACGGTTTGTGCTACCTTCTTGAAACTTGACACAATTAAGTAGTTTCAAGTTCTATCTCTATGTTCTGTTTCCTATTGATGTAGCCCTAAGCAGTGACAGGCGAGAAACACTTTCATTGAAAGGGGTTGCCAAGCTTCCAAAAATTACGAATCTCCAGAAATCTCAGCAAATATTTTTTCACCCAAACTGGATGATACTTTCAGGTAATGATCAGTACACTAAGCCCACTTGGTTCCCCAAATTTCGTTCTTCTATGTTGAAGCGTTCGTATCCAGTAACAGTTTGAATTTTGGCGTTTCACTCTGTTTTCTCCTATATTGATAGATGTATTTGGAACTCTAAATCAAGCACGGTTTGTGCTAGCTTCTTGAAACTTGACACAATTAAGTAGTTTCAAGATCTATCTCTATGTTCTGTTTCCTATTGATGTAGCCCTAAGCAGTGACAGGCGAGATACACTTTCATTTAAAGGGGTTGCCAAGCTTCCAAAAATTACGAATCTCCAGAAATATCAGCAAATATTTTTTCACCCAAACTGGGTGATACTTTCAGGTAATGATCAGTACAATGATCCCACTTTGTTCCCCAAATTTCGTTCTTCTATGTTGAAGCGTTCGTTTCCAGTAACAGTTTGAATTTTTAGGTTTCACTCTGTTTTCTCCTATATTGATAGATGTATTTGGAACTCTAAATCAAGCACGGTTTGTGCTAGCTTCTTGAAACTTGACACAGTTAAGTAGTTTCAAGTTCTCTCTCTATGTTCTGTTTCCGATTGATGTAGCCCTAAGCAGTGACAGGCGAGAAACACTTTCATTGAAAGGGGTTGCCAAGCTTCCAAAAATTACGAATCTCCAGAAATCTCAGCAAATATTTTTTCTCCCAAACTGGATGATACTTTCAGGTAATGATCAGTACCCTAAGCCCACTTTGTTCCCCAAATTTCGTTCTTCTATGTTGAAGCGTTCGTTTCCAGTAACAGTTTGAATTTTGGCGTTTCACTCTGTTTTCTCCTATATTGATAGATGTATTTGGAACTCTAAATCAAGCACGGTTTGTGCTAGCTTCTTGAAACTTGACACAGTTAAGAAGTTTCAAGTTCTAACTTTATGTTCTGTTTCCTATTGATGTAGCCCTAAGCAGTGACAGGCGAGAAACACTTTCATTGAAAGGGGTTGCCAAGCTTCCAAAAATTACGAATCTCCAGAAATCTCAGCAAATATTTTTACACCCAAACCGGGTGATACTTTCATGTAATGATCAGTACACTGAGCCCACTTTGTTCCCCAAATTTCGTTCTTCAATGTTGCAGCTTTCGTTTCCAGTAACAGTTTGAATTTTTAGGTTTCACTCTGTTTTCTCCTCTATTGATAGATGTATTTGGAACTCTAAATCAAACACGGTTTGTGCTACCTTCTTGAAACTTGACACAATTAAGTAGTTTCAAGTTCTATCTCTATGTTCTGTTTCCTATTGATGTAGCCCTAAGCAGTGACAGGCGAGATACACTTTCATTGAAAGGGGTTGCCAAGCTTCCAATAATTACGAATCTCCAGAAATATCAGCAAATATTTTTTCACCCAAACTGGGTGATACTTGCAGGTAATGATCAGTACAATGAGCCCACTTTGTTCCCCAAATTTCGTTCTTCTATGTTGAAGCGTTCGTTTCCAGTAACAGTTTGAATTTTTAGGTTTCACTCTGTTTTCTCCTATATTGATAGATGTATTTGGAACGCTAAATCAAACACGGTTTGTGCTACCTTCTTGAAACTTGACACAATTAAGTAGTTTCAAGTTCTATCTCTATATTTTGTTTCCTATTGGTGTAGCCCTAAGCAGTGACAGACGAGAAACACTTTCATTGAAAGGGGTTGCCAAGCGTCCAAAAATTACGAATCTCCAGAAATCTCAGCAAACATTTTTTCACCCAAACTGGATGATACTTTCAGGTAATGATCAGTACACTATGCCCACTTGGTTCCCCAAATTTCGTTCTTCTATGTTGAAGCGTTCGTTTCCAGTAACAGTTTGAATTTTGGCGTTTCACTCTGTTTTCTCCTATATTGATAGATGTATTTGGAACTCTAAATCAAGCACGGTTTGTGCTAGCTTCTTGAAACTTGACACAATTAAGTAGTTTCAAGTTCTATCTCTATGTTCTGTTTCCTATTGATGTAGCCCTAAGCAGTGACAGGCGAGATACACTTTCATTTAAAGGGGTTGCCAAGCTTCCAAAAATTACGAATCTCCAGAAATATCAGCAAATATTTTTTCACCCAAACTGGGTGATACTTTCAGGTAATGATCAGTACAATGAGCCCACTTTGTTCCCCAAATTTCGTTCTTCTATGTTGAAGCGTTCGTTTCCAGTAACAGTTTGAATTTTTAGGTTTCACTCTGTTTTCTCCTATATTGATAGATGTATTTGGAACTCTAAATCAAGCACGGATTGTGCTAGCTTCTTGAAACTTGACACAGTTAAGTAGTTTCAAGTTCTATCTCTATGTTCTGTTTCCGATTGGTGTAGTCCTAAGCAGTGACAGACGAGAAACACTTTCATTGAAAGGGGTTGCCAAGCTTCCAAAAATTACGAATCTCCAGAAATCTCAGCAAATATTTTTACACCCAAACTGGGTGATACTTTCAGGTAATGATCAGTACACTGAGCCCACTTTGTTCCCCAAATTTCGTTCTTCAATGTTGCAGCTTTCGTTTCCAGTAACAGTTTGAATTTTTAGGTTTCACTCTGTTTTCTCTTATATTGATAGATGTATTTGGAACTATAAATCAAACACGGTTTTTGCTAGCTTCTTGAAACTTGACACAATTAATAAGTTTCAAGTTCTATCTCTATGTTCTGTTTCCTACTGATGTAGCCCTAAGCAGTGACAGGCGAGAAACACTTTCATTGAAAGGTTTGCCAAGCTTCCAAAAATTACGTATCTCCAGAAATCTCAGCAAATATTTTTACACCCAAACTGGGTGATACTTTCAGGTAATGATCAGTACACTGAGCCCACTTTCTTCCCCAAATTTCGTTCTTCAATGTTGAAGCTTTCGTTTCCAGTAACAATTTGAATTTTTAGGTTTCACTCTGTTTTCTGCTATATTGATAGATGTATTTGGAACTCTAAATCAAACACGGTTTGTGCTACCTTCTTGAAACTTGACACAATTAAGTAGTTTCAAGTTCTATCTCTATGTTCTGTTTCCTATTGATGTAGCCGTAAGCAGTGACAGGCGAGATACACTTTCATTGAAAGGGGTTGCCAAGCTTCCAATAATTACGAATCTCCAGAAATATCAGCAAATATTTTTTCACCCAAAATGGATGATACTTGCAGGTAATGATCAGTACAATGAGCCCACTTTGTTCCCCAAATTTCGTTCTTCTATGTTGAAGCGTTCGATTCCAGTAACAGTTTGAATTTTTAGGTTTCACTCTGTTTTCTCCTATATTGATAGATGTATTTGGAACGCTAAATCAAACACGGTTTGTGCTACCTTCTTGAAACTTGACACAATTAAGTAGTTTCAAGTTATATCTCTATATTTTGTTTCCTATTGGTGTAGCCCTAAGCAGTGACAGACGAGAAACACTTTCATTGAATGGGGTTGCCAAGCTTCCAAAAATTACGAATCTCCAGATATCTCAGCAAACATTTTTTTACCCAAACTGGATGATACTTTCAGGTAATGATCAGTACACTAAGCCCACTTGGTTCCCCAAATTTCGTTCTTCTATGTTGAAGCGTTCGTTTCCAGTAACAGTTTGAATTTTGGCGTTTCACTCTGTTTTCTCCTATATTGATAGATGTATTTGGAACTCTAAATCAAGCACAGTTTGTGCTAGCTTCTTGAAACTTGACACAATTAAGTAGTTTCAATTTCTATCTCTATATTTTGTTTCCTATTGGTGTAGCCCTAAGCAGTGACAGACGAGAAACACTTTCATTGAAAGGGGTTGCAAAGCTTCCAAAAATTACGAATCTCCAGAAATCTCAGCAAACATTTTTTCACCCAAACTGGATGATACTTTCAGGTAATGATCAGTACACTAAGCCCACTTGGTTACCCAAATTTCGTTCTTCTATGTTGAAGCGTTCGTTTCCAGTAACAGTTTGAATTTTGGCGTTTCACTCTGTTTTCTCCTATATTGATAGATGTATTTGGAACTCTAAATCAAGCACGGTTTGTGCTAGCTTCTTGAAACTTGACACAGTTAAGTAGTTTCAAATTCTATCTCTATGTTCTGTTTCCGATTGATGTAGCCCTAAGCAGTGACAGACGAGAAACACTTTCATTGAAAGGGGTTGCCAAGCTTCCAAAAATTACGAATCTCCAGAATTTCAGCAAACATTTTTTCACCCAAACTGGATGACACTTTCAGGTAATGATCAGTACACTGAGCCCACTTTGTTCCCCAAATTTCGTTCTTCAATGTTGAAGCTTTCGTTTCCAGTAACAGTTTGAATTTTTAGGTTTCACTCTGTTTTCTCCTATATTGATAGATGTATTTGGAACTCTAAATCAAACACGGTTTGAGCTAGCTTCTTTAAACTTGACACAATTAAGTAGTTTCAAGTTATATCTCTATATTTTGTTTCCTATTGGTGTAGCCCTAAGCAGTGACAGACGAGAAACACTTTCATTGAAAGGGGTTGCCAAGCTTCCAAAAATTACGAATCTCCAGATATCTCAGCAAACATTTTTTCACCCAAATTGGATGATACTTTCAGGTAATGATCAGTACACTAAGCCCACTTGGTTCCCCAAATTTTTGTTCTTCTATGTTGAAGCGTTCGTTTCCAGTAACAGTTTGAATTTTGGCGTTTCACTCTGTTTTCTCCTATATTGATAGATGTATTTGGAACTCTAAATCAAGCACGGTTTGTGCTAGCTTCTTGAAACTTGACACAATTAAGTAGTTTCAAGTTTTATCTCTATATTTTGTTTCCTATTGGTGTAGTCCTAAGCAGTGACAGACGAGAAACACTTTCATTGAAAGGGGTTGCCAAGCTTCCAAAAATTACGAATCTCCAGAAATCTCAGCAAATATTTTTACACCCAAACTGGATGATACTTTCATGTAGTGATCAGTACACTGAGCCCACTTTTTTCCCCAAATTTCGTTCTATATGTTGAAGCTTTCGTTTCCACTAACAATTTGAATTTTTAGGTTTCACTCTGTTTTCTCCTATATTGACAGATGTATTTGGAACTCTAAATCAAGCACGGTTTGTGCTAGCTTCTTGAAACTGGACACAATTAAGTAGTTTCAAGTTCTATCTCTATATTTTGTTTCCTATTGGTGTAGCCCTAAGCAGTGACAGACGAGAAACACTTTCATTGAAAGGGGTTGCCAAGCGTCCAAAAATTACGAATCTCCAGAAATCTCAGCAAACATTTTTTCACCCAAACTGGATGATACTTTCAGGTAATGATCAGTACACTAAGCCCACTTGTTTCCCGAAATTTCGTTCTTCTATGTTGAAGCGTTCGTTTCCAGTAACAGTTTGAATTTTGGCGTTTCACTCTGTTTTCTCCTATATTGATAGATGTATTTGGAACTCTAAATCAAGCACAGTTTGTGCTAGCTTCTTGAAACTTGACACAATTAAGTAGTTTCAAGTTCTATCTCTATATTTTGTTTCCTATTGGTGTAGCCCTAAGCAGTGACAGACGAGAAACACTTTCATTGAAAGGGGTTGCAAAGCTTCCAAAAATTACGAATCTCCAGAAATCTCAGCAAACATTTTTTCACCCAAACTGGATGATACTTTCAGGTAATGATCAGTACACTAAGAACACTTGGTTACCCAAATTTCGTTCTTCTATGTTGAAGCGTTCGTTTCCTTTAACAGTTTGAATTTTGGCGTTTCACTCTGTTTTCTCCTATATTGATAGATGTATTTGGAACTCTAAATCAAGCACGGTTTGTGCTAGCTTCTTGAAACTTGACACAGTTAAGTAGTTTCAAGTTCTATCTCTATGTTCTGTTTCCGATTGATGTAGCCCTAAGCAGTGACAGACGAGAAACACTTTCATTGAAAGGGGTTGCCAAGCTTCCAAAAATTACGAATCTCCAGAATTTCAGCAAACATTTTTTCACCCAAACTGGATGATACTTTCAGGTAATGATCAGTACACTGAGCCCACTTTGTTCCCCAAATTTCGTTCTTCTATGTTGAAGCTTTCGTTTCCAGTAACAGTTTGAATTTTGGCGTTTCACTCTGTTTTCTCCTATATTGATAGATGTATTTGGAACTCTAAATCAAGCACGGTTTGTGCTAGCTTCTTGAAACTTGACACAATTAATAAGTTTCAAGTTCTATCTCTATGTTCTGTTTCCTATTGATGTAGCCCTAAGCAGTGACAGGCGAGAAACACTTTCATTGAAAGGGTTTGCCAAGCTTCCAAAAATTACGAATCTCCAGAAATCTCAGCAAATATTTTTACACCCAAACTGGGTGACACTTTCAGGTAATGATCAGTACACTGAGCCCACTTTGTTCCCCAAATTTCGTTCTTCAATGTTGAAGCTTTCGTTTCCAGTAACAGTTTGAATTTTTAGGTTTCACTCTGTTTTCTCCTATATTGATAGATGTATTTGGAACTCTAAATCAAACACGGTTTGAGCTAGCTTCTTGAAACTTGACACAATTAAGTAGTTTCAAGTTATATCTCTATATTTTGTTTCCTATTGGTTTAGCCCTAAGCAGTGACAGACGAGAAACACTTTCATTGAAAGGGGTTGCCAAGCTTCCAAAAATTACGAATCTCCAGAAATTTCAGCAAATATTTTTACACCCAAACTGGGTAATACTTTCAGGTAATGATCAGTACACTGAGCCCACTTTGTTCTCCAAATTTCGTTCTTCAATGTTGAAGCTTTCGTTTCCAGTAACAGTTTGAATTTTTAGGTTTCACTCTGTTTTCTCCTATATTGATAGATGTATTTGGAACGCTAAATCAAACACGGTTTGTGCTACCTTCTTGAAACTTGACACAATTAAGTAGTTTCAAGTTCTATCTCTATGTTCTGTTTCCTATTGATGTAGCCCTAAGCAGTGACAGGCGAGATACAGTTTCATTGAAAGGGGTTGCCAAGCTTCCAATAATTACGAATCTCCAGAAATATCAGCAAATATTTTTTCACCCAAACTGGGTGATACTTGCAGGTAATGATCAGTACAATGAGCCCACTTTGTTCCCCAAATTTCGTTCTTCTATGTTGAAGCGTTCGTTTCCAGTAACAGTTTGAATTTTTAGGTTTCACTCTGTTTTCTCCTATATTGATAGATGTATTTGGAACGCTAAATCAAACACGGTTTGTGCTACCTTCTTGAAACTTGACACAATTAAGTAGTTTCAAGTTCTATCTCTATGTTCTGTTTCCTATTGATGTAGCCCTAAGCAGTGACAGGCGAGATACACTTTCATTGAAAGGGGTTGCCAAGCTTCCAATAATTACGAATCTCCAGAAATATCAGCAAATATTTTTTCACCCAAACTGGGTGATACTTGCAGGTAATGATCAGTACAATGAGCCCACTTTGTTCCCCAAATTTCGTTCTTCTATGTTGAAGCGTTCGTTTCCAGTAACAGTTTGAATTTTTAGGTTTCACTCTGTTTTCTCCTATATTGATAGATGTATTTGGAACTCTAAATCAAGCACGGTTTGTGCTAGCTTCTTGAAACTTGACACAGTTAAGAAGTTTCAAGTTCTAACTTTATGTTCTGTTTCCTATTGATGTAGCCCTAAGCAGTGACAGGCGAGAAACACTTTCATTGAAAGGGGTTGCCAAGCTTCCAAAAATTACGAATCTCCAGAAATCTCAGCAAACATTTTTTCACCCAAAATGGATGATACTTTCAGGTAATGATCAGTACACTAAGCCCACTTGGTTCCCCAAATTTCGTTCTTCTATGTTGAAGCGTTCGTTTCCAGTAACAGTTTGAATTTTGGCGTTTCACTCTGTTTTCTCCTATATTGATAGATGTATTTGGAACTCTAAATCAAGCACGGTTTGTGTTAGCTTTTTGAAACTTGACACAATTAAGTAGTTTCAAGTTCTATCTCTATGTTTTGTTTCCTATTGGTGTAGTCCTAAGCAGTGACAGACGAGAAACACTTTCTTTGAAAGGGGTTGCCAAGCTTCCAAAAATTACGAATCTCCAGAAATCTCAGCAAATATTTTGCACCCAAACTGGGTGATACTTTCAGGTAATGATCAGTACACTGAGCCCACTTTGTTCCCCAAATTTCGTTCTTCAATGTTGCAGCTTTCGTTTCCAGTAACAGTTTGAATTTTTAGGTTTCACTCTGTTTTCTCTTATATTGATAGATGTATTTGGAACTATAAATCAAACACGGTTTTTGCTAGCTTCTTGAAACTTGACACAATTAATAAGTTTCAAGTTCTCTCTCTATGTTCTGTTTCCTATTGATGTAGCCCTAAGCAGTGACAGGCGAGAAACACTTTCATTGAAAGGGTTGCCAAGCTTCCAAAAATTACGAATCTCCAGAAATCTCAGCAAATATTTTTACACCCAAACTGGGTGATACTTTCAGGTAATGATCAGTACACTGAGCCCACTTTCTTCCCCAAATTTCGTTCTTCAATGTTGAAGCTTTCGTTTCCAGTAACAATTTGAATTTTTAGGTTTCACTCTGTTTTCTCCTATATTGATAGATGTATTTGGAACTCTAAATCAAACACGGTTTGTGCTACCTTCTTGAAACTTGACACAATTAAGTAGTTTCAAGTTCTATCTCTATGTTCTGTTTCCTATTGATGTAGCCCTAAGCAGTGACAGGCGAGATACACTTTCATTGAAAGGGGTTGCCAAGCTTCCAATAATTACGAATCTCCTGAAATATCAGCAAATATTTTTTCACCCAAACTGGGTGATACTTGCAGGTAATGATCAGTACAATGAGCCCACTTTGTTCCCCAAATTTCGTTCTTCTATGTTGAAGCGTTCGATTCCAGTAACAGTTTGAATTTTTAGGTTTCACTCTGTTTTCTCCTATATTGATAGATGTATTTGGAACGCTAAATCAAACACGGTTTGTGCTACCTTCTTGAAACTTGACACAATTAAGTAGTTTCAAGTTCTATCTCTATATTTTGTTTCCTATTGGTGTAGCCCTAAGCAGTGACAGACGAGAAACACTTTCATTGAAAGGGGTTGCCAAGCGTCCAAAAATTACGAATCTCCAGAAATCTCAGCAAACATTTTTTCACCCAAACTGGATGATACTTTCAGGTAATGATCAGTACACTAAGCCCACTTTGTTCCCCAAATTTCGTTCTTCTATGTTGAAGCGTTCGTTCCAAGTAACAGTTTGAATTTTGGAGTTTCACTCTGTTTTCTCCTATATTGATAGATGTATTTGGAACTCTAAATCAAGCACGGTTTGTGCCAGCTTCTTGAAACTTGACACAGTTAAGTAGTTTCAAGTTCTATCTCTATGTTCTGTTTCTGATCGATGTAGCCCTAAGCAGTGACAGGCGAGAAACACTTTCATTGAAAGGGTTGCCAAGCTTCCAAAAATTACGAATCTCCAGAAATCTCAGCAAATATTTTTACACCCAAACTGGGTGATACTTTCAGGTAATGATCAGTACACTGAGCCCACTTTCTTCCCCAAATTTCGTTCTTCAATGTTGAAGCTTTCGTTTCCAGTAACAGTTTGAATTTTTAGGTTTCACTCTGTTTTCTCCTATATTGATAGATGTATTTAGAACTCTAAATCAAACACGGTTTGTGCTACCTTCTTGAAACTTGACACAATTAAGTAGTTTCAAGTTCTATCTCTATGTTCTGTTTCCTATTGATGTAGCCCTAAGCAGTGACAGGCGAGAAACACTTTCATTGAATTGGGTTGCCAAGCTTCCAAAAATTACGAATCTCCAGAAATCTCAGCAAATATTTTTTCACCCAAACTGGATGATACTTTCAGGTAATGATCAGTACACTAAGCCCACTTGGTTCCCCAAATTTCGTTCTTCTATGTTGAAGCGTTCGTATCCAGTAACAGTTTGAATTTTGGCGTTTCACTCTGTTTTCTCCTATATTGATAGATGTATTTGGAACTCTAAATCAAGCACGGTTTGTGCTAGCTTCTTGAAACTTGACACAATTAAGTAGTTTCAAGATCTATCTCTATGTTCTGTTTCCTATTGATGTAGCCCTAAGCAGTGACAGGCGAGATACACTTTCATTTAAAGGGGTTGCCAAGCTTCCAAAAATTACGAATCTCCAGAAATATCAGCAAATATTTTTTCACCCAAACTGGGTGATACTTTCAGGTAATGATCAGTACAATGATCCCACTTTGTTCCCCAAATTTCGTTCTTCTATGTTGAAGCGTTCGTTTCCAGTAACAGTTTGAATTTTTAGGTTTCACTCTGTTTTCTCCTATATTGATAGATGTATTTGGAACTCTAAATCAAGCACGGTTTGTGCTAGCTTCTTGAAACTTGACACAGTTAAGTAGTTTCAAGTTCTCTCTCTATGTTCTGTTTCCGATTGATGTAGCCCTAAGCAGTGACAGGCGAGAAACACTTTCATTGAAAGGGGTTGCCAAGCTTCCAAAAATTACGAATCTCCAGAAATCTCAGCAAATATTTTTTCTCCCAAACTGGATGATACTTTCAGGTAATGATCAGTACCCTAAGCCCACTTTGTTCCCCAAATTTCGTTCTTCTATGTTGAAGCGTTCGTTTCCAGTAACAGTTTGAATTTTGGCGTTTCACTCTGTTTTCTCCTATATTGATAGATGTATTTGGAACTCTAAATCAAGCACGGTTTGTGCTAGCTTCTTGAAACTTGACACAGTTAAGAAGTTTCAAGTTCTAACTTTATGTTCTGTTTCCTATTGATGTAGCCCTAAGCAGTGACAGGCGAGAAACACTTTCATTGAAAGGGGTTGCCAAGCTTCCAAAAATTACGAATCTCCAGAAATCTCAGCAAATATTTTTACACCCAAACCGGGTGATACTTTCATGTAATGATCAGTACACTGAGCCCACTTTGTTCCCCAAATTTCGTTCTTCAATGTTGCAGCTTTCGTTTCCAGTAACAGTTTGAATTTTTAGGTTTCACTCTGTTTTCTCCTCTATTGATAGATGTATTTGGAACTCTAAATCAAACACGGTTTGTGCTACCTTCTTGAAACTTGACACAATTAAGTAGTTTCAAGTTCTATCTCTATGTTCTGTTTCCTATTGATGTAGCCCTAAGCAGTGACAGGCGAGATACACTTTCATTGAAAGGGGTTGCCAAGCTTCCAATAATTACGAATCTCCAGAAATATCAGCAAATATTTTTTCACCCAAACTGGGTGATACTTGCAGGTAATGATCAGTACAATGAGCCCAATTTGTTCCACAAATTTCGTTCTTCTATGTTGAAGCGTTCGTTTCCAGTAACAGTTTGAATTTTTAGGTTTCACTCTGTTTTCTCCTATATTGATAGATGTATTTGGAACGCTAAATCAAACACGGTTTGTGCTACCTTCTTGAAACTTGACACAATTAAGTAGTTTCAAGTTCTATCTCTATATTTTGTTTCCTATTGGTGTAGCCCTAAGCAGTGACAGACGAGAAACACTTTCATTGAAAGGGGTTGCCAAGCGTCCAAAAATTACGAATCTCCAGAAATCTCAGCAAACATTTTTTCACCCAAACTGGATGATACTTTCAGGTAATGATCAGTACACTATGCCCACTTGGTTCCCCAAATTTCGTTCTTCTATGTTGAAGCGTTCGTTTCCAGTAACAGTTTGAATTTTGGCGTTTCACTCTGTTTTCTCCTATATTGATAGATGTATTTGGAACTCTAAATCAAGCACGGTTTGTGCTAGCTTCTTGAAACTTGACACAATTAAGTAGTTTCAAGTTCTATCTCTATGTTCTGTTTCCTATTGATGTAGCCCTAAGCAGTGACAGGCGAGATACACTTTCATTTAAAGGGGTTGCCAAGCTTCCAAAAATTACGAATCTCCAGAAATATCAGCAAATATTTTTTCACCCAAACTGGGTGATACTTTCAGGTAATGATCAGTACAATGAGCCCACTTTGTTCCCCAAATTTCGTTCTTCTATGTTGAAGCGTTCGTTTCCAGTAACAGTTTGAATTTTTAGGTTTCACTCTGTTTTCTCCTATATTGATAGATGTATTTGGAACTCTAAATCAAGCACGGTTTGTGCTAGCTTCTTGAAACTTGACACAGTTAAGTAGTTTCAAGTTCTATCTCTATGTTCTGTTTCCGATTGATGTAGCCCTAAGAAGTGACAGACGAGAAACACTTTCATTGAAAGGGGTTGCCAAGCTTCCAAAAATTACGAATCTCCAGAAATCTCAACAAATATTTTTACACCCAAACAGGGTGATACTTTCAGGTAATGATCAGTACCCTGAGCCCACTTTGTTCCCCAAATTTCGTTCTTCAATGTTGAAGCTTTCGTTTCCAGTAACAGTTTAAATTTTTAGGTTTCACTCTGTTTTCTCCTATATTGATAGATGTATTTGGAACTCTAAATCAAACACGGTTTGTGCTACCTTCTTGAAACTTGACAAAATTAAGTAGTTTCAAGTTCTATCTCTATGTTCTGTTTCCTATTGATGTAGCCCTATGCAGTGACAGGCGAGAAACACTTTCATTGAAAGGGGTTGCCAAGCTTCCAAAAATTACGAATCTCCAGAAATCTCAGCAAATATTTTTTCTCCCAAACTGGATGATACTTTCAGGTAATGATCAGTACACTAAGCCCGCTTTGTTCCCCAAATTTCGTTCTTCTATGTTGAAGCGTTCGTTTCCAGTAACAGTTTGAATTTTGGCGTTTCACTCTGTTTTCTCCTATATTGATAGATGTATTTGGAACTCTAAATCAAGCACGGTTTGTGCTAGCTTCTTGAAACTTGACACAGTTAAGAAGTTTCAAGTTCTAACTTTATGTTCTGTTTCCTATTGATGTAGCCCTAAGCAGTGACAGGCGAGAAACACTTTCATTGAAAGGGGTTGCCAAGCTTCCAAAAATTACGAATCTCCAGAAATCTCAGCAAACATTTTTTCACCCAAAATGGATGATACTTTCAGGTAATGATCAGTACACTAAGCCCACTTGGTTCCCCAAATTTCGTTCTTCTATGTTGAAGCGTTCGTTTCCAGTAACAGTTTGAATTTTGGCGTTTCACTCTGTTTTCTCCTATATTGATAGATGTATTTGGAACTCTAAATCAAGCACGGTTTGTGCTAGCTTTTTGAAACTTGACACAATTAAGTAGTTTCAAGTTCTATCTCTATGTTTTGTTTCCTATTGGTGTAGTCCTAAGCAGTGACAGACGAGAAACACTTTCATTGAAAGGGGTTGCCAAGCTTCCAAAAATTACGAATCTCCAGAAATCTCAGCAAATATTTTTACACCCAAACTGGGTGATACTTTCAGGTAATGATCAGTACACTGAGCCCACTTTGTTCCCCAAATTTCGTTCTTCAATGTTGCAGCTTTCGTTTCCAGTAACAGTTTGAATTTTTAGGTTTCACTCTGTTTTCTCTTATATTGATAGATGTATTTGGAACTATAAATCAAACACGGTTTTTGCTAGCTTCTTGAAACTTGACACAATTAATAAGTTTCAAGTTCTATCTCTATGTTCTGTTTCCTACTGATGTAGCCCTAAGCAGTGACAGGCGAGAAACACTTTCATTGAAAGGTTTGCCAAGCTTCCAAAAATTACGTATCTCCAGAAATCTCAGCAAATATTTTTACACCCAAACTGGGTGATACTTTCAGGTAATGATCAGTACACTGAGCCCACTTTCTTCCCCAAATTTCGTTCTTCAATGTTGAAGCTTTCGTTTCCAGTAACAATTTGAATTTTTAGGTTTCACTCTGTTTTCTGCTATATTGATAGATGTATTTGGAACTCTAAATCAAACACGGTTTGTGCTACCTTCTTGAAACTTGACACAATTAAGTAGTTTCAAGTTCTATCTCTATGTTCTGTTTCCTATTGATGTAGCCGTAAGCAGTGACAGGCGAGATACACTTTCATTGAAAGGGGTTGCCAAGCTTCCAATAATTACGAATCTCCAGAAATATCAGCAAATATTTTTTCACCCAAACTGGGTGATACTTGCAGGTAATGATCAGTACAATGAGCCCACTTTGTTCCCCAAATTTCGTTCTTCTATGTTGAAGCGTTCGATTCCAGTAACAGTTTGAATTTTTAGGTTTCACTCTGTTTTCTCCTATATTGATAGATGTATTTGGAACGCTAAATCAAACACGGTTTGTGCTACCTTCTTGAAACTTGACACAATTAAGTAGTTTCAAGTTCTATCTCTATATTTTGTTTCCTATTGGTGTAGCCCTAAGCAGTGACAGACGAGAAACACTTTCATTGAAAGGGGTTGCCAAGCGTCCAAAAATTACGAATCTCCAGAAATCTCAGCAAACATTTTTTCACCCAAACTGGATGATACTTTCAGGTAATGATCAGTACACTAAGGCCACTTGGTTCCCCAAATTTCGTTCTTCTATGTTGAAGCGTTCGTTCCAAGTAACAGTTTGAATTTTGGAGTTTCACTCTGTTTTCTCCTATATTGATAGATGTATTTGGAACTCTAAATCAAGCACGGTTTGTGCCAGCTTCTTGAAACTTGACACAGTTAAGTAGTTTCAAGTTCTATCTCTATGTTCTGTTTCTGATCGATGTAGCCCTAAGCAGTGACAGGCGAGAAACACTTTCATTGAAAGGGTTGCCAAGCTTCCAAAAATTACGAATCTCCAGAAATCTCAGCAAATATTTTTACACCCAAACTGGGTGATACTTTCAGGTAATGATCAGTACACTGAGCCCACTTTCTTCCCCAAATTTCGTTCTTCAATGTTGAAGCTTTCGTTTCCAGTAACAGTTTGAATTTTTAGGTTTCACTCTGTTTTCTCCTATATTGATAGATGTATTTGGAACTCTAAATCAAACACGGTTTGTGCTACCTTCTTGAAACTTGACACAATTAAGTAGTTTCAAGTTCTATCTCTATGTTCTGTTTCCTATTGATGTAGCCCTAAGCAGTGACAGGCGAGAAACACTTTTATTGAAAGGGGTTGCCAAGCTTCCAAAAATTACGAATCTCCAGAAATCTCAGCAAATATTTTTTCACCCAAACTGGATGATACTTTCAGGTAATGATCAGTACACTAAGCCCACTTGGTTCCCCAAATTTCGTTCTTCTATGTTGAAGCGTTCGTTTCCAGTAACAGTTTGAATTTTGGCGTTTCACTCTGTTTTCTCCTATATTGATAGATGTATTTGGAACTCTAAATCAAGCACGGTTTGTGCTAGCTTCTTGAAACTTGACACAATTAAGTAGTTTCAAGTTCTATCTCTATGTTTTGTTTCCTATTGGTGTAGTCCTAAGCAGTGACAGACGAGAAACACTTTCATTGAAAGGGGTTGCCAAGCTTCCAAAAATTACGAATCTCCAGAAATCTCAGCAAATATTTTTACACCCAAACTGGGTGATACTTTCAGGTAATGATCAGTACACTGAGCCCACTTTGTTCCCCAAATTTCGTTCTTCAATGTTGCAGCTTTCGTTTCCAGTAACAGTTTGAATTTTTAGGTTTCACTCTGTTTTCTCTTATATTGATAGATGTATTTGGAACTATAAATCAAACACGGTTTTTGCTAGCTTCTTGAAACTTGACACAATTAATAAGTTTCAAGTTCTATCTCTATGTTCTGTTTCCTACTGATGTAGCCCTAAGCAGTGACAGGCGAGAAACACTTTCATTGAAAGGTTTGCCAAGCTTCCAAAAATTACGTATCTCCAGAAATCTCAGCAAATATTTTTACACCCAAACTGGGTGATACTTTCAGGTAATGATCAGTACACTGAGCCCACTTTCTTCCCCAAATTTCGTTCTTCAATGTTGAAGCTTTCGTTTCCAGTAACAATTTGAATTTTTAGGTTTCACTCTGTTTTCTGCTATATTGATAGATGTATTTGGAACTCTAAATCAAACACGGTTTGTGCTACCTTCTTGAAACTTGACACAATTAAGTAGTTTCAAGTTCTATCTCTATGTTCTGTTTCCTATTGATGTAGCCGTAAGCAGTGACAGGCGAGATACACTTTCATTGAAAGGGGTTGCCAAGCTTCCAATAATTACGAATCTCCAGAAATATCAGCAAATATTTTTTCACCCAAACTGGGTGATACTTGCAGGTAATGATCAGTACAATGAGCCCACTTTGTTCCCCAAATTTCGTTCTTCTATGTTGAAGCGTTCGATTCCAGTAACAGTTTGAATTTTTAGGTTTCACTCTGTTTTCTCCTATATTGATAGATGTATTTGGAACGCTAAATCAAACACGGTTTGTGCTACCTTCTTGAAACTTGACACAATTAAGTAGTTTCAAGTTCTATCTCTATATTTTGTTTCCTATTGGTGTAGCCCTAAGCAGTGACAGACGAGAAACACTTTCATTGAAAGGGGTTGCCAAGCGTCCAAAAATTACGAATCTCCAGAAATCTCAGCAAACATTTTTTCACCCAAACTGGATGATACTTTCAGGTAATGATCAGTACACTAAGCCCACTTGGTTCCCCAAATTTCGTTCTTCTATGTTGAAGCGTTCGTTCCAAGTAACAGTTTGAATTTTGGAGTTTCACTCTGTTTTCTCCTATATTGATAGATGTATTTGGAACTCTAAATCAAGCACGGTTTGTGCCAGCTTCTTGAAACTTGACACAGTTAAGTAGTTTCAAGTTCTATCTCTATGTTCTGTTTCTGATCGATGTAGCCCTAAGCAGTGACAGGCGAGAAACACTTTCATTGAAAGGGTTGCCAAGCTTCCAAAAATTACGAATCTCCAGAAATCTCAGCAAATATTTTTACACCCAAACTGGGTGATACTTTCAGGTAATGATCAGTACACTGAGCCCACTTTCTTCCCCAAATTTCGTTCTTCAATGTTGAAGCTTTCGTTTCCAGTAACAGTTTGAATTTTTAGGTTTCACTCTGTTTTCTCCTATATTGATAGATGTATTTGGAACTCTAAATCAAACACGGTTTGTGCTACCTTCTTGAAACTTGACACAATTAAGTAGTTTCAAGTTCTATCTCTATGTTCTGTTTCCTATTGATGTAGCCCTAAGCAGTGACAGGCGAGAAACACTTTTATTGAAAGGGGTTGCCAAGCTTCCAAAAATTACGAATCTCCAGAAATCTCAGCAAATATTTTTTCACCCAAACTGGATGATACTTTCAGGTAATGATCAGTACACTAAGCCCACTTGGTTCCCCAAATTTCGTTCTTCTATGTTGAAGCGTTCGTTTCCAGTAACAGTTTGAATTTTGGCGTTTCACTCTGTTTTCTCCTATATTGATAGATGTATTTGGAACTCTAAATCAAGCACGGTTTGTGCTAGCTTCTTGAAACTTGACACAATTAAGTAGTTTCAAGTTCTATCTCTATGTTCTGTTTCCTATTGATGTAGCCCTAAGCAGTGACAGGCGAGATACACTTTCATTTAAAGGGGTTGCCAAGCTTCCAAAAATTACGAATCTCCAGAAATATCAGCAAATATTTTTTCACCCAAACTGGGTGATACTTTCAGGTAATGATCAGTACAATGAGCCCACTTTGTTCCCCAAATTTCGTTCTTCTATGTTGAAGCGTTCTTTTCCAGTAACAGTTTGAATTTTTAGGTTTCACTCTGTTTTCTCCTATATTGATAGATGTATTTGGAACTCTAAATCAAGCACGGTTTGTGCTAGCTTCTTGAAACTTGACACAGTTAAGTAGTTTCAAGTTCTATCTCTATGTTCTGTTTCCGATTGATGTAGCCCTAAGAAGTGACAGACGAGAAACACTTTCATTGAAAGGGGTTGCCAAGCTTCCAAAAATTACGAATCTCCAGAAATCTCAGCAAATATTTTTACACCCAAACAGGGTGATACTTTCAGGTAATGATCAGTACACTGAGCCCACTTTGTTCCCCAAATTTCGTTCTTCAATGTTGCAGCTTTCGTTTCCAGTAACAGTTTGAATTTTTAGGTTTCACTCTGTTTTCTCTTATATTGATAGATGTATTTGGAACTATAAATCAAACACGGTTTTTGCCAGCTTCTTGAAACTTGACACAGTTAAGTAGTTTCAAGTTCTATCTCTATGTTCTGTTTCCGATCGATGTAGCCCTAAGCAGTGACAGGCGAGAAACACTTTCATTGAAAGGGTTGCCAAGCTTCCAAAAATTACGAAT
This sequence comes from Spermophilus citellus, assembly GCF_964194105.1. Taxonomy (NCBI): domain Eukaryota; kingdom Metazoa; phylum Chordata; class Mammalia; order Rodentia; family Sciuridae; genus Spermophilus; species Spermophilus citellus. The sequence goes on along the minus strand of NC_138193.1, from coordinate 30,002,263 downwards.
CTCCAGAAATCTCAGCAAATATTTTTACACCCACACTGGGTGATACTTTCAGGTAATGATCAGTACACTGAGCCCACTTTCTTCCCCAAATTTCGTTCTTCAATGTTGAAGCTTTCGTTTCCAGTAACAGTTTGAATTTTTAGGTTTCAATCTGTTTTCTCCTATATTGATAGATGTATTTGGAACTCTAAATCAAACACGGTTTGTGCTACCTTCTTGAAACTTGACACAATTAAGTAGTTTCAAGTTCTGTCTCTATGTTCTGTTTCCGATTGATGTAGCCCTAAGCAGTGACAGGCAAGAAACACTTTCATTGAAAGGGGTTGCCAAGCTTCCAAAAATTACGAATCTCCAGAAATCTCAGCAAATATTTTTACACCCAAACTGGGTGATACTTTCAGGTAATGATCAGTACACTGAGCCCACTTTGTTCCCCAAATTTCGTTCTTCAATGTTGCAGCTTTCATTTCCAGTAACAGTTTGAATTTTTAGGTTTCACTCTGTTTTCTCCTATATTGATAGATGTATTTGGAACTCTAAATCAAACACGGTTTGTGCTAGCTTCTTGAAACTTGACACAATTAATTAGTTTCAAGTTCTATCTCTATGTTCTGTTTCCTATTGATGTAGCCCTAAGCAGTTACAGGCGAGAAACACTTTCATTGAAAGGGGTTGCCAAGCTTCCAAAAATTACGAATCTCCAGAAATCTCAGCAAATATTTTTTCACCCAAACTGGGTGACACTTTCAGGTAATGATCAGTACACTGAGCCCACTTTGTTCCCCAAATTTCGTTCTTCAATGTTGAAGCTTTCGTTTCCAGTAACAGTTTGAATTTTGGTGTTTCACTCTGTTTTCTCCTATATTGATAGATGTATTTGGAACTCTAAATCATGCACGGTTTGTGCTAGCTTCTTGAAACTTGACACAATTAAGTAGTTTCAAGTTCTATCTCTATGTTTTGTTTCCTATTGGTGTAGCCCTAAGCAGTGACAGGCGAGAAACACTTTCATTGAAAGGGGTTGCCAAGCTTCCAAAAATTACGAATCTCCAGAAATCTCAGCAAATATTTTTTCACCCAAACTGGATGATACTTTCAGGTAATGATCAGTACACTAAGCCCACTTGGTTCCCCAAATTTCGTTCTTCTATGTTGAAGCGTTCGTTTCCAGTAACAGTTTGAATTTTGGCGTTTCACTCTGTTTTCTCCTATATTGATAGATGTATTTGGAACTCTAAATCAAGCACGGTTTGTGCTAGCTTCTTGAAACTTGACACAGTTAAGTAGTTTCAAGTTCTATCTCTATGTTCTGTTTCCGATCCATGTAGCCCTAAGCAGTGACAGGCAAGAAACACTTTCATTGAAAGGGGTTGCCAAGCTTCCAAAAATTACGAATCTCCAGAAATCTCAGCAAATATTTTTACACCCAAACTGGGTGATACTTTCAGTTAATGATCCGTTCACTGAGCCCACTTTGTTCCCCAAATTTGGTTGTTCAATGTTGCAGCTTTCATTTCCAGTAACAGTTTGAATTTTTATGTTTCACTCTGTTTTCTCCTATATTGATAGATGTATTTGGAACTCTAAATCAAACACGGTTTGTGCTAGCTTCTTGAAACTTGACACAATTAATTAGTTTCAAGTTCTATCTCTATGTTCTGTTTCCTATTGATGTAGCCCTAAGCAGTGACAGGCGAGAAACACTTTCATTGAAAGGGGTTGCCAAGCTTCCAAAAATTACGAATCTCCAGAAATCTCAGCAAATATTTTTACACCCACACTGGGTGATACTTTCAGGTAATGATCAGTACACTGAGCCCACTTTCTTCCCCAAATTTCGTTCTTCAATATTGAAGCTTTCGTTTCCAGTAACAGTTTGAATTTTTAGGTTTCACTCTGTTTTCTCCTATATTGATAGATGTATTTGGAACTCTAAATCAAGCACGGTTTGTGCTAGCTTCTTGAAACTTGACACAATTAAGTAGTTTCAAGTTCTATCTCTATGTTCTGTTTCCTATTGATGTAGCCCTAAGCAGTGACAGGCGAGATACACTTTCATTTAAAGGGGTTGCCAAGCTTCCAAAAATTACGAATCTCCAGAAATATCAGCAAATATTTTTTCACCCAAACTGGGTGATACTTTCAGGTAATGATCAGTACAATGAGCCCACTTTGTTCCCCAAATTTCGTTCTTCTATGTTGAAGCGTTCGTTTCCAGTAACAGTTTGAATTTTTAGGTTTCACTCTGTTTTCTCCTATATTGATAGATGTATTTGGAACTCTAAATCAAGCACGGTTTGTGCTAGCTTCTGAAACTTGACACAGTTAAGTAGTTTCAAGTTCTATCTCTATGTTCTGTTTCCGATTGATGTAGCCCTAAGAAGTGACAGGTGAGAAACACTTTCATTGAAAGGGGTTGCCAAGCTTCCAAAAATTACGAATCTCCAGAAATCTCAGCAAATATTTTTACACCCAAACAGGGTGATACTTTCAGGTAATGATCAGTACACTGAGCCCACTTTGTTCCCCAAATTTCGTTCTTCAATGTTGAAGCTTTCGTTTCCAGTAACAGTTTAAATTTTTAGGTTTCACTCTGTTTTCTCCTATATTGATAGATGTATTTGGAACTCTAAATCAAACACGGTTTGTGCTACCTTCTTGAAACTTGACAAAATTAAGTAGTTTCAAGTTGTATCTAATGTTCTGTTTCCTATTGATGTAGCCCTATGCAGTGACAGGCGAGAAACACTTTCATTGAAAGGGGTTGCCAAGCTTCCAAAAATTACGAATCTCCAGAAATCTCAGCAAATATTTTTTCTCCCAAACTGGATGATACTTTCAGGTAATGATCAGTACACTAAGCCCACTTGGTTCCCCAAATTTCGTTCTTCTATGTTGAAGTGTTCGTTTCCAGTAACAGTTTGAATTTTGGCGTTTCACTCTGTTTTCTCCTATATTGATAGATGTATTTGGAACTCTAAATCAAGCACGGTTTGTGCTAGCTTCTTGAAACTTGACACAGTTAAGAAGTTTCAAGTTCTAACTTTATGTTCTGTTTCCTATTGATGAGGCCTAAGCAGTGACAGGCGAGAAACACTTTAATTAAAAGGGGTTGCCAAGCTTCGAAAAATTACGAATCTCCAGAAATCTCAGCAAATATTTTTTCAACCAAACTGGATGATACTTTCAGGTAATGATCAGTACACTAAGCCCACTTGGTTCCCCAAATTTCGTTCTTCTATGTTGAAGCGTTCGTTTCCAGTAACAGTTTGAATTTTGGCGTTTCACTCTGTTTTCTCCTATATTGATAGATGTATTTGGAACTCTAAATCAAGCACGGTTTGTGCTAGCTTCTTGAAACTTGACACAATTAAGTAGTTTCAAGTTCTATCTCTACGTTCTGTTTCCGATTGATGTAGCCCTAAGAAGTGACAGGTGAGAAACACTTTCATTGAAAGGGGTTGCCAAGCTTCCAAAAATTACGAATCTCCAGAAATCTCAGCAAACATTTTTTCATCCAAACTGGATGATACTTTCAGGTAATGATCAGTACACTAAGCCCACTTGGTTCCCCAAATTTCGTTCTTCTATGTTGAAGCGTTCGTTTCCAGTAACAGTTTGAATTTTGGCGTTTCACTCTGTTTTCTCCTATATTGATAGATGTATTTGGAACTCTAAATCAAGCACGGTTTGTGCTAGCTTTTTGAAACTTGACACAATTAAGTAGTTTCAAGTTCTATCTCTATGTTTTGTTTCCTATTGGTGTAGTCCTAAGCAGTGACAGACGATAAACACTTTCATTGAAAGGGGTTGCCAAGCTTCCAAAAATTACGAATCTCCAGAAATCTCAGCAAATATTTTTTCACCCAAACTGGGTGATACTTTCAGATAATGATCAGTACACTGAGCCCACTTTGTTCCCCAAATTTCGTTCTTCAATGTTGCAGCTTTCGTTTCCAGTAACAGTTTGAATTTTTAGGTTTCACTCTGTTTTCTCTTATATTGATAGATGTATTTGGAACTATAAATCAAACACGGTTTTTGCCAGCTTCTTGAAACTTGACACAGTTAAGTAGTTTCAAGTTCTATCTCTATGTTCTGTTTCCGATCGATGTAGCCCTAAGCAGAGACAGGCGAGAAACACTTTCATTGAAAGGGTTGCCAAGTTTCCAAAAATTACGAATCTCCAGAAATCTCAGCAAATATTTTTACACCCACACTGGGTGATACTTTCAGGTAATGATCAGTACACTGAGCCCACTTTCTTCCCCAAATTTCGTTCTTCAATGTTGAAGCTTTCGTTTCCAGTAACAGTTTGAATTTTTAGGTTTCACTCTGTTTTCTCCTATATTGATAGATGTATTTGGAACTCTAAATCAAACACGGTTTGTGCTACCTTCTTGAAACTTGACACAATTAAGTAGTTTCAAGTTCTATCTCTATGTTTTGTTTCCTATTGGTGTAGCCCTAAGCAGTGACAGGCGAGAAACACTTTCATTGAAAGGGGTTGCTAAGCGTCCAAAAATTACGAATCTCCAGAATTCACAGCAAACATTTTTTCACCCAACTGTATGATACTTTCAGGTAATGATCAGTACACTGAGCCCACTTTGTTCCCCAAATTTTGTTCTTCAATGTTGCAGCTTTCGTTTCCAGTTACAGTTTGAATTTTTAGGTTTCACTCTGTTTTCTCCTATATTGATAGATGTATTTGGAACTCTAAATCAAACACGGTTTGTGCTAGCTTCTTTAAACTTGACACAATTAAGTAGTTTCAAGTTCTATCTCTATGTTCTGTTTCCTATTGATGTAGCCCTAAGCAGTGACAGGCGAGAAACACTTTCATTTAAAGGGGTTGCCAAGCTTCCAAAAATTACGAATCTCCAGAAATCTCAGCAAATATTTTTACACCCAAACTGGGTGACACTTTCAGGTAATGATCAGTACACTGAGCCCACTTTGTTCCCCAAATTTCGTTCTTCAATGTTGCAGCTTTCGTTTCCAGTAACAGTTTGAATTTTTAGGTTTCACTCTGTTTTCTCCTATATTGATAGATGTATTTGGAACTCTAAATCAAACACGGTTTGTGCTAGCTTCTTGAAACTTGACAATTAAGTAGTTTCAAGTTATATCTCTATATTTTGTTTCCTATTCGTGTAGCCCTAAGCAGTGACAGATGAGAAACACTTTCATTGAATGGGGTTGCCAAGCTTCCAAAAATTACGAATCTCCAGATATCTCAGCAAACATTTTTTTACCCAAACTGGATGATACTTTCAGGTAATGATCAGTACACTAAGCCCACTTGGTTCCCCAAATTTCGTTCTTCTATGTTGAAGCGTTCGTTTCCAGTAACAGTTTGAATTTTGGCGTTTCACTCTGTTTTCTCCTATATTGATAGATGTATTTGGAACTCTAAATCAAGCACAGTTTGTGCTAGCTTCTTGAAACTTGACACAATTAAGTAGTTTCAATTTCTATCTCTATATTTTGTTTCCTATTGGTGTAGCCCTAAGCAGTGACAGACGAGAAACACTTTCATTGAAAGGGGTTGCAAAGCTTCCAAAAATTACGAATCTCCAGAAATCTCAGCAAACATTTTTTCACCCAAACTGGATGATACTTTCAGGTAATGATCAGTACACTAAGCCCACATGGTTACCCAAATTTCGTTCTTCTATGTTGAAGCGTTCGTTTCCTTTAACAGTTTGAATTTTGGCGTTTCACTCTGTTTTCTCCTATATTGATAGATGTATTTGGAACTCTAAATCAAGCACGGTTTGTGCTAGCTTCTTGAAACTTGACACAGTTAAGTAGTTTCAAGTTCTATCTCTATGTTCTGTTTCCGATTGATGTAGCCCTAAGCAGTGACAGACGAGAAACACTTTCATTGAAAGGGGTTGCCAAGCTTCCAAAAATTACGAATCTCCAGAATTTCAGCAAACATTTTTTCACCCAAACTGGATGATACTTTCAGGTAATGATCAGTACACTGAGCCCACTTTGTTCCCCAAATGTCGTTCTTCTATGTTGAAGCTTTCGTTTCCAGTAACAGTTTGAATTTTGGCGTTTCACTCTGTTTTCTCCTATATTGATAGATGTATTTGGAACTCTAAATCAAGCACGGTTTGTGCTAGCTTCTTGAAACTTGACACAATTAATAAGTTTCAAGTTCTATCTCTATGTTCTGTTTCCTATTGATGTAGCCCTAAGCAGTGACAGGCGAGAAACACTTTCATTGAAAGGGTTTGCCAAGCTTCCAAAAATTACGAATCTCCAGAAATCTCAGCAAATATTTTTACACCCAAACTGGGTGACACTTTCAGGTAATGATCAGTACACTGAGCCCACTTTGTTCCCCAAATTTCGTTCTTCAATGTTGAAGCTTTCGTTTCCAGTAACAGTTTGAATTTTTAGGTTTCACTCTGTTTTCTCCTATATTGATAGATGTATTTGGAACTCTAAATCAAACACGGTTTGAGCTAGCTTCTTGAAACTTGACACAATTAAGTAGTTTCAAGTTATATCTCTATATTTTGTTTCCTATTGGTGTAGCCCTAAGCAGTGACAGACGAGAAACACTTTCATTGAAAGGGGTTGCCAAGCTTCCAAAAATTACGAATCTCCAGATATCTCAGCAAACATTTTTTCACCCAAATTGGATGATACTTTCAGGTAATGATCAGTACACTAAGCCCACTTGGTTCCCCAAATTTTTGTTCTTCTATGTTGAAGCGTTCGTTTCCAGTAACAGTTTGAATTTTGGCGTTTCACTCTGTTTTCTCCTATATTGATAGATGTATTTGGAACTCTAAATCAAGCACGGTTTGTGCTAGCTTCTTGAAACTTGACACAATTAAGTAGTTTCAAGTTTTATCTCTATATTTTGTTTCCTATTGGTGTAGTCCTAAGCAGTGACAGACGAGAAACACTTTCATTGAAAGGGGTTGCCAAGCTTCCAAAAATTACGAATCTCCAGAAATCTCAGCAAATATTTTTACACCCAAACTGGATGATACATTCATGTAGTGATCAGTACACTGAGCCCACTTTTTTCCCCAAATTTCGTTCTATATGTTGAAGCTTTCGTTTCCACTAACAATTTGAATTTTTAGGTTTCACTCTGTTTTCTCCTATATTGACAGATGTATTTGGAACTCTAAATCAAGCACGGTTTGTGCTAGCTTCTTGAAACTGGACACAATTAAGTAGTTTCAAGTTCTATCTCTATATTTTGTTTCCTATTGGTGTAGCCCTAAGCAGTGACAGACGAGAAACACTTTCATTGAAAGGGGTTGCCAAGCGTCCAAAAATTACGAATCTCCAGAAATCTCAGCAAACATTTTTTCACCCAAACTGGATGATACTTTCAGGTAATGATCAGTACACTAAGCCCACTTGGTTCCCGAAATTTCGTTCTTCTATGTTGAAGCGTTCGTTTCCAGTAACAGTTTGAATTTTGGCGTTTCACTCTGTTTTCTCCTATATTGATAGATGTATTTGGAACTCTAAATCAAGCACAGTTTGTGCTAGCTTCTTGAAACTTGACACAATTAAGTAGTTTCAAGTTCTATCTCTATATTTTGTTTCCTATTGGTGTAGCCCTAAGCAGTGACAGACGAGAAACACTTTCATTGAAAGGGGTTGCAAAGCTTCCAAAAATTACGAATCTCCAGAAATCTCAGCAAACATTTTTTCACCCAAACTGGATGATACTTTCAGGTAATGATCAGTACACTAAGCCCACTTGGTTACACAAATTTCGTTCTTCTATGTTGAAGCGTTCGTTTCCTTTAACAGTTTGAATTTTGGCGTTTCACTCTGTTTTCTCCTATATTGATAGATGCATTTGGAACTCTAAATCAAGCACGGTTTGTGCTAGCTTCTTGAAACTTGACACAATTAATAAGTTTCAAGTTCTATCTCTATGTTCTGTTTCCTATTGATGTAGCCCTAAGCAGTGACAGACGAGAAACACTTTCATTGAAAGGGGTTGCCAAGCTTCCAAAAATTACGAATCTCCAGAAATTTCAGCAAATATTTTTACACCCAAACTGGGTGATACTTTCAGGTAATGATCAGTACACTGAGCCCACTTTGTTCTCCAAATTTCGTTCTTCAATGTTGAAGCTTTCGTTTCCAGTAACAGTTTGAATTTTTAGGTTTCACTCTGTTTTCTCCTATATTGATAGATGTATTTGGAACTCTAAATCAAACACGGTTTGTGCTAGCTTCTTGAAACTTGACACAATTAAGTAGTTTCAAGTTCTATCTCTATATTTTGTTTCCCATTGGTGTAGCCCTAAGCAGTGACAGAGGAGAAACACTTTCATTGAAAGGGGTTGCCAAGCTTCCATAAATTACGAATCTCCAGAAATCTCAGCAAATATTTTTTCACCCAAACTGGATGACACTTTCAGTAATGATCAGTACACTAAGCCCACTTGGTTCCCCAAATTTCGTTTTCTATGTTGAAGCGTTCGTTTCCAGTAACAGTTTGAATTTTGGCGTTTCACTCTGTTTTCTCCTAAATCGATAGATGTATTTGGAACTCTAAATCAAACACGGTTTGTGCTAGCTTCTTGAAACTTGACACAATTATGTAGTTTCAAGTTCTATCTCTATATTTTGTTTCCTATTGGTGTAGCCCTAAGCAGTGACAGACGAGAAACACTTTCATTGAAAGGGGTTGCCAAGCTTCCAAAAATTACGAATCTCCAGAAATCTCAGCAAATATTTTTTCACCCAAACTGGATGATACTTTCAGGTAATGATCAGTACACTGAGCCCACTTTGTTCCCCAAATTTCGTTCTTCTATGTTGAAGCGTTCGTTTCCAGTAACAGTTTGTATTTTGGCGTTTCACTCTGTTTTCTCCTATATTGATAGATGTATTTGGAACTCTAAATCAAGCACGGTTTGTGCTAGCTTCTTGAAACTTGACACAATTAAGTAGTTTCAAGTTCTATCTCTATGTCCTGTTTCCTATTGATGTAGCCCTAAGCAGTGACAGAGGAGAAACACTTTCATTGAAAGGGGTTGCCAAGCTTCCAAAAATTACGAATCTCCAGAAATTTCAGCAAATATTTTTACACCCAAACTGGATGATACTTTCATGTAGTGATCAGTACACTGAGCCCACTTTTTTCCCCAAATTTCGTTCTATATGTTGAAGCGTTCGTTTCCACTAACAAATTGAATTTTTAGGTTTCACTCTGTTTTCTCCTATATTGACAGATGTATTTGGAACTCTAAATCAAGCACGGTTTGTGCCAGCTTCTTGAAACTTGACACAATTAAGTAGTTTCAAGTTATATCTCTATGTTCTGTTTCCTATTGATGTAGCCCTAAGCAGTGACAGGCGAGAAACACTTTCATTGAAAGGGGTTGAAAAGCTTCCAAAAATTACGAATCTCCAGAAATCTCAGCAAATATTTTTTCACCCAAACTGGATGATACTTTCAGGTAATGATCAGTACACTAAGCCCACTTGGTTCCCCAAATTTCGTTCTGCTATGTTGAAGCGTTCGTTTCCTGTAACAGTTTGAATTTTGGCGTTTCACTCGTTTTCTCCTATATTGATAGATGTATTTGGAACTCTAAATCAAGCACGGTTTGTGCTAGCTTCTTGAAACTTGACACAATTAAGTAGTTTCAAGTTCTATCTCTATATTTTGTTTCCCATTGGTGTAGCCCTAAGCAGTGACAGAGGAGAAACACTTACATTGAAAGGGGTTGCCAAGCTTCCATAAATTACGAATCTCCAGAAATCTCAGCAAATATTTTTTCACCCAAACTGGATGATACTTTCAGTAATGATCAGTACACTAAGCCCACTTGGTTCCCCAAATTTCGTTTTCTATGTTGAAGCGTTCGTTTACAGTAACAGTTTGAATTTTGGCGTTTCATTCTGTTTTCTCCTAAATCGATAGATGTATTTGGAACTCTAAATCAAACACGGTTTGTGCTAGCTTCTTGAAACTTGACACAATTAAGTAGTTTCAAGTTCTATCTCTATATTTTGTTTCCCATTGGTGTAGCCCTAAGCAGTGACAGAGGAGAAACACTTTCATTGAAAGGGGTTGCCAAGCTTCCATAAATTACAAATCTCCAGAAATCTCAGCAAATATTTTTTCACCGAAACTGGATGATACTTTCAGTAATGATCAGTACACTAAGCCCAATTGGTTCCCCAAATTTCGTTTTCTATGTTGAAGCGTTCGTTTCCAGTAACAGTTTGAATTTTGGCGTTTCACTCTGTTTTCTCCTATATCGATAGATGTATTTGTAACTCTAAATCAAACACGGTTTGTGCTAGCTTCTTGAAACTTGACACAATTAAGTAGTTTCAAGTTCTATCTCTATATTTTGTTTCCGATTGGTGTAGCCCTAAGCAGTGACAGACGAGAAACACTTTCATTGAAAGGGGTTGCCAAGCTTCCAAAAATTACGAATCTCCAGAAATCTCAGCAAATATTTTTTCACCCAAACTGGATGATACTTTCAGGTAATGATCAGTACACTGAGCCCACTTTGTTCCCCAAATTTCGTTCTTCTATGTTGAAGCGTTTGTTTCCAGTAACAGTTTGTATTTTGGTGTTTCACTCTGTTTTCTCCTATATTGATAGATGTATTTGGAACTCTAAATCAAGCACGGTTTGTGCTAGCTTCTTGAACTTGACACAATTAAGTAGTTTCAAGTTCTATCTCTATATTTTGTTTCCTATTGGTGTAGTCCTAAGCAGTGACAGACGAGAAACACTTTCATTGTAAGGGGTTGCCGAGCTTCCAAAAATTACGAATCTCCAGAAATCTCAGCAAATATTTTTACACCCAAACTGGGTGATACTTTCAGGTAATGATCAGTACACTGAGCCCACTTTGTTTTGCAAATTTCGTTCTTCAATGTTGAAGCTTTCGTTTCCAGTAACAGTTTGAATTTTTAGATTTCACTCTGTTTTCTCCTATATTGATAGATGTATTTGGAACTCTAAATCAAACACGGTTTGTGCCAGCTTCTTGAAACTTGACACAATTAAGTAGTTTCAAGTTATATCTCTATGTTCTGTTTCCTATTGATGTAGCCCTAAGCAGTGACAGGCGAGAAACACTTTCATTGAAAGGGGTTGCAAAGCTTCCAAAAATTACGAATCTCCAGAAATCTCAGCAAATATTTTAACACCCAAACTGGATGATACTTTCAGGTAATGATCAGTACACTGAGTCCACTTGGTTCCCCAAATTTCGTTCTTCTATTTTGAAGCGTTCGTTTCCAGTATCATTTTGAATTTTGGTGTTTCACTCTGTTTTCTCCTATATTGATAGATGTATTTGGAACTCTTAATCAAGCACGGTTTGTGCTAGCTTCTTGAAACTTGACACAATTAAGTAGTTTCAAGTTCTATCTCTATATTTTGTTTTCTATTGGTTTAGCCCTAAGCAGTGACAGACGAGAAACACTTTCATTGAAAGGGGTTGCCAAGCTTCCAAAAATTACGAATCTCCAGAAATCTCAGCAAATATTTTTTCACCCAAACTGGATGATACTTTCAGGTAATGATCAGTACACCGAGCCCACTTTGTTCCCCAAATTTCGTTCTTCTAAGTTGAAGCGTTCGTTTCCAGTAACAGTTTGTATTTTGGCGTTTCACTCTGTTTTCTCCTATATTGATAGATGTATTTGGAACTCTAAATCAAGCAGGGTTTGTGCTAGCTTCTTGAAACTTGACACAATTAAGTAGTTTCAAGTTCTATCTCTATGTCCTGTTTCCTATTGATGTAGCCCTAAGCAGTGACAGAGGAGAAACACTTTCATTGAAAGGGGTTGCCAAGCTTCCAAAAATTACGAATCTCCAGAAATTTCAGCAAATATTTTTACACCCAAACTGGGTGATACTTTCAGGTAATGATCAGTACACTGAGCCCACTTTGTTTACCAAATTTCGTTTTTCAATGTTGAAGCTTTCGTTTCCAGTAACAGTTTGAATTTTTAGGTTTCACTCTGTTTTCTCCTATATTGATAGATGTATTTGGAACTCTAAATCAAGCACGGTTTGTGCTAGCTTCTTGAAACTTGACACAATTAAGTAGTTTCAAGTTCTATCTCTATATTTTGTTTCCCATTGGTGTAGCCCTAAGCAGTGACAGAGGAGAAACACTTTCATTGAAAGGGGTTGCCAAGATTCCATAAATTACGAATCTCCAGAAATCTCAGCAAATATTTTTTCACCCAAACTGGATGATACTTTCAGTAATGATCAGTACACTGAGCCCACTTGGTTCCCCAAATTTCGTTTTCTATGTTGAAGCGTTCGTTTACAGTAACAGTTTGAATTTTGGCGTTTCATTCTGTTTTCTCCTAAATCGATAGATGTATTTGGAACTCTAAATCAAACACGGTTTGTGCTAGCTTCTTGAAACTTGACACAATTATGTAGATTCAAGTTCTATCTCTATATTTTGTTTCCTATTGGTGTAGCCCTAAGCAGTGACAGACGAGAAACACTTTCATTGAAAGGGGTTGCCAAGCTTCCAAAAATTACGAATCTCCAGAAATCTCAGCAAATATTTTTTCACCCTAACTGGATGATTCTTTCAGGTAATGATCAGAACACTGAGCCCACTTGGTTCCCGAAATTTCGTTCTTCTATGTTGAAGCGTTCGTTTCCAGTAACAGTTTGAATTTTGGCGTTTCACTCTGTTTTCTCCTATATTGATTTATGTATTTGGAACTCTAAATCAAGCACGGTTTGTGCTAGCTTCTTGAAACTTGACACAATTAAGTAGTTTCAAGTTCTGTCTCTATATTTTGTTTCCCATTGGTGTAGCCCTAAGCAGTGACAAAGGAGAAACACTTTCATTGAAAGGGGTTGCCAAGCTTCCATAAATTACGAATCTCCAGAAATCTCAGCAAATATTTTTTCACCCAAACTGGATGATACTTTCAATAATGATCAGTACACTAAGCCCACTTGGTTCCCCAAATTTCGTTCTGCTATGTTGAACAGTTCGTTTCCAGTAACAGTTTGAATTTTGGCGTTTCACTCGTTTTCTCCTATATTGATAGATGTATTTGGAACTCTAAATCAAGCATGGTTTGTGCTAGCTTCTTGAAACTTGACACAATTAAGTAGTTTCAAGTTCTATCTCTATATTTTGTTTCCCATTGGTGTAGCCCTAAGCAGTGACAGAGGAGAAACACTTTCATTGAAAGGGGTTGCCAAGCTTCCATAAATTACGAATCTCCAGAAATCTCAGCAAATATTTTTTCACCCAAACTGGATGACACTTTCAGTAATGATCAGTACACTAAGCCGACTTGGTTCCCCAAATTTCGTTTTCTATGTTGAAGCGTTCGTTTCCAGTAACAGTTTGAATTTTGGCGTTTCACTCTGTTTTCTCCTAAATCGATAGATGTATTTGGAACTCTAAATCAAACACGGTTTGTGCTAGCTTCTTGAAACTTGACACAATTATGTAGTTTCAAGTTCTATCTCTATATTTTGTTTCCTATTGGTGTAGCCCTAAGCAGTGACAGACGAGAAACACTTTCATTGAAAGGGGTTGCCAAGCTTCCAAAAATTACGAATCTCCAGAAATCTCAGCAAATATTTTTTCACCCAAACTGGATGATACTTTCAGGTAATGATCAGTACACTGAGCCCACTTGGTTCCCCAAATTTCGTTCTTCTATGTTGAAGCGTTCGTTTCCAGTAACAGTTTGTATTTTGGCGTTTCACTCTGTTTTCTCCTATATTGATAGATGTATTTGGAACTCTAAATCAAGCACGGTTTGTGCTAGCTTCTTGAAACTTGACACAATTAAGTAGTTTCAAGTTCTATCTCTATGTCCTGTTTCCTATTGATGTAGCCCTAAGCAGTGACAGAGGAGAAACACTTTCATTGAAAGGGGTTGCCAAGCGTCCAAAAATTACGAATCTCCAGAAATCTCAGCAAACATTTTTTCACCCAAACTGGATGATACTTTCAGGTAATGATCAGTACACTAAGCCCACTTGGTTCCCGAAATTTCGTTCTTCTATGTTGAAGCGTTCGTTTCCAGTAACAGTTTGAATTTTGGCGTTTCACTCTGTTTTCTCCTATATTGATAGATGTATTTGGAACTCTAAATCAAGCACAGTTTGTGCTAGCTTCTTGAAACTTGACACAATTAAGTAGTTTCAAGTTCTATCTCTATATTTTGTTTCCTATTGGTGTAGCCCTAAGCAGTGACAGACGAGAAACACTTTCATTGAAAGGGGTTGCAAAGCTTCCAAAAATTACGAATCTCCAGAAATCTCAGCAAACATTTTTTCACCCAAACTGGATGATACTTTCAGGTAATGATCAGTACACTAAGCCCACTTGGTTACCCAAATTTCGTTCTTCTATGTTGAAGCGTTCGTTTCCTTTAACAGTTTGAATTTTGGCGTTTCACTCTGTTTTCTCCTATATTGATAGATGTATTTGGAACTCTAAATCAAGCACGGTTTGTGCTAGCTTCTTGAAACTTGACACAGTTAAGTAGTTTCAAGTTCCTTCTCTATGTTCTGTTTCCGATTGATGTAGCCCTAAGCAGTGACAGACGAGAAACACTTTCATTGAAAGGGGTTGCCAAGCTTCCAAAAATTACGAATCTCCAGAATTTCAGCAAACATTTTTTCACCCAAACTGGATGATACTTTCAGGTAATGATCAGTACACTGAGCCCACTTTGTTCCCCAAATTTCGTTCTTCTATGTTGAAGCTTTCGTTTCCAGTAACAGTTTGAATTTTGGCGTTTCACTCTGTTTTCTCCTATATTGATAGATGTATTTGGAACTCTAAATCAAGCACGGTTTGTGCTAGCTTCTTGAAACTTGACACAATTAATAAGTTTCAAGTTCTATCTCTATGTTCTGTTTCCTATTGATGTAGCCCTAAGCAGTGACAGACGAGAAACACTTTCATTGAAAGGGGTTGCCAAGCTTCCAAAAATTACGAATCTCCAGAAATTTCAGCAAATATTTTTACACCCAAACTGGGTGATACTTTCAGGTAATGATCAGTACACTGAGCCCACTTTGTTCTCCAAATTTCGTTCTTCAATGTTGAAGCTTTCGTTTCCAGTAACAGTTTGAATTTTTAGGTTTCACTCTGTTTTCTCCTATATTGATAGATGTATTTGGAACTCTAAATCAAACACGGTTTGTGCTAGCTTCTTGAAACTTGACACAATTAAGTAGTTTCAAGTTCTATCTCTATATTTTGTTTCCCATTGGTGTAGCCCTAAGCAGTGACAGAGGAGAAACACTTTCATTGAAAGGGGTTGCCAAGATTCCATAAATTACAAATCTCCAGAAATCTCAGCAAATATTTTTTCACCCAAACTGTATGATACTTTCAATAATGATCAGTACACTAAGCCCACTTGGTTCCCCAAATTTCGTTCTGCTATGTTGAAGCGTTCGTTTCCAGTAACAGTTTGAATTTTGGCGTTTCACTCGTTTTCTCCTATATTGATAGATGTATTTGGAACTCTAAATCAAGCACGGTTTGTGCTAGCTTCTTGAAACTTGACACAATTAAGTAGTTTCAAGTTCTATCTCTATATTTTGTTTCCCATTGGTGTAGCCCTAAGCAGTGACAGAGGAGAAACACTTTCATTGAAAGGGGTTGCCAAGCTTCCATAAATTACGAATCTCCAGAAATCTCAGCAAATATTTTTTCACCCAAACTGGATGACACTTTCAGTAATGATCAGTACACTAAGCCCACTTGGTTCCCCAAATTTCGTTTTCTATGTTGAAGCGTTCGTTTCCAGTAACAGTTTGAATTTTGGCGTTTCACTCTGTTTTCTCCTAAATCGATAGATGTATTTGGAACTCTAAATCAAACACGGTTTGTGCTAGCTTCTTGAAACTTGACACAATTATGTAGTTTCAAGTTCTATCTCTATATTTTGTTTCCTATTGGTGTAGCCCTAAGCAGTGACAGACGAGAAACACTTTCATTGAAAGGGGTTGCCAAGCTTCCAAAAATTACGAATCTCCAGAAATCTCAGCAAATATTTTTTCACCCAAACTGGATGATACTTTCAGGTAATGATCAGTACACTGAGCCCACTTTGTTCCCCAAATTTCGTTCTTCTATGTTGAAGCGTTCGTTTCCAGTAGCAGTTTGTATTTTGGCGTTTCACTCTGTTTTCTCCTATATTGATAGATGTATTTGGAACTCTAAATCAAGCACGGTTTGTGCTAGCTTCTTGAAACTTGACACAATTAAGTAGTTTCAAGTTCTATCTCTATGTCCTGTTTCCTATTGATGTAGCCCTAAGCAGTGACAGAGGAGAAACACTTTCATTGAAAGGGGTTGCCAAGCTTCCAAAAATTACGAATCTCCAGAAATTTCAGCAAATATTTTTACACCCAAACTGGATGATACTTTCATGTAGTGATCAGTACACTGAGCCCACTTTTTTCCCCAAATTTCGTTCTATATGTTGAAGCGTTCGTTTCCACTAACAAATTGAATTTTTAGGTTTCACTCTGTTTTCTCCTATATTGACAGATGTATTTGGAACTCTAAATCAAGCACGGTTTGTGCCAGCTTCTTGAAACTTGACACAATTAAGTAGTTTCAAGTTATATCTCTATGTTCTGTTTCCTATTGATGTAGCCCTAAGCAGTGACAGGCGAGAAACACTTTCATTGAAAGGGGTTGCCAAGCTTCCAAAAATTACGAATCTCCAGAAATCTCAGCAAATATTTTTTCACCCAAACTGGATGATACTTTCAGTAATGATCAGTACACTGAGCCCACTTGGTTCCCCAAATTTCGTTTTCTATGTTGAAGCGTTCGTTTACAGTAACAGTTTGAATTTTGGCGTTTCATTCTGTTTTCTCCTAAATCGATAGATGTACTTGGAACTCTAAATCAAACACGGTTTGTGCTAGCTTCTTGAAACTTGACACAATTATGTAGATTCAAGTTCTATCTCTATATTTTGTTTCCTATCGGTGTAGCCCTAAGCAGTGACAGACGAGAAACACTTTCATTGAAAGGGGTTGCCAAGCTTCCAAAAATTACGAATCTCCAGAAATCTCAGCAAATATTTTTTCACCCTAACTGGATGATTCTTTCAGGTAATGATCAGTACACTGAGCCCACTTTGTTCCCCAAATTTCGTTCTTCTATGTTGAAGCGTTCGTTTCCAGTAACAGATTGAATGTTTAGGTTTCACTCTCTTTACTCCTATATTAATAGATGCATTTGGAACTCTAAATCAAACACGGTATGTGTTAGCTTCTTGAAACTTGACACAATTAAGTATTTTCAAGTTCTATCTCTATATTTTGTTTCCTATTGGTGTAGCCCTAAGCAGAGACAGACGAGAAACACTTTCATTGAAAGGGGTTGCCAAGCTTCCAGAAATTATGAATCTCCAGAAATCTCAGCAAATAGTTTTTACACCCAAACTGGATGATACTTTCATGTAGTGATCAGTACACTGAGCCCACTTTGTTCCCCAAATTTCGTTCTTCAATGTTGAAGCTTTTGTTTCCAGTAACAGTTTGAATTTTTAGGTTTCACTCTGTTTTCTCCTATATTGATAGATGTATTTGGAACTCTAATCAAACACGGTTTGTGCTAGCTTCTTGAAACTTGACACAATTAAGTAGTTTCAAGTTCTATCTCTATGTTCTGTTTCCAATTGATGTAGCCCTAAGCAGTGACAGGCGAGAAACACTTTCATTGAAAGGGGTTGCCAAGCTTCCAAAAATTACGAATCTCCAGAAATCTCAGCAAATATTTTTTCTCCCAAACTGGATGATACTTTCAGGTAATGATCAGTACCCTAAGCCCACTTTGTTCCCCAAATTTCGTTCTTCTATGTTGAAGCGTTCGTTTCCAGTAACAGTTTGAATTTTCGCGTTTCACTCTGTTTTCTCCTATATTGATAGATGTATTTGGAACTCTAAATCAAGCACGGTTTGTGCTAGCTTCTTGAAACTTGACACAGTTAAGAAGTTTCAAGTTCTAACTTTATGTTCTGTTTCCTATTGATGTAGCCCTAAGCAGTGACAGGTGAGAAACACTTTCATTGAAAGGGGTTGCCAAGCTTCCAAAAATTAC
This sequence comes from Spermophilus citellus, assembly GCF_964194105.1. NCBI lineage: Eukaryota > Metazoa > Chordata > Mammalia > Rodentia > Sciuridae > Spermophilus > Spermophilus citellus. The sequence continues at coordinate 29,984,150 of NC_138193.1, read as the reverse complement.
GAATCTCCAGAAATCTCAGCAAATATTTTTACACCCAAACCGGGTGATACTTTCATGTAATGATCAGTACACTGAGCCCACTTTGTTCCCCAAATTTCGTTCTTCAATGTTGCAGCTTTCGTTTCCAGTAACAGTTTGAATTTTTAGGTTTCACTCTGTTTTCTCCTCTATTGATAGATGTATTTGGAACTCTAAATCAAACACGGTTTGTGCTAGCTTCTTGAAACTTGACACAATTAAGTAGTTTCAAGTTCTATCTCTATGTTCTGTTTCCTATTGATGTAGCCCTAAGCAGTGACAGGCGAGATACACTTTCATTGAAAGGGGTTGCCAAGCTTCCAATAATTACGAATCTCCAGAAATATCAGCAAATATTTTTTCACCCAAACTGGGTGATACTTGCAGGTAATGATCAGTACAATGAGCCCACTTTGTTCCCCAAATTTCGTTCTTCTATGTTGAAGCGTTCGTTTCCAGTAACAGTTTGAATTTTTAGGTTTCACTCTGTTTTCTCCTATATTGATAGATGTATTTGGAACGCTAAATCAAACACGGTTTGTGCTACCTTCTTGAAACTTGACACAATTAAGTAGTTTCAAGTTCTATCTCTATATTTTGTTTCCTATTGGTGTAGCCCTAAGCAGTGACAGACGAGAAACACTTTCATTGAAAGGGGTTGCCAAGCGTCCAAAAATTACGAATCTCCAGAAATCTCAGCAAACATTTTTTCACCCAAACTGGATGATACTTTCAGGTAATGATCAGTACACTAAGCCCACTTGGTTCCCCAAATTTCGTTCTTCTATGTTGAAGCGTTCGTTTCCAGTAACAGTTTGAATTTTGGCGTTTCACTCTGTTTTCTCCTATATTGATAGATGTATTTGGAACTCTAAATCAAGCACGGTTTGTGCTAGCTTCTTGAAACTTGACACAATTAAGTAGTTTCAAGTTCTATCTCTATGTTCTGTTTCCTATTGATGTAGCCCTAAGCAGTGACAGGCGAGATACACTTTCATTTAAAGGGGTTGCCAAGCTTCCAAAAATTACGAATCTCCAGAAATATCAGCAAATATTTTTTCACCCAAACTGGGTGATACTTTCAGGTAATGATCAGTACAATGAGCCCACTTTGTTCCCCAAATTTCGTTCTTCTATGTTGAAGCGTTCGTTTCCAGTAACAGTTTGAATTTTTAGGTTTCACTCTGTTTTCTCCTATATTGATAGATGTATTTGGAACTCTAAATCAAGCACGGTTTGTGCTAGCTTCTTGAAACTTGACACAGTTAAGTAGTTTCAAGTTCTATCTCTATGTTCTGTTTCCGATTGATGTAGCCCTAAGAAGTGACAGACGAGAAACACTTTCATTGAAAGGGGTTGCCAAGCTTCCAAAAATTACGAATCTCCAGAAATCTCAACAAATATTTTTACACCCAAACAGGGTGATACTTTCAGGTAATGATCAGTACCCTGAGCCCACTTTGTTCCCCAAATTTCGTTCTTCAATGTTGAAGCTTTCGTTTCCAGTAACAGTTTAAATTTTTAGGTTTCACTCTGTTTTCTCCTATATTGATAGATGTATTTGGAACTCTAAATCAAACACGGTTTGTGCTACCTTCTTGAAACTTGACAAAATTAAGTAGTTTCAAGTTCTATCTCTATGTTCTGTTTCCTATTGATGTAGCCCTATGCAGTGACAGGCGAGAAACACTTTCATTGAAAGGGGTTGCCAAGCTTCCAAAAATTACGAATCTCCAGAAATCTCAGCAAATATTTTTTCTCCCAAACTGGATGATACTTTCAGGTAATGATCAGTACACTAAGCCCGCTTTGTTCCCCAAATTTCGTTCTTCTATGTTGAAGCGTTCGTTTCCAGTAACAGTTTGAATTTTGGCGTTTCACTCTGTTTTCTCCTATATTGATAGATGTATTTGGAACTCTAAATCAAGCACGGTTTGTGCTAGCTTCTTGAAACTTGACACAGTTAAGAAGTTTCAAGTTCTAACTTTATGTTCTGTTTCCTATTGATGTAGCCCTAAGCAGTGACAGGCGAGAAACACTTTCATTGAAAGGGGTTGCCAAGCTTCCAAAAATTACGAATCTCCAGAAATCTCAGCAAACATTTTTTCACCCAAAATGGATGATACTTTCAGGTAATGATCAGTACACTAAGCCCACTTGGTTCCCCAAATTTCGTTCTTCTATGTTGAAGCGTTCGTTTCCAGTAACAGTTTGAATTTTGGCGTTTCACTCTGTTTTCTCCTATATTGATAGATGTATTTGGAACTCTAAATCAAGCACGGTTTGTGCTAGCTTTTTGAAACTTGACACAATTAAGTAGTTTCAAGTTCTATCTCTATGTTTTGTTTCCTATTGGTGTAGTCCTAAGCAGTGACAGACGAGAAACACTTTCATTGAAAGGGGTTGCCAAGCTTCCAAAAATTACGAATCTCCAGAAATCTCAGCAAATATTTTTACACCCAAACTGGGTGATACTTTCAGGTAATGATCAGTACACTGAGCCCACTTTGTTCCCCAAATTTCGTTCTTCAATGTTGCAGCTTTCGTTTCCAGTAACAGTTTGAATTTTTAGGTTTCACTCTGTTTTCTCTTATATTGATAGATGTATTTGGAACTATAAATCAAACACGGTTTTTGCTAGCTTCTTGAAACTTGACACAATTAATAAGTTTCAAGTTCTATCTCTATGTTCTGTTTCCTACTGATGTAGCCCTAAGCAGTGACAGGCGAGAAACACTTTCATTGAAAGGTTTGCCAAGCTTCCAAAAATTACGTATCTCCAGAAATCTCAGCAAATATTTTTACACCCAAACTGGGTGATACTTTCAGGTAATGATCGGTACACTGAGCCCACTTTCTTCCCCAAATTTCGTTCTTCAATGTTGAAGCTTTCGTTTCCAGTAACAATTTGAATTTTTAGGTTTCACTCTGTTTTCTGCTATATTGATAGATGTATTTGGAACTCTAAATCAAACACGGTTTGTGCTACCTTCTTGAAACTTGACACAATTAAGTAGTTTCAAGTTCTATCTCTATGTTCTGTTTCCTATTGATGTAGCCATAAGCAGTGACAGGCGAGATACACTTTCATTGAAAGGGGTTGCCAAGCTTCCAATAATTACGAATCTCCAGAAATATCAGCAAATATTTTTTCACCCAAACTGGGTGATACTTGCAGGTAATGATCAGTACAATGAGCCCACTTGGTTCCCCAAATTTCGTTCTTCTATGTTGAAGCGTTCGTTTCCAGTAACAGTTTGAATTTTTAGGTTTCACTCTGTTTTCTCTTATATTGATAGATGTATTTGGAACTATAAATCAAACACGGTTTTTGCCAGCTTCTTGAAACTTGACACAGTTAAGTAGTTTCAAGTTCTATCTCTATGTTCTGTTTCCGATCGATGTAGCCCTAAGCAGTGACAGGCGAGAAACACTTTCATTGAAAGGGTTGCCAAGCTTCCAAAAATTACGAATCTCCAGAAATCTCAGCAAATATTTTTACACCCACACTGGGTGATACTTTCAGGTAATGATCAGTACACTGAGCCCACTTTGTTCCCCAAATTTCGTTCTTCAATGTTGCAGCTTTCATTTCCAGTAACAGTTTGAATTTTTAGGTTTCACTCTGTTTTCTCCTATATTGATAGATGTATTTGGAACTCTAAATCAAACACGGTTTGTGCTAGCTTCTTGAAACTTGACACAATTAATTAGTTTCAAGTTCTATCTCTATGTTCTGTTTCCTATTGATGTAGCCCTAAGCAGTTACAGGCGAGAAACACTTTCATTGAAAGGGGTTGCCAAGCTTCCAAAAATTACGAATCTCCAGAAATCTCAGCAAATATTTTTTCACCCAAACTGGGTGACACTTTCAGGTAATGATCAGTACACTGAGCCCACTTTGTTCCCCAAATTTCGTTCTTCAATGTTGAAGCTTTCGTTTCCAGTAACAGTTTGAATTTTGGTGTTTCACTCTGTTTTCTCCTATATTGATAGATGTATTTGGAACTCTAAATCATGCACGGTTTGTGCTAGCTTCTTGAAACTTGACACAATTAAGTAGTTTCAAGTTCTATCTCTATGTTTTGTTTCCTATTGGTGTAGCCCTAAGCAGTGACAGGCGAGAAACACTTTCATTGAAAGGGGTTGCCAAGCTTCCAAAAATTACGAATCTCCAGAAATCTCAGCAAATATTTTTTCACCCAAACTGGATGATACTTTCAGGTAATGATCAGTACACTAAGCCCACTTGGTTCCCCAAATTTCGTTCTTCTATGTTGAAGCGTTCGTTTCCAGTAACAGTTTGAATTTTGGCGTTTCACTCTGTTTTCTCCTATATTGATAGATGTATTTGGAACTCTAAATCAAGCACGGTTTGTGCTAGCTTCTTGAAACTTGACACAGTTAAGTAGTTTCAAGTTCTATCTCTATGTTCTGTTTCCGATCCATGTAGCCCTAAGCAGTGACAGGCAAGAAACACTTTCATTGAAAGGGGTTGCCAAGCTTCCAAAAATTACGAATCTCCAGAAATCTCAGCAAATATTTTTACACCCAAACTGGGTGATACTTTCAGTTAATGATCCGTTCACTGAGCCCACTTTGTTCCCCAAATTTGGTTGTTCAATGTTGCAGCTTTCATTTCCAGTAACAGTTTGAATTTTTAGGTTTCACTCTGTTTTCTCCTATATTGATAGATGTATTTGGAACTCTAAATCAAACACGGTTTGTGCTAGCTTCTTGAAACTTGACACAATTAATTAGTTTCAAGTTCTATCTCTATGTTCTGTTTCCTATTGATGTAGCCCTAAGCAGTGACAGGCGAGAAACACTTTCATTGAAAGGGGTTGCCAAGCTTCCAAAAATTACGAATCTCCAGAAATCTCAGCAAATATTTTTACACCCACACTGGGTGATACTTTCAGGTAATGATCAGTACACTGAGCCCACTTTCTTCCCCAAATTTCGTTCTTCAATATTGAAGCTTTCGTTTCCAGTAACAGTTTGAATTTTTAGGTTTCACTCTGTTTTCTCCTATATTGATAGATGTATTTGGAACTCTAAATCAAGCACGGTTTGTGCTAGCTTCTTGAAACTTGACACAATTAAGTAGTTTCAAGTTCTATCTCTATGTTCTGTTTCCTATTGATGTAGCCCTAAGCAGTGACAGGCGAGATACACTTTCATTTAAAGGGGTTGCCAAGCTTCCAAAAATTACGAATCTCCAGAAATATCAGCAAATATTTTTTCACCCAAACTGGGTGATACTTTCAGGTAATGATCAGTACAATGAGCCCACTTTGTTCCCCAAATTTCGTTCTTCTATGTTGAAGCGTTCGTTTCCAGTAACAGTTTGAATTTTTAGGTTTCACTCTGTTTTCTCCTATATTGATAGATGTATTTGGAACTCTAAATCAAGCACGGTTTGTGCTAGCTTCTGAAACTTGACACAGTTAAGTAGTTTCAAGTTCTATCTCTATGTTCTGTTTCCGATTGATGTAGCCCTAAGAAGTGACAGGTGAGAAACACTTTCATTGAAAGGGGTTGCCAAGCTTCCAAAAATTACGAATCTCCAGAAATCTCAGCAAATATTTTTACACCCAAACAGGGTGATACTTTCAGGTAATGATCAGTACACTGAGCCCACTTTGTTCCCCAAATTTCGTTCTTCAATGTTGAAGCTTTCGTTTCCAGTAACAGTTTAAATTTTTAGGTTTCACTCTGTTTTCTCCTATATTGATAGATGTATTTGGAACTCTAAATCAAACACGGTTTGTGCTACCTTCTTGAAACTTGACAAAATTAAGTAGTTTCAAGTTCTATCTAATGTTCTGTTTCCTATTGATGTAGCCCTATGCAGTGACAGGCGAGAAACACTTTCATTGAAAGGGGTTGCCAAGCTTCCAAAAATTACAAATCTCCAGAAATCTCAGCAAATATTTTTTCTCCCAAACTGGATGATACTTTCAGGTAATGATCAGTACACTAAGCCCACTTGGTTCCCCAAATTTCGTTCTTCTATGTTGAAGTGTTCGTTTCCAGTAACAGTTTGAATTTTGGCGTTTCACTCTGTTTTCTCCTATATTGATAGATGTATTTGGAACTCTAAATCAAGCACGGTTTGTGCTAGCTTCTTGAAACTTGACACAGTTAAGAAGTTTCAAGTTCTAACTTTATGTTCTGTTTCCTATTGATGAGGCCTAAGCAGTGACAGGCGAGAAACACTTTAATTAAAAGGGGTTGCCAAGCTTCGAAAAATTACGAATCTCCAGAAATCTCAGCAAATATTTTTTCAACCAAACTGGATGATACTTTCAGGTAATGATCAGTACACTAAGCCCACTTGGTTCCCCAAATTTCGTTCTTCTATGTTGAAGCGTTCGTTTCCAGTAACAGTTTGAATTTTGGCGTTTCACTCTGTTTTCTCCTATATTGATAGATGTATTTGGAACTCTAAATCAAGCACGGTTTGTGCTAGCTTCTTGAAACTTGACACAATTAAGTAGTTTCAAGTTCTATCTCTACGTTCTGTTTCCGATTGATGTAGCCCTAAGAAGTGACAGGTGAGAAACACTTTCATTGAAAGGGGTTGCCAAGCTTCCAAAAATTACGAATCTCCAGAAATCTCAGCAAACATTTTTTCATCCAAACTGGATGATACTTTCAGGTAATGATCAGTACACTAAGCCCACTTGGTTCCCCAAATTTCGTTCTTCTATGTTGAAGCGTTCGTTTCCAGTAACAGTTTGAATTTTGGCGTTTCACTCTGTTTTCTCCTATATTGATAGATGTATTTGGAACTCTAAATCAAGCACGGTTTGTGCTAGCTTTTTGAAACTTGACACAATTAAGTAGTTTCAAGTTCTATCTCTATGTTTTGTTTCCTATTGGTGTAGTCCTAAGCAGTGACAGACGATAAACACTTTCATTGAAAGGGGTTGCCAAGCTTCCAAAAATTACGAATCTCCAGAAATCTCAGCAAATATTTTTTCACCCAAACTGGGTGATACTTTCAGATAATGATCAGTACACTGAGCCCACTTTGTTCCCCAAATTTCGTTCTTCAATGTTGCAGCTTTCGTTTCCAGTAACAGTTTGAATTTTTAGGTTTCACTCTGTTTTCTCTTATATTGATAGATGTATTTGGAACTATAAATCAAACACGGTTTTTGCCAGCTTCTTGAAACTTGACACAGTTAAGTAGTTTCAAGTTCTATCTCTATGTTCTGTTTCCGATCGATGTAGCCCTAAGCAGAGACAGGCGAGAAACACTTTCATTGAAAGGGTTGCCAAGTTTCCAAAAATTACGAATCTCCAGAAATCTCAGCAAATATTTTTACACCCACACTGGGTGATACTTTCAGGTAATGATCAGTACACTGAGCCCACTTTCTTCCCCAAATTTCGTTCTTCAATGTTGAAGCTTTCGTTTCCAGTAACAGTTTGAATTTTTAGGTTTCACTCTGTTTTCTCCTATATTGATAGATGTATTTGGAACTCTAAATCAAACACGGTTTGTGCTACCTTCTTGAAACTTGACACAATTAAGTAGTTTCAAGTTCTATCTCTATGTTTTGTTTCCTATTGGTGTAGCCCTAAGCAGTGACAGGCGAGAAACACTTTCATTGAAAGGGGTTGCTAAGCGTCCAAAAATTACGAATCTCCAGAATTCACAGCAAACATTTTTTCACCCAACTGTATGATACTTTCAGGTAATGATCAGTACACTGAGCCCACTTTGTTCCCCAAATTTTGTTCTTCAATGTTGCAGCTTTCGTTTCCAGTTACAGTTTGAATTTTTAGGTTTCACTCTGTTTTCTCCTATATTGATAGATGTATTTGGAACTCTAAATCAAACACGGTTTGTGCTAGCTTCTTTAAACTTGACACAATTAAGTAGTTTCAAGTTCTATCTCTATGTTCTGTTTCCTATTGATGTAGCCCTAAGCAGTGACAGGCGAGAAACACTTTCATTTAAAGGGGTTGCCAAGCTTCCAAAAATTACGAATCTCCAGAAATCTCAGCAAATATTTTTACACCCAAACTGGGTGACACTTTCAGGTAATGATCAGTACACTGAGCCCACTTTGTTCCCCAAATTTCGTTCTTCAATGTTGCAGCTTTCGTTTCCAGTAACAGTTTGAATTTTTAGGTTTCACTCTGTTTTCTCCTATATTGATAGATGTATTTGGAACTCTAAATCAAACACGGTTTGTGCTAGCTTCTTGAAACTTGACAATTAAGTAGTTTCAAGTTATATCTCTATATTTTGTTTCCTATTCGTGTAGCCCTAAGCAGTGACAGACGAGAAACACTTTCATTGAATGGGGTTGCCAAGCTTCCAAAAATTACGAATCTCCAGATATCTCAGCAAACATTTTTTTACCCAAACTGGATGATACTTTCAGGTAATGATCAGTACACTAAGCCCACTTGGTTCCCCAAATTTCGTTCTTCTATGTTGAAGCGTTCGTTTCCAGTAACAGTTTGAATTTTGGCGTTTCACTCTGTTTTCTCCTATATTGATAGATGTATTTGGAACTCTAAATCAAGCACAGTTTGTGCTAGCTTCTTGAAACTTGACACAATTAAGTAGTTTCAATTTCTATCTCTATATTTTGTTTCCTATTGGTGTAGCCCTAAGCAGTGACAGACGAGAAACACTTTCATTGAAAGGGGTTGCAAAGCTTCCAAAAATTACGAATCTCCAGAAATCTCAGCAAACATTTTTTCACCCAAACTGGATGATACTTTCAGGTAATGATCAGTACACTAAGCCCACTTGGTTACCCAAATTTCGTTCTTCTATGTTGAAGCGTTCGTTTCCTTTAACAGTTTGAATTTTGGCGTTTCACTCTGTTTTCTCCTATATTGATAGATGTATTTGGAACTCTAAATCAAGCACGGTTTGTGCTAGCTTCTTGAAACTTGACACAGTTAAGTAGTTTCAAGTTCTATCTCTATGTTCTGTTTCCGATTGATGTAGCCCTAAGCAGTGACAGACGAGAAACACTTTCATTGAAAGGGGTTGCCAAGCTTCCAAAAATTACGAATCTCCAGAATTTCAGCAAACATTTTTTCACCCAAACTGGATGATACTTTCAGGTAATGATCAGTACACTGAGCCCACTTTGTTCCCCAAATTTCGTTCTTCTATGTTGAAGCTTTCGTTTCCAGTAACAGTTTGAATTTTGGCGTTTCACTCTGTTTTCTCCTATATTGATAGATGTATTTGGAACTCTAAATCAAGCACGGTTTGTGCTAGCTTCTTGAAACTTGACACAATTAATAAGTTTCAAGTTCTATCTCTATGTTCTGTTTCCTATTGATGTAGCCCTAAGCAGTGACAGGCGAGAAACACTTTCATTGAAAGGGTTTGCCAAGCTTCCAAAAATTACGAATCTCCAGAAATCTCAGCAAATATTTTTACACCCAAACTGGGTGACACTTTCAGGTAATGATCAGTACACTGAGCCCACTTTGTTCCCCAAATTTCGTTCTTCAATGTTGAAGCTTTCGTTTCCAGTAACAGTTTGAATTTTTAGGTTTCACTCTGTTTTCTCCTATATTGATAGATGTATTTGGAACTCTAAATCAAACACGGTTTGAGCTAGCTTCTTGAAACTTGACACAATTAAGTAGTTTCAAGTTATATCTCTATATTTTGTTTCCTATTGGTGTAGCCCTAAGCAGTGACAGACGAGAAACACTTTCATTGAAAGGGGTTGCCAAGCTTCCAAAAATTACGAATCTCCAGATATCTCAGCAAACATTTTTTCACCCAAATTGGATGATACTTTCAGGTAATGATCAGTACACTAAGCCCACTTGGTTCCCCAAATTTTTGTTCTTCTATGTTGAAGCGTTCGTTTCCAGTAACAGTTTGAATTTTGGCGTTTCACTCTGTTTTCTCCTATATTGATAGATGTATTTGGAACTCTAAATCAAGCACGGTTTGTGCTAGCTTCTTGAAACTTGACACAATTAAGTAGTTTCAAGTTTTATCTCTATATTTTGTTTCCTATTGGTGTAGTCCTAAGCAGTGACAGACGAGAAACACTTTCATTGAAAGGGGTTGCCAAGCTTCCAAAAATTACGAATCTCCAGAAATCTCAGCAAATATTTTTACACCCAAACTGGATGATACATTCATGTAGTGATCAGTACACTGAGCCCACTTTTTTCCCCAAATTTCGTTCTATATGTTGAAGCTTTCGTTTCCACTAACAATTTGAATTTTTAGGTTTCACTCTGTTTTCTCCTATATTGACAGATGTATTTGGAACTCTAAATCAAGCACGGTTTGTGCTAGCTTCTTGAAACTGGACACAATTAAGTAGTTTCAAGTTCTATCTCTATATTTTGTTTCCTATTGGTGTAGCCCTAAGCAGTGACAGACGAGAAACACTTTCATTGAAAGGGGTTGCCAAGCGTCCAAAAATTACGAATCTCCAGAAATCTCAGCAAACATTTTTTCACCCAAACTGGATGATACTTTCAGGTAATGATCAGTACACTAAGCCCACTTGGTTCCCGAAATTTCGTTCTTCTATGTTGAAGCGTTCGTTTCCAGTAACAGTTTGAATTTTGGCGTTTCACTCTGTTTTCTCCTATATTGATAGATGTATTTGGAACTCTAAATCAAGCACAGTTTGTGCTAGCTTCTTGAAACTTGACACAATTAAGTAGTTTCAAGTTCTATCTCTATATTTTGTTTCCTATTGGTGTAGCCCTAAGCAGTGACAGACGAGAAACACTTTCATTGAAAGGGGTTGCAAAGCTTCCAAAAATTACGAATCTCCAGAAATCTCAGCAAACATTTTTTCACCCAAACTGGATGATACTTTCAGGTAATGATCAGTACACTAAGCCCACTTGGTTACACAAATTTCGTTCTTCTATGTTGAAGCGTTCGTTTCCTTTAACAGTTTGAATTTTGGCGTTTCACTCTGTTTTCTCCTATATTGATAGATGTATTTGGAACTCTAAATCAAGCACGGTTTGTGCTAGCTTCTTGAAACTTGACACAGTTAAGTAGTTTCAAGTTCCTTCTCTATGTTCTGTTTCCTATTGATGTAGCCCTAAGCAGTGACAGACGAGAAACACTTTCATTGAAAGGGGTTGCCAAGCTTCCAAAAATTACGAATCTCCAGAAATTTCAGCAAATATTTTTACACCCAAACTGGGTGATACTTTCAGGTAATGATCAGTACACTGAGCCCACTTTGTTCTCCAAATTTCGTTCTTCAATGTTGAAGCTTTCGTTTCCAGTAACAGTTTGAATTTTTAGGTTTCACTCTGTTTTCTCCTATATTGATAGATGTATTTGGAACTCTAAATCAAACACGGTTTGTGCTAGCTTCTTGAAACTTGACACAATTAAGTAGTTTCAAGTTCTATCTCTATATTTTGTTTCCCATTGGTGTAGCCCTAAGCAGTGACAGAGGAGAAACACTTTCATTGAAAGGGGTTGCCAAGCTTCCATAAATTACGAATCTCCAGAAATCTCAGCAAATATTTTTTCACCCAAACTGGATGACACTTTCAGTAATGATCAGTACACTAAGCCCACTTGGTTCCCCAAATTTCGTTTTCTATGTTGAAGCGTTCGTTTCCAGTAACAGTTTGAATTTTGGCGTTTCACTCTGTTTTCTCCTAAATCGATAGATGTATTTGGAACTCTAAATCAAACACGGTTTGTGCTAGCTTCTTGAAACTTGACACAATTATGTAGTTTCAAGTTCTATCTCTATATTTTGTTTCCTATTGGTGTAGCCCTAAGCAGTGACAGACGAGAAACACTTTCATTGAAAGGGGTTGCCAAGCTTCCAAAAATTACGAATCTCCAGAAATCTCAGCAAATATTTTTTCACCCAAACTGGATGATACTTTCAGGTAATGATCAGTACACTGAGCCCACTTTGTTCCCCAAATTTCGTTCTTCTATGTTGAAGCGTTCGTTTCCAGTAACAGTTTGTATTTTGGCGTTTCACTCTGTTTTCTCCTATATTGATAGATGTATTTGGAACTCTAAATCAAGCACGGTTTGTGCTAGCTTCTTGAAACTTGACACAATTAAGTAGTTTCAAGTTCTATCTCTATGTCCTGTTTCCTATTGATGTAGCCCTAAGCAGTGACAGAGGAGAAACACTTTCATTGAAAGGGGTTGCCAAGCTTCCAAAAATTACGAATCTCCAGAAATTTCAGCAAATATTTTTACACCCAAACTGGATGATACTTTCATGTAGTGATCAGTACACTGAGCCCACTTTTTTCCCCAAATTTCGTTCTATATGTTGAAGCGTTCGTTTCCACTAACAAATTGAATTTTTAGGTTTCACTCTGTTTTCTCCTATATTGACAGATGTATTTGGAACTCTAAATCAAGCACGGTTTGTGCCAGCTTCTTGAAACTTGACACAATTAAGTAGTTTCAAGTTATATCTCTATGTTCTGTTTCCTATTGATGTAGCCCTAAGCAGTGACAGGCGAGAAACACTTTCATTGAAAGGGGTTGAAAAGCTTCCAAAAATTACGAATCTCCAGAAATCTCAGCAAATATTTTTTCACCCAAACTGGATGATACTTTCAGGTAATGATCAGTACACTAAGCCCACTTGGTTCCCCAAATTTCGTTCTTCTATGTTGAAGCGTTCGTTTCCAGTAACAGTTTGAATTTTGGCGTTTCACTCTGTTTTCTCCTATATTGATAGATGTATTTGAAACTCTAAATCAAGCACGGTTTGTGCTAGCTTCTTGAAACATGACACAATTAAGTAGTTTCAAGTTCTATCTCTATATTTTGTTTCCCATTGGTGTAGCCCTAAGCAGTGACAGAGGAGAAACACTTTCATTGAAAGGGGTTGCCAAGCTTCTATAAATTACGAATCTCCAGAAATCTCAGCAAATATTTTTTCACCCAAACTGGATGATACTTTCAATAATGATCAGTACACTAAGCCCACTTGGTTCCCCAAATTTCGTTCTGCTATGTTGAAGCGTTCGTTTCCTGTAACAGTTTGAATTTTGGCGTTTCACTCGTTTTCTCCTATATTGATAGATGTATTTGGAACTCTAAATCAAGCACGGTTTGTGCTAGCTTCTTGAAACTTGACACAATTAAGTAGTTTCAAGTTCTATCTCTATATTTTGTTTCCCATTGGTGTAGCCCTAAGCAGTGACAGAGGAGAAACACTTACATTGAAAGGGGTTGCCAAGCTTCCATAAATTACGAATCTCCAGAAATCTCAGCAAATATTTTTTCACCCAAACTGGATGATACTTTCAGTAATGATCAGTACACTAAGCCCACTTGGTTCCCCAAATTTCGTTTTCTATGTTGAAGCGTTCGTTTACAGTAACAGTTTGAATTTTGGCGTTTCATTCTGTTTTCTCCTAAATCGATAGATGTATTTGGAACTCTAAATCAAACACGGTTTGTGCTAGCTTCTTGAAACTTGACACAATTAAGTAGTTTCAAGTTCTATCTCTATATTTTGTTTCCCATTGGTGTAGCCCTAAGCAGTGACAGAGGAGAAACACTTTCATTGAAAGGGGTTGCCAAGCTTCCATAAATTACAAATCTCCAGAAATCTCAGCAAATATTTTTTCACCGAAACTGGATGATACTTTCAGTAATGATCAGTACACTAAGCCCAATTGGTTCCCCAAATTTCGTTTTCTATGTTGAAGCGTTCGTTTCCAGTAACAGTTTGAATTTTGGCGTTTCACTCTGTTTTCTCCTATATCGATAGATGTATTTGTAACTCTAAATCAAACACGGTTTGTGCTAGCTTCTTGAAACTTGACACAATTAAGTAGTTTCAAGTTCTATCTCTATATTTTGTTTCCGATTGGTGTAGCCCTAAGCAGTGACAGACGAGAAACACTTTCATTGAAAGGGGTTGCCAAGCTTCCAAAAATTACGAATCTCCAGAAATCTCAGCAAATATTTTTTCACCCAAACTGGATGATACTTTCAGGTAATGATCAGTACACTGAGCCCACTTTGTTCCCCAAATTTCGTTCTTCTATGTTGAAGCGTTTGTTTCCAGTAACAGTTTGTATTTTGGTGTTTCACTCTGTTTTCTCCTATATTGATAGATGTATTTGGAACTCTAAATCAAGCACGGTTTGTGCTAGCTTCTTGAACTTGACACAATTAAGTAGTTTCAAGTTCTATCTCTATATTTTGTTTCCTATTGGTGTAGTCCTAAGCAGTGACAGACGAGAAACACTTTCATTGTAAGGGGTTGCCGAGCTTCCAAAAATTACGAATCTCCAGAAATCTCAGCAAATATTTTTACACCCAAACTGGGTGATACTTTCAGGTAATGATCAGTACACTGAGCCCACTTTGTTTTGCAAATTTCGTTCTTCAATGTTGAAGCTTTCGTTTCCAGTAACAGTTTGAATTTTTAGATTTCACTCTGTTTTCTCCTATATTGATAGATGTATTTGGAACTCTAAATCAAACACGGTTTGTGCCAGCTTCTTGAAACTTGACACAATTAAGTAGTTTCAAGTTATATCTCTATGTTCTGTTTCCTATTGATGTAGCCCTAAGCAGTGACAGGCGAGAAACACTTTCATTGAAAGGGGTTGCAAAGCTTCCAAAAATTACGAATCTCCAGAAATCTCAGCAAATATTTTAACACCCAAACTGGATGATACTTTCAGGTAATGATCAGTACACTGAGTCCACTTGGTTCCCCAAATTTCGTTCTTCTATTTTGAAGCGTTCGTTTCCAGTATCATTTTGAATTTTGGTGTTTCACTCTGTTTTCTCCTATATTGATAGATGTATTTGGAACTCTTAATCAAGCACGGTTTGTGCTAGCTTCTTGAAACTTGACACAATTAAGTAGTTTCAAGTTCTATCTCTATATTTTGTTTTCTATTGGTTTAGCCCTAAGCAGTGACAGACGAGAAACACTTTCATTGAAAGGGGTTGCCAAGCTTCCAAAAATTACGAATCTCCAGAAATCTCAGCAAATATTTTTTCACCCAAACTGGATGATACTTTCAGGTAATGATCAGTACACCGAGCCCACTTTGTTCCCCAAATTTCGTTCTTCTAAGTTGAAGCGTTCGTTTCCAGTAACAGTTTGTATTTTGGCGTTTCACTCTGTTTTCTCCTATATTGATAGATGTATTTGGAACTCTAAATCAAGCAGGGTTTGTGCTAGCTTCTTGAAACTTGACACAATTAAGTAGTTTCAAGTTCTATCTCTATGTCCTGTTTCCTATTGATGTAGCCCTAAGCAGTGACAGAGGAGAAACACTTTCATTGAAAGGGGTTGCCAAGCTTCCAAAAATTACGAATCTCCAGAAATTTCAGCAAATATTTTTACACCCAAACTGGGTGATACTTTCAGGTAATGATCAGTACACTGAGCCCACTTTGTTTACCAAATTTCGTTTTTCAATGTTGAAGCTTTCGTTTCCAGTAACAGTTTGAATTTTTAGGTTTCACTCTGTTTTCTCCTATATTGATAGATGTATTTGGAACTCTAAATCAAGCACGGTTTGTGCTAGCTTCTTGAAACTTGACACAATTAAGTAGTTTCAAGTTCTATCTCTATATTTTGTTTCCCATTGGTGTAGCCCTAAGCAGTGACAGAGGAGAAACACTTTCATTGAAAGGGGTTGCCAAGATTCCATAAATTACGAATCTCCAGAAATCTCAGCAAATATTTTTTCACCCAAACTGGATGATACTTTCAGTAATGATCAGTACACTGAGCCCACTTGGTTCCCCAAATTTCGTTTTCTATGTTGAAGCGTTCGTTTACAGTAACAGTTTGAATTTTGGCGTTTCATTCTGTTTTCTCCTAAATCGATAGATGTATTTGGAACTCTAAATCAAACACGGTTTGTGCTAGCTTCTTGAAACTTGACACAATTATGTAGATTCAAGTTCTATCTCTATATTTTGTTTCCTATTGGTGTAGCCCTAAGCAGTGACAGACGAGAAACACTTTCATTGAAAGGGGTTGCCAAGCTTCCAAAAATTACGAATCTCCAGAAATCTCAGCAAATATTTTTTCACCCTAACTGGATGATTCTTTCAGGTAATGATCAGAAAACTGAGCCCACTTGGTTCCCGAAATTTCGTTCTTCTATGTTGAAGCGTTCGTTTCCAGTAACAGTTTGAATTTTGGCGTTTCACTCTGTTTTCTCCTATATTGATTTATGTATTTGGAACTCTAAATCAAGCACGGTTTGTGCTAGCTTCTTGAAACTTGACACAATTAAGTAGTTTCAAGTTCTATCTCTATATTTTGTTTCCCATTGGTGTAGCCCTAAGCAGTGACAGAGGAGAAACACTTTCATTGAAAGGGGTTGCCAAGCTTCCATAAATTACGAATCTCCAGAAATCTCAGCAAATATTTTTTCACCCAAACTGGATGACACTTTCAGTAATGATCAGTACACTAAGCCGACTTGGTTCCCCAAATTTCGTTTTCTATGTTGAAGCGTTCGTTTCCAGTAACAGTTTGAATTTTGGCGTTTCACTCTGTTTTCTCCTAAATCGATAGATGTATTTGGAACTCTAAATCAAACACGGTTTGTGCTAGCTTCTTGAAACTTGACACAATTATGTAGTTTCAAGTTCTATCTCTATATTTTGTTTCCTATTGGTGTAGCCCTAAGCAGTGACAGACGAGAAACACTTTCATTGAAAGGGGTTGCCAAGCTTCCAAAAATTACGAATCTCCAGAAATCTCAGCAAATATTTTTTCACCCAAACTGGATGATACTTTCAGATAATGATCAGTACACTGAGCCCACTTGGTTCCCCAAATTTCGTTCTTCTATGTTGAAGCGTTCGTTTCCAGTAACAGTTTGTATTTTGGCGTTTCACTCTGTTTTCTCCTATATTGATAGATGTATTTGGAACTCTAAATCAAGCACGGTTTGTGCTAGCTTCTTGAAACTTGACACAATTAAGTAGTTTCAAGTTCTATCTCTATGTCCTGTTTCCTATTGATGTAGCCCTAAGCAGTGACAGAGGAGAAACACTTTCATTGAAAGGGGTTGCCAAGCTTCCAAAAATTACGAATCTCCAGAAATTTCAGCAAATATTTTTACACCCAAACTGGGTGATACTTTCAGGTAATGATCAGTACACTGAGCCCACTTTGTTTTGCAAATTTCGTTCTTCAATGTTGAAGCTTTCGTTTCCAGTAACAGTTTGAATTTTGGCGTTTCACTCTGTTTTCTCCTATATTGATAGATGTATTTGGAACTCTAAATCAAGCACGGTTTGTGCTAGCTTCTTGAAACTTGACACAATTAAGTAGTTTCAAGTTTTATCTCTATATTTTGTTTCCTATTGGTGTAGTCCTAAGCAGTGACAGACGAGAAACACTTTCATTGAAAGGGGTTGCCAAGCTTCCAAAAATTACGAATCTCCAGAAATCTCAGCAAATATTTTTACACCCAAACTGGATGATACTTTCATGTAGTGATCAGTACACTGAGCCCACTTTTTTCCCCAAATTTCGTTCTATATGTTGAAGCTTTCGTTTCCACTAACAATTTGAATTTTTAGGTTTCACTCTGTTTTCTCCTATATTGACAGATGTATTTGGAACTCTAAATCAAGCACGGTTTGTGCTAGCTTCTTGAAACTGGACACAATTAAGTAGTTTCAAGTTCTATCTCTATATTTTGTTTCCCATTGGTGTAGCCCTAAGCAGTGACAGAGGAGAAACACTTTCATTGAAAGGGGTTGCCAAGCTTCCATAAATTACGAATCTCCAGAAATCTCAGCAAATATTTTTTCACCCAAACTGGATGACACTTTCAGTAATGATCAGTACACTAAGCCGACTTGGTTCCCCAAATTTCGTTTTCTATGTTGAAGCGTTCGTTTCCAGTAACAGTTTGAATTTTGGCGTTTCACTCTGTTTTCTCCTAAATCGATAGATGTATTTGGAACTCTAAATCAAACACGGTTTGTGCTAGCTTCTTGAAACTTGACACAATTATGTAGTTTCAAGTTCTATCTCTATATTTTGTTTCCTATTGGTGTAGCCCTAAGCAGTGACAGACGAGAAACACTTTCATTGAAAGGGGTTGCCAAGCTTCCAAAAATTACGAATCTCCAGAAATCTCAGCAAATATTTTTTCACCCAAACTGGATGATACTTTCAGGTAATGATCAGTACACTGAGCCCACTTGGTTCCCCAAATTTCGTTCTTCTATGTTGAAGCGTTCGTTTCCAGTAACAGTTTGTATTTTGGCGTTTCACTCTGTTTTCTCCTATATTGATAGATGTATTTGGAACTCTAAATCAAGCACGGTTTGTGCTAGCTTCTTGAAACTTGACACAATTAAGTAGTTTCAAGTTCTATCTCTATGTCCTGTTTCCTATTGATGTAGCCCTAAGCAGTGACAGAGGAGAAACACTTTCATTGAAAGGGGTTGCCAAGCTTCCAAAAATTACGAATCTCCAGAAATTTCAGCAAATATTTTTACACCCAAACTGGGTGATACTTTCAGGTAATGATCAGTACACTGAGCCCACTTTGTTTTGCAAATTTCGTTCTTCAATGTTGAAGCTTTCGTTTCCAGTAACAGTTTGAATTTTGGCGTTTCACTCTGTTTTCTCCTATATTGATAGATGTATTTGGAACTCTAAATCAAGCACGGTTTGTGCTAGCTTCTTGAAACTTGACACAATTAAGTAGTTTCAAGTTTTATCTCTATATTTTGTTTCCTATTGGTGTAGTCCTAAGCAGTGACAGACGAGAAACACTTTCATTGAAAGGGGTTGCCAAGCTTCCAAAAATTACGAATCTCCAGAAATCTCAGCAAATATTTTTACACCCAAACTGGATGATACTTTCATGTAGTGATCAGTACACTGAGCCCACTTTTTTCCCCAAATTTCGTTCTATATGTTGAAGCTTTCGTTTCCACTAACAATTTGAATTTTTAGGTTTCACTCTGTTTTCTCCTATATTGACAGATGTATTTGGAACTCTAAATCAAGCACGGTTTGTGCTAGCTTCTTGAAACTGGACACAATTAAGTAGTTTCAAGTTCTATCTCTATATTTTGTTTCCTATTGGTGTAGCCCTAAGCAGTGACAGACGAGAAACACTTTCATTGAAAGGGGTTGCCAAGCGTCCAAAAATTACGAATCTCCAGAAATCTCAGCAAACATTTTTTCACCCAAACTGGATGATACTTTCAGGTAATGATCAGTACACTAAGCCCACTTGGTTCCCGAAATTTCGTTCTTCTATGTTGAAGCGTTCGTTTCCAGTAACAGTTTGAATTTTGGCGTTTCACTCTGTTTTCTCCTATATTGATAGATGTATTTGGAACTCTAAATCAAGCACAGTTTGTGCTAGCTTCTTGAAACTTGACACAATTAAGTAGTTTCAAGTTCTATCTCTATATTTTGTTTCCTATTGGTGTAGCCCTAAGCAGTGACAGACGAGAAACACTTTCATTGAAAGGGGTTGCAAAGCTTCCAAAAATTACGAATCTCCAGAAATCTCAGCAAACATTTTTTCACCCAAACTGGATGATACTTTCAGGTAATGATCAGTACACTAAGCCCACTTGGTTACCCAAATTTCGTTCTTCTATGTTGAAGCGTTCGTTTCCTTTAACAGTTTGAATTTTGGCGTTTCACTCTGTTTTCTCCTATATTGATAGATGTATTTGGAACTCTAAATCAAGCACGGTTTGTGCTAGCTTCTTGAAACTTGACACAGTTAAGTAGTTTCAAGTTCCTTCTCTATGTTCTGTTTCCGATTGATGTAGCCCTAAGCAGTGACAGACGAGAAACACTTTCATTGAAAGGGGTTGCCAAGCTTCCAAAAATTACGAATCTCCAGAATTTCAGCAAACATTTTTTCACCCAAACTGGATGATACTTTCAGGTAATGATCAGTACACTGAGCCCACTTTGTTCCCCAAATTTCGTTCTTCTATGTTGAAGCTTTCGTTTCCAGTAACAGTTTGAATTTTGGCGTTTCACTCTGTTTTCTCCTATATTGATAGATGTATTTGGAACTCTAAATCAAGCACGGTTTGTGCTAGCTTCTTGAAACTTGACACAATTAATAAGTTTCAAGTTCTATCTCTATGTTCTGTTTCCTATTGATGTAGCCCTAAGCAGTGACAGACGAGAAACACTTTCATTGAAAGGGGTTGCCAAGCTTCCAAAAATTACGAATCTCCAGAAATTTCAGCAAATATTTTTACACCCAAACTGGGTGATACTTTCAGGTAATGATCAGTACACTGAGCCCACTTTGTTCTCCAAATTTCGTTCTTCAATGTTGAAGCTTTCGTTTCCAGTAACAGTTTGAATTTTTAGGTTTCACTCTGTTTCTCCTATATTGATAGATGTATTTGGAACTCTAAATCAAACACGGTTTGTGCTAGCTTCTTGAAACTTGACACAATTAAGTAGTTTCAAGTTCTATCTCTATATTTTGTTTCCCATTGGTGTAGCCCTAAGCAGTGACAGAGGAGAAACACTTTCATTGAAAGGGGTTGCCAAGATTCCATAAATTACAAATCTCCAGAAATCTCAGCAAATATTTTTTCACCCAAACTGTATGATACTTTCAATAATGATCAGTACACTAAGCCCACTTGGTTCCCCAAATTTCGTTCTGCTATGTTGAAGCGTTCGTTTCCAGTAACAGTTTGAATTTTGGCGTTTCACTCGTTTTCTCCTATATTGATAGATGTATTTGGAACTCTAAATCAAGCACGGTTTGTGCTAGCTTCTTGAAACTTGACACAATTAAGTAGTTTCAAGTTCTATCTCTATATTTTGTTTCCCATTGGTGTAGCCCTAAGCAGTGACAGAGGAGAAACACTTTCATTGAAAGGGGTTGCCAAGCTTCCATAAATTACGAATCTCCAGAAATCTCAGCAAATATTTTTTCACCCAAACTGGATGACACTTTCAGTAATGATCAGTACACTAAGCCCACTTGGTTCCCCAAATTTCGTTTTCTATGTTGAAGCGTTCGTTTCCAGTAACAGTTTGAATTTTGGCGTTTCACTCTGTTTTCTCCTAAATCGATAGATGTATTTGGAACTCTAAATCAAACACGGTTTGTGCTAGCTTCTTGAAACTTGACACAATTATGTAGTTTCAAGTTCTATCTCTATATTTTGTTTCCTATTGGTGTAGCCCTAAGCAGTGACAGACGAGAAACACTTTCATTGAAAGGTGTTGCCAAGCTTCCAAATATTACGAATCTCCAGAAATCTCAGCAAATATTTTTTCACCCAAACTGGATGATACTTTCAGGTAATGATCAGTACACTGAGCCCACTTTGTTCCCCAAATTTCGTTCTTCTATGTTGAAGCGTTCGTTTCCAGTAGCAGTTTGTATTTTGGCGTTTCACTCTGTTTTCTCCTATATTGATAGATGTATTTGGAACTCTAAATCAAGCACGGTTTGTGCTAGCTTCTTGAAACTTGACACAATTAAGTAGTTTCAAGTTCTATCTCTATGTCCTGTTTCCTATTGATGTAGCCCTAAGCAGTGACAGAGGAGAAACACTTTCATTGAAAGGGGTTGCCAAGCTTCCAAAAATTACGAATCTCCAGAAATTTCAGCAAATATTTTTACACCCAAACTGGATGATACTTTCATGTAGTGATCAGTACACTGAGCCCACTTTTTTCCCCAAATTTCGTTCTATATGTTGAAGCGTTCGTTTCCACTAACAAATTGAATTTTTAGGTTTCACTCTGTTTTCTCCTATATTGACAGATGTATTTGGAACTCTAAATCAAGCACGGTTTGTGCCAGCTTCTTGAAACTTGACACAATTAAGTAGTTTCAAGTTATATCTCTATGTTCTGTTTCCTATTGATGTAGCCCTAAGCAGTGACAGGCGAGAAACACTTTCATTGAAAGGGGTTGCCAAGCTTCCAAAAATTACGAATCTCCAGAAATCTCAGCAAATATTTTTTCACCCAAACTGGATGATACTTTCAGTAATGATCAGTACACTGAGCCCACTTGGTTCCCCAAATTTCGTTTTCTATGTTGAAGCGTTCGTTTACAGTAACAGTTTGAATTTTGGCGTTTCATTCTGTTTTCTCCTAAATCGATAGATGTACTTGGAACTCTAAATCAAACACGGTTTGTGCTAGCTTCTTGAAACTTGACACAATTATGTAGATTCAAGTTCTATCTCTATATTTTGTTTCCTATTGGTGTAGCCCTAAGCAGTGACAGACGAGAAACACTTTCATTGAAAGGGGTTGCCAAGCTTCCAAAAATTACGAATCTCCAGAAATCTCAGCAAATATTTTTTCACCCTAACTGGATGATTCTTTCAGGTAATGATCAGTACACTGAGCCCACTTTGTTCCCCAAATTTCGTTCTTCTATGTTGAAGCGTTCGTTTCCAGTAACAGATTGAATGTTTAGGTTTCACTCTCTTTACTCCTATATTAATAGATGCATTTGGAACTCTAAATCAAACACGGTATGTGTTAGCTTCTTGAAACTTGACACAATTAAGTATTTTCAAGTTCTATCTCTATATTTTGTTTCCTATTGGTGTAGCCCTAAGCAGAGACAGACGAGAAACACTTTCATTGAAAGGGGTTGCCAAGCTTCCAGAAATTATGAATCTCCAGAAATCTCAGCAAATAGTTTTTACACCCAAACTGGATGATACTTTCATGTAGTGATCAGTACACTGAGCCCACTTTGTTCCCCAAATTTCGTTCTTCAATGTTGAAGCTTTTGTTTCCAGTAACAGTTTGAATTTTTAGGTTTCACTCTGTTTTCTCCTATATTGATAGATGTATTTGGAACTCTAATCAAACACGGTTTGTGCTAGCTTCTTGAAACTTGACACAATTAAGTAGTTTCAAGTTCTATCTCTATGTTGTGTTTCCAATTGATGTAGCCCTAAGCAGTGACAGACGAGAAACCATTTCATTGAAAGGTGTTGCCAAGCTTCCAAAAATTACGAATCTCCAGAAATCTCAGCAAATATTTTTTCACCCAAACTGGATGATACTTTCAGGTAATGATCAGTACACTAAGCCCACTTGGTTCCCCAAATTTCGTTCTTCTATGTTGAAGCGTTCGTTTCCAGTAACAGTTTGTATTTTGGCGTTTCACTCTGTTTTCTCCTATATTGATAGATGTGTTTGGAACTCTAAATCTAGCACGGTTTGTGCTAGCTTCTTGAAACTTGACACAATTAAGTAGTTTCAACTTCTATCTCTATGTTCTGTTTCCTATTGATGTAACCCTAAGCAGTGACAGGCGAGAAACCCTTTCATTGAAAGGGGTTGCCAAGCTTCCAAAAATTACGTAACTCCAGAAATTTCAGCAAGTATTTTTACACCCAAACTGGGTGATACTTTCAGGTAATGATCAGTACACTGAGCCCACTTTGTTCCCCAAATTTCTTTCTTCAATGTTGATACTTTCGTTTCCAGTAACAGTTTGAATTTTTAGGTTTCACTCTGTTTTCTCCTATATTGATAGATGTATTTGGAACTCTAAATCAAACACGGTTTGTGATAGCTTCTTGAAACTTGACACAATTAAGTAGTTTCAAGTTCTAACTCTATGTTCTGTTTCGTTTGATGTAGCCCTAAGCAGTGACAGGCGAGAAACACTTACATTGAAAGGGGTTTCCAAGCTTCCAAAAATTACGAATCTCCAGAAATCTCAGCAAATATTTTTACACCCAAACTGGGTGATACTTTCAGGTAATGATCAGTACACTGAGCCCACTTGGTTCCCCAAATTTCGTTCTTCAATGTTGAAGCTTTTGTTTCCAGTAACAGTTTGAATTTTTTACGTTTCACTCTCTTTTCTCCTATATTGATAGATGTAATTGGAACTCTAAATCAAGCACGGTTTGTGCTAGCTTCTTGAAACTTGACACAATTAAGTAGTTTCAACTTCTATCTCTATGTTCTGTTTCCTATTGATGTAGCCCTAAGCAGTGACAGTCGAGAAACACTTTCATTGAAAGGGGTTGCCAAGCATCCACAAATTACGAATCTCCAGAAATCTCAGCAAATATTTTTTCACCCAAACTGGATGATACTCGCAGGTAATGATCAGTACACTGAGCCCACTTAGTTCCCCAAATTTCGTTCTTCTATGTTGAAGCGTTCGTTTCCAGTAACAGTTTGAATTTTGGCGTTTCACTCTGTTTTGTCCTATATTGATAGATGTATTTGGAACTGTAAATCAAGCACGGTTTCTGCTAGCTTCTTGATACTTGACACAATTAAGTAGTTTCAAGTTCTATCTCTATATGTTGTTTCCTATTGGTGTAGCCCTAAGCAGTGACAGACGAGAAACACTTTCATTGAAAGGGGTTGCCAAGCTTCCAAAAATTACGAATCTCCAGAAATCTCAGCAAATATTTTTTAACCCAAACTGGGTGATACTTTCAGGTAATGATCAGTACACGGAGCCCACTTGGTTCCCCAAATTTCGTTTTTCTATTTTGAAGCTTTCGTTTCCAGTAACAGTTTGAATTTTTAGGTTTCACTCTATTTTCTCCTATATTGATAGGTGTATTTAGAATTCTAAATCAAACACGGTTTGTGCTAGCTTCTTGAAACTTGACACAATTAAGTAGTTTCAAGTTCTATCTCTATGTTCTCTTTCCTATTGATGTAGTCCTAAGCAGTGACAGGCGAGAAACACTTTCATTGAAAGAGGTTGCCAAGCTTCCAAAAATTACGAATCTCCAGAAATCTCAGGAAATATTTTTTCACCCAAACTTGGTGATACTTTCAGGTAATGATCAGTACACTGAGCCCACTTTGTTCCCCAAATTTCGTTCTTCAATGTAGAAGCTTTCGTTTCCAGGAACAGTTTGAATTTTTAGGTTTCACTCTGTTTTCTCCTATATTGATAGATGTATTTGGAACTCTAAATCAAGCACGGTTTGTGCTAGCTTCTTGAAACTTGACACAATTAAGTAGTTTCAAGTTCTAACTCTATGTTCTGTTTCCGATTGATGTAGCCCTAAGCAGTGACAGACGAGAAACACTTTCATTGAAAGGGGTTGCGAAGCTTCCAAAAATTACGAATCTCCAGAAATCTCAGCAAATATTTTTACACCCAAACTGCATGATACTTTCAGGTAATGATCAGTACACTGAGCCCACTTTGTTCCCCAAATTTCGTTCTTCTATGTTGAAGCGTTCGTTTCCAGTAACAGTTTGAATGTTTAGGTTTCACTCTCTTTACTCCTATATTAATAGATGTATTTGGAACTCTAAATCAAACACGGTTTGTGTTAGCTTCTTGAAACTTGACACAATTAAGTAGTTTCAAGTTCTAACTCTATGTTCTGTTTCCGATTGATGTAGCCCTAAGCAGTGACAGACGAGAAACACTTTCATTGAAAGGGATTGCGAAGCTTCCAAAAATTACGAATCTCCAGAAATCTCAGCAAATATTTTTTCACCCAAACTGGATGATACTCTCAGGTAATCATCAGTACACTGAGCCCACTTGGTTCCCCCAATTTCGTTCTTCTATGTTGAAGCGTTCGTTTCCAGTAACAGTTTGAATTTTGGCGTTTCACTCTGTTTTCTCCTATATTGACAGATGTATTTGGAACTCTAAATCAAGCACGGTTTCTGCTAGCTTCTTGAAACTTGACACAATTAAGTAGTTTCAAGTTCTATCTCTATATTTTGTTTCCTATTGGTGTAGCCCAGAGCAGTGACAGACGAGAAACACTTTCATTGAAAGGGGTTGCCAAGCTTCCAAAAATTACGAATCTCCAGAAATCTCAGCAAATATTTTTTCACCCAAACTGGATGATACTCTCAGGTAATCATCAGTACACTGAGCCCACTTGGTTCCCCCAATTTCGTTCTTCTATGTTGAAGCGTTCGTTTCCAGTAACAGTTTGAATTTTGGCGTTTCACTCTCTTTTCTCCTATATTGATAGATGTATTTGGAACTCTAAATCAAGCACGGTTTGTGCTAGCTTCTTGAAACTTGACACAATTAAGTAGGTTCATGTTCTATCTCTATGTTATGTTTCCTATTGATGTAGCCCTAAGCAGTGACAGGCGAGAAACACTTTCATTGAAAGGGGTTGCCAAGCTTCCAAAAATTACGAATCTCCAGATATCTCAGCAAATGTTTTTACACACAAACTGGGTTATACTTTCAGGTAATGATCAGTACACTGAGCCCACTTGGTTCCCCAAATTTCGTTCTTCAATTTTGAAGCTTTCGTTTCCAGTAACAGTTTGAACTTTGCCGTTTCACTCTGTTTTCTCCTATATTGATAGATGTATTTGGAACTCTAAATCAAGCACGGTTTGTGCTAGCTTCTTGAAACTTGACACAATTAAGTAGTTTCATGTTCTATCTCTATATTTTGTTCCCTATTGGTGTAGCCCTAAGCAGTGAGAGTTGAGAAACACTTTCATTGAAAGGGGTTGCCAAGCTTCTAAAAATTACGAATCTCCAGAAATCTCAGCAAATATATTTTCACCCAAACTGGATGATTCTTTCAGGTTATGATCAGTACACGGAGCCCACTTGGTTCCCCAAATTTCGTTCTTCTATGTTGAAGCGTTCGTTTCCAGTATCAGTTTGAATTTTTGTGTTTCACTCTGTTTTCTACTATATTGATAGATGTATTTGGAACTCTAAATCAAACACAGTTTGTGCTAGCTTCTTGAAACTTGACACAATTAAGTAGTTTCAAGTTCTATCTCTATGTTCTGTTTCTGATTGATGTATCCCTAAGCAGTGACAGGCGAGAAACACTTTCATTTAAAGGGGTTGACAAGCTTCCAAAAATTACAAATCTCCAGAAATCTCAGCAAATATTTTTACACCCAAACTGGGTGATACTTTCAGGTATTCATCAGTACACTGAGCCCACTTGGTTCCCCAAATTTCGTTCTTCAATGTTGAAGCTTTCGTTTACAGTAACAGTTTGAATTTTTAGGTTTCACTCTGTTTTCTCCTATATTGATAGGTGTATTTAGAATTCTAAATCAAACACGGTTTGTGCTAGCTTTTTGAAACTTGACACAATTAAGTAGTTTCAAGTTCTATCTCTATGTTCTCTTTCCTATTGATGTATCCCTAAGCAGTGACAGGCGAGAAACACTTTCATTGAAAGGGGTTGCCAAGCATCCAAAAATTACGAATCTCCAGAAATCTCAGCAAATATTTTTTCACCCAAACTGGGTGATACTTTCAGGTAATGATCAGTACACTGAGCCCACTTTGTTTCTCAAATTTCGTTCTTCAATGTAGAAGCTTTCGTTTCCAGGAACAGTTTGAATTTTTAGGTTTCACTCTGTTTTCTCCTATATTGATAGATGTATTTGGAACTCTAAATCAAACACGGTTTGTGCTAGCTTCTTTAAACTTGACACAATTAAGTAGTTTCAAGTTCTATCTCTAAATTTTGTTTCCTATTGGTGTAGCCCTAAGCAATGACAGACGAGAAACACTTTCATTGAAAGGGGTTGCCAAGCTTCCACAAATTACGAATCTCCAGAAATCTCAGCAAATATTTTTTCACCCAAACTGGATGATACTCTCAGGTAATGATCAGTACACTAAGCCCACTTGGTTCCCCAAATTTCGTTCTTCTATGTTGAAGCGTTCGTTTCAAGTATCAGTTTGAATTTTGGCGTTTCACTCTGTTTTCTCCTATATTGACAGATGTATTTGGAACTCTAAATCAAGCACGGTTTGTGCTAGCTTCTTAAAACTTGATACAATTAAGTAGTTTCAAGTTCTATCTATATATTGTGTTTCCTATTGGTGTAGCCCTAAGCAGTGACAGACAAGAAACACTTTCATTGAAAGGGGTTGCCAAGCTTCCACAAATTACGAATCTCCAGAAATCTCAGCAAATATTTTTACACCCAAACTGGATGATACTTTCAGGTACTGATCAGTACACTGAGCTCAATTGGTTCCCCAAATTTCGTTCTTCAATGTTGAAGCGTTCATTTCCAGTGTCAGTTTGAATTTTGGTGTTTCACTCTGTTTTCTCCTATATTCATAGATGTATTTGGAACTCTAAATCAAACACGGTTTGTACTAGCTTCTTGAAACTTCACACAATTAAGTAGTTTCAAGTTCTATCTCTATGTTCTGTTTCCGATTGATGTAGCCCTAAGCAGTGACAGGCGAGAAACACTTTCATTGAAAGGGGTTGCCAAGCTTCCAAAAATTACGAATCTCCAGAAATCTCAGCTAATATTTTTTCACCCAAACTGGGTGATACTTTCAGGTAATGATCAGTACACTAAGCCCACTCGGTTCCCCAAATTTCGTTCTTCTATGTTGAAGCGTTCGTTTCCAGTAACAGTTTGAATTTTGGCGTTTCACTCTGTTTTTTCCTATATTGATAGATGTATTTGGAACTCTAAATCAAGCACGGTTTCTGCTAGCTTCTTGAAACTTGACACAATTAAGTAGTTTCAAGTTCTATCTCTATATGTTGTTTCCTATTGGTGTAGCCCTAAGCAGTGACAGACGAGAAACACTTTCATTGAAAGGGGTTGCCAAGCTTCCAAAAATTACGAGTCTCCAGAAATCTCAGCAAATATTTTTTAACCCAAACAGGGTGATACTTTCAGGTAATGATCAGTACACGGAGCCCACTTGGTTCCCCAAATTTCGTTTTTCTATTTTGAAGCTTTCGTTTCCAGTAACAGTTTGAATTTTTAGGTTTCACTCTATTTTCTCCTATATTGATAGGTGTATTTAGAATTCTAAATCAAACATGGTTTGTGCTAGCTTCTTGAAACTTGACACAATTAAGTAGTTTCAAGTTCTATCTCTATGTTTTCTTTCCTATTGATGTAGCCCTAAGCAGTGACAGGCGAGAAACACTTTCATTGAAAGAGGTTGCCAAGCTTCCAAAAATTACGAATCTCCAGAAATCTCAGGAAATATTTTTTCACCCAAACTTGGTGATACTTTCAGGTAATGATCAGTACACTGAGCCCACTTTGTTCCCCAAATTTCATTCTTCAATGTAGAAGCTTTTGTTTCCAGTAACAGTTTGAATTTTTAGGTTTCACTCTGTTTTCTCCTATATTGATAGATGTATTTGGAACTCTAAATCAAACACGGTTTGTGCTAGCTTCTTTAAACTTGACACAATTAAGTAGTTTCAAGTTCTATCTCTAAATTTTGTTTCCTATTGGTGTAGCCCTAAGCAATGACAGACGAGAAACACTTTCATTGAAAGGGGTTGCCAAGCTTCAAAAAATTACGAATTTCCAGAAATCTCAGCAAATATTTTTTCACCAAAACTGGATGATTCTTTCAGGTAATGATCAGTACACTGAGCCCACTTGGTTCGCCAAATTTCGTTCTTCAATGTTGAAGCTTTTGTTTCCAGTAACAGTTTGAAATTTTAGGTTACACTATGTTTTCTCCTATATTGATAGAGGTATTTGGAACTCTAAATCAAGCACGGTTTGTGCTAGCTTCTTGAAACTTGACACAATTAAGTAGTTTCAAGTTCTATCTCTATGTTCTGTTTCCGATTGATGTAGCCCTAAGCAGTGACAGGCGAGAAACACTTTCATTGAAAGGGGCTGCCAAGCTTCCAAAAATTACGAATCTCCAGAAATCTCAGCGAATATTTTTCACCCAAACTGGATGATACTTTCAGGTAATGATCAGTACACTAAGCCCACTTGGTTCCCCAAATTTCGTTCTTCTATGTTGAAGCGTTCGTTTCCAGTAACAGTTTGAATTTTTTATGTTTCACTCTCTTTTCTCCTATATTGATAGAGGTATTTGGAACTCTAAATCAAAAACGGTTTGTGCTAGCTTCTTGAAACTTGACAAAATTAAGTAGTTTCAAGTTCTATCTCTATGTTCTGTTTCCAATTGATGTAGCCCTAAGCATTGACAGGCGAGAAACACTTTCATTGAAAGGGGTTGCCAAGCTTCCAAAAATTACGAATCTCCAGAAATCTCAGCAAATATTTTTACACCCAAACTGCATGATACTTTCAGGTAATGATCAGTACACTGAGCCCACTTTGTTCCCCAAATTTCGTTCTTCTATGTTGAAGCGTTCGTTTCCAGTAACAGTTTGAATGTTTAGGTTTCACTCTCTTTACTCCTATATTAATAGATGTATTTGGAACTCTAAATCAAACACGGTTTGTGTTAGCTTCTTGAAACTTGACACAATTAAGTAGTTTCAAGTTCTAACTCTATGTTCTGTTTCCGATTGATGTAGCCCTAAGCAGTGACAGACGAGAAACACTTTCATTGAAAGGGGTTGCGAAGCTTCCAAAAATTACGAATCTCCAGAAATCTCAGCAAATATTTTTTCACCAAAACTGGATGATACTTTCAGGTAATGATCAGTACACTAAGCCCACTTGATTCCCCAAATTTCGTTCTTCTATGTTGAAGCGTTCGTTTCAAGTATCAGTTTGAATTTTGGCGTTTCACTCTGTTTTCTCCTATATTGACAGATGTATTTGGAACTCTAAATCAAGCACGGTTTCTGCTAGCTTCTTGAAACTTGACACAATTAAGTAGTTTCAAGTTCTATCTCTATATTTTGTTTCCTATTGGTGTAGCCCAGAGCAGTGACAGACGAGAAACACTTTCATTGAAAGGGGTTGCCAAGCTTCCAAAAATTACGAATCTCCAGAAATCTCAGCAAATATTTTTTCACCCAAACTGGATGATACTCTCAGGTAATCATCAGTACACTGAGCCCACTTGGTTCCCCAAATTTCGTTCTTCTATGTTGAAGCGTTCGTTTCCAGTAACAGTTTGAATTTTGGCGTTTCACTCTCTTTTCTCCTATATTGATAGATGTATTTGGAACTCTAAATCAAGCACGGTTTGTGCTAGCTTCTTGAAACTTGACATAATTAAGTAGTTTCAAGTTCTATCTCTATATGTTGTTTCCTATTGGTGTAGCCATAAGCAGTGACAGACGAGAAACACTTTCATTGAAAGGGGTTGCCAAGCTTCCAAAAATTACGAATCTCCAGAAATCTCAGCAAATATTTTTACACCCAAACTGGATGGTACTTTCAGGTAATGATCAGTACACTGAGCCCAATTGGTTCCCCAAATTTCGTTCTTCTATGTTGAAGCGTTCGTTTCCAGTAACAGTTTGAATTTTGGCGTATCACTCTGTTTTCTCCTATATTGATAGATGTATTTG
Organism: Spermophilus citellus; assembly: GCF_964194105.1. Classification (NCBI taxonomy): domain Eukaryota; kingdom Metazoa; phylum Chordata; class Mammalia; order Rodentia; family Sciuridae; genus Spermophilus; species Spermophilus citellus. The sequence continues at coordinate 29,952,940 of NC_138193.1, read as the reverse complement.
GAACTCTAAATCAAACACGGTTTGTGCTAGCTTCTTGAAACTTGACACAATTAAGTAGTTTCAAGTTCTATCTCTATATTTTGTTTCCCATTGGTGTAGCCCTAAGCAGTGACAAAGGAGAAACACTTTCATTGAAAGGGGTTGCCAAGCTTCCATAAATTACGAATCTCCAGAAATCTCAGCAAATATTTTTTCACCCAAACTGGATGATACTTTCAATAATGATCAGTACACTAAGCACACTTGGTTCCCCAAATTTCGTTCTGCTATGTTGAACAGTTCGTTTCCAGTAACAGTTTGAATTTTGGCGTTTCACTCGTTTTCTCCTATATTGATAGATGTATTTGGAACTCTAAATCAAGCATGGTTTGTGCTAGCTTCTTGAAACTTGACACAATTAAGTAGTTTCAAGTTCTATCTCTATATTTTGTTTCCCATTGGTGTAGCCCTAAGCAGTGACAGAGGAGAAACACTTTCATTGAAAGGGGTTGCCAAGCTTCCATAAATTACGAATCTCCAGAAATCTCAGCAAATATTTTTTCACCCAAACTGGATGACACTTTCAGTAATGATCAGTACACTAAGCCGACTTGGTTCCCCAAATTTCGTTTTCTATGTTGAAGCGTTCGTTTCCAGTAACAGTTTGAATTTTGGCGTTTCACTCTGTTTTCTCCTAAATCGATAGATGTATTTGGAACTCTAAATCAAACACGGTTTGTGCTAGCTTCTTGAAACTTGACACAATTATGTAGTTTCAAGTTCTATCTCTATATTTTGTTTCCTATTGGTGTAGCCCTAAGCAGTGACAGACGAGAAACACTTTCATTGAAAGGGGTTGCCAAGCTTCCAAAAATTACGAATCTCCAGAAATCTCAGCAAATATTTTTTCACCCAAACTGGATGATACTTTCAGGTAATGATCAGTACACTGAGCCCACTTGGTTCCCCAAATTTCGTTCTTCTATGTTGAAGCGTTCGTTTCCAGTAACAGTTTGTATTTTGGCGTTTCACTCTGTTTTCTCCTATATTGATAGATGTATTTGGAACTCTAAATCAAGCACGGTTTGTGCTAGCTTCTTGAAACTTGACACAATTAAGTAGTTTCAAGTTCTATCTCTATGTCCTGTTTCCTATTGATGTAGCCCTAAGCAGTGACAGAGGAGAAACACTTTCATTGAAAGGGGTTGCCAAGCTTCCAAAAATTACGAATCTCCAGAAATTTCAGCAAATATTTTTACACCCAAACTGGGTGATACTTTCAGGTAATGATCAGTACACTGAGCCCACTTTGTTTTGCAAATTTCGTTCTTCAATGTTGAAGCTTTCGTTTCCAGTAACAGTTTGAATTTTGGCGTTTCACTCTGTTTTCTCCTATATTGATAGATGTATTTGGAACTCTAAATCAAGCACGGTTTGTGCTAGCTTCTTGAAACTTGACACAATTAAGTAGTTTCAAGTTTTATCTCTATATTTTGTTTCCTATTGGTGTAGTCCTAAGCAGTGACAGACGAGAAACACTTTCATTGAAAGGGGTTGCCAAGCTTCCAAAAATTACGAATCTCCAGAAATCTCAGCAAATATTTTTACACCCAAACTGGATGATACTTTCATGTAGTGATCAGTACACTGAGCCCACTTTTTTCCCCAAATTTCGTTCTATATGTTGAAGCTTTCGTTTCCACTAACAATTTGAATTTTTAAGTTTCACTCTGTTTTCTCCTATATTGACAGATGTATTTGGAACTCTAAATCAAGCACGGTTTGTGCTAGCTTCTTGAAACTGGACACAATTAAGTAGTTTCAAGTTCTATCTCTATATTTTGTTTCCTATTGGTGTAGCCCTAAGCAGTGACAGACGAGAAACACTTTCATTGAAAGGGGTTGCCAAGCGTCCAAAAATTACGAATCTCCAGAAATCTCAGCAAACATTTTTTCACCCAAACTGGATGATACTTTCAGGTAATGATCAGTACACTAAGCCCACTTGGTTCCCGAAATTTCGTTCTTCTATGTTGAAGCGTTCGTTTCCAGTAACAGTTTGAATTTTGGCGTTTCACTCTGTTTTCTCCTATATTGATAGATGTATTTGGAACTCTAAATCAAGCACAGTTTGTGCTAGCTTCTTGAAACTTGACACAATTAAGTAGTTTCAAGTTCTATCTCTATATTTTGTTTCCTATTGGTGTAGCCCTAAGCAGTGACAGACGAGAAACACTTTCATTGAAAGGGGTTGCAAAGCTTCCAAAAATTACGAATCTCCAGAAATCTCAGCAAACATTTTTTCACCCAAACTGGATGATACTTTCAGGTAATGATCAGTACACTAAGCCCACTTGGTTACCCAAATTTCGTTCTTCTATGTTGAAGCGTTCGTTTCCTTTAACAGTTTGAATTTTGGCGTTTCACTCTGTTTTCTCCTATATTGATAGATGTATTTGGAACTCTAAATCAAGCACGGTTTGTGCTAGCTTCTTGAAACTTGACACAGTTAAGTAGTTTCAAGTTCCTTCTCTATGTTCTGTTTCCGATTGATGTAGCCCTAAGCAGTGACAGACGAGAAACACTTTCATTGAAAGGGGTTGCCAAGCTTCCAAAAATTACGAATCTCCAGAATTTCAGCAAACATTTTTTCACCCAAACTGGATGATACTTTCAGGTAATGATCAGTACACTGAGCCCACTTTGTTCCCCAAATTTCGTTCTTCTATGTTGAAGCTTTCGTTTCCAGTAACAGTTTGAATTTTGGCGTTTCACTCTGTTTTCTCCTATATTGATAGATGTATTTGGAACTCTAAATCAAGCACGGTTTGTGCTAGCTTCTTGAAACTTGACACAATTAATAAGTTTCAAGTTCTATCTCTATGTTCTGTTTCCTATTGATGTAGCCCTAAGCAGTGACAGACGAGAAACACTTTCATTGAAAGGGGTTGCCAAGCTTCCAAAAATTACGAATCTCCAGAAATTTCAGCAAATATTTTTACACCCAAACTGGGTGATACTTTCAGGTAATGATCAGTACACTGAGCCCACTTTGTTCTCCAAATTTCGTTCTTCAATGTTGAAGCTTTCGTTTCCAGTAACAGTTTGAATTTTTAGGTTTCACTCTGTTTTCTCCTATATTGATAGATGTATTTGGAACTCTAAATCAAACACGGTTTGTGCTAGCTTCTTGAAACTTGACACAATTAAGTAGTTTCAAGTTCTATCTCTATATTTTGTTTCCCATTGGTGTAGCCCTAAGCAGTGACAGAGGAGAAACACTTTCATTGAAAGGGGTTGCCAAGATTCCATAAATTACAAATCTCCAGAAATCTCAGCAAATATTTTTTCACCCAAACTGTATGATACTTTCAATAATGATCAGTACACTAAGCCCACTTGGTTCCCCAAATTTCGTTCTGCTATGTTGAAGCGTTCGTTTCCAGTAACAGTTTGAATTTTGGCGTTTCACTCGTTTTCTCCTATATTGATAGATGTATTTGGAACTCTAAATCAAGCACGGTTTGTGCTAGCTTCTTGAAACTTGACACAATTAAGTAGTTTCAAGTTCTATCTCTATATTTTGTTTCCCATTGGTGTAGCCCTAAGCAGTGACAGAGGAGAAACACTTTCATTGAAAGGGGTTGCCAAGCTTCCATAAATTACGAATCTCCAGAAATCTCAGCAAATATTTTTTCACCCAAACTGGATGACACTTTCAGTAATGATCAGTACACTAAGCCCACTTGGTTCCCCAAATTTCGTTTTCTATGTTGAAGCGTTCGTTTCCAGTAACAGTTTGAATTTTGGCGTTTCACTCTGTTTTCTCCTAAATCGATAGATGTATTTGGAACTCTAAATCAAACACGGTTTGTGCTAGCTTCTTGAAACTTGACACAATTATGTAGTTTCAAGTTCTATCTCTATATTTTGTTTCCTATTGGTGTAGCCCTAAGCAGTGACAGACGAGAAACACTTTCATTGAAAGGGGTTGCCAAGCTTCCAAAAATTACGAATCTCCAGAAATCTCAGCAAATATTTTTTCACCCAAACTGGATGATACTTTCAGGTAATGATCAGTACACTGAGCCCACTTTGTTCCCCAAATTTCGTTCTTCTATGTTGAAGCGTTCGTTTCCAGTAGCAGTTTGTATTTTGGCGTTTCACTCTGTTTTCTCCTATATTGATAGATGTATTTGGAACTCTAAATCAAGCACGGTTTGTGCTAGCTTCTTGAAACTTGACACAATTAAGTAGTTTCAAGTTCTATCTCTATGTCCTGTTTCCTATTGATGTAGCCCTAAGCAGTGACAGAGGAGAAACACTTTCATTGAAAGGGGTTGCCAAGCTTCCAAAAATTACGAATCTCCAGAAATTTCAGCAAATATTTTTACACCCAAACTGGATGATACTTTCATGTAGTGATCAGTACACTGAGCCCACTTTTTTCCCCAAATTTCGTTCTATATGTTGAAGCGTTCGTTTCCACTAACAAATTGAATTTTTAGGTTTCACTCTGTTTTCTCCTATATTGACAGATGTATTTGGAACTCTAAATCAAGCACGGTTTGTGCCAGCTTCTTGAAACTTGACACAATTAAGTAGTTTCAAGTTATATCTCTATGTTCTGTTTCCTATTGATGTAGCCCTAAGCAGTGACAGGCGAGAAACACTTTCATTGAAAGGGGTTGCCAAGCTTCCAAAAATTACGAATCTCCAGAAATCTCAGCAAATATTTTTTCACCCAAACTGGATGATACTTTCAGTAATGATCAGTACACTGAGCCCACTTGGTTCCCCAAATTTCGTTTTCTATGTTGAAGCGTTCGTTTACAGTAACAGTTTGAATTTTGGCGTTTCATTCTGTTTTCTCCTAAATCGATAGATGTACTTGGAACTCTAAATCAAACACGGTTTGTGCTAGCTTCTTGAAACTTGACACAATTATGTAGATTCAAGTTCTATCTCTATATTTTGTTTCCTATTGGTGTAGCCCTAAGCAGTGACAGACGAGAAACACTTTCATTGAAAGGGGTTGCCAAGCTTCCAAAAATTACGAATCTCCAGAAATCTCAGCAAATATTTTTTCACCCTAACTGGATGATTCTTTCAGGTAATGATCAGTACACTGAGCCCACTTTGTTCCCCAAATTTCGTTCTTCTATGTTGAAGCGTTCGTTTCCAGTAACAGATTGAATGTTTAGGTTTCACTCTCTTTACTCCTATATTAATAGATGCATTTGGAACTCTAAATCAAACACGGTATGTGTTAGCTTCTTGAAACTTGACACAATTAAGTATTTTCAAGTTCTATCTCTATATTTTGTTTCCTATTGGTGTAGCCCTAAGCAGAGACAGACGAGAAACACTTTCATTGAAAGGGGTTGCCAAGCTTCCAGAAATTATGAATCTCCAGAAATCTCAGCAAATAGTTTTTACACCCAAACTGGATGATACTTTCATGTAGTGATCAGTACACTGAGCCCACTTTGTTCCCCAAATTTCGTTCTTCAATGTTGAAGCTTTTGTTTCCAGTAACAGTTTGAATTTTTAGGTTTCACTCTGTTTTCTCCTATATTGATAGATGTATTTGGAACTCTAATCAAACACGGTTTGTGCTAGCTTCTTGAAACTTGACACAATTAAGTAGTTTCAAGTTCTATCTCTATGTTCTGTTTCCAATTGATGTAGCCCTAAGCAGTGACAGACGAGAAACCATTTCATTGAAAGGTGTTGCCAAGCTTCCAAAAATTACGAATCTCCAGAAATCTCAGCAAATATTTTTTCACCCAAACTGGATGATACTTTCAGGTAATGATCAGTACACTAAGCCCACTTGGTTCCCCAAATTTCGTTCTTCTATGTTGAAGCGTTCGTTTCCAGTAACAGTTTGTATTTTGGCGTTTCACTCTGTTTTCTCCTATATTGATAGATGTGTTTGGAACTCTAAATCTAGCACGGTTTGTGCTAGCTTCTTGAAACTTGACACAATTAAGTAGTTTCAACTTCTATCTCTATGTTCTGTTTCCTATTGATGTAACCCTAAGCAGTGACAGGCGAGAAACCCTTTCATTGAAAGGGGTTGCCAAGCTTCCAAAAATTACGTAACTCCAGAAATTTCAGCAAGTATTTTTACACCCAAACTGGGTGATACTTTCAGGTAATGATCAGTACACTGAGCCCACTTTGTTCCCCAAATTTCTTTCTTCAATGTTGATACTTTCGTTTCCAGTAACAGTTTGAATTTTTAGGTTTCACTCTGTTTTCTCCTATATTGATAGATGTATTTGGAACTCTAAATCAAACACGGTTTGTGCTAGCTTCTTGAAACTTGACACAATTAAGTAGTTTCAAGTTCTAACTCTATGTTCTGTTTCGTTTGATGTAGCCCTAAGCAGTGACAGGCGAGAAACACTTACATTGAAAGGGGTTTCCAAGCTTCCAAAAATTACGAATCTCCAGAAATCTCAGCAAATATTTTTACACCCAAACTGGGTGATACTTTCAGGTAATGATCAGTACACTGAGCCCACTTGGTTCCCCAAATTTCGTTCTTCAATGTTGAAGCTTTTGTTTCCAGTAACAGTTTGAATTTTTTACGTTTCACTCTCTTTTCTCCTATATTGATAGATGTAATTGGAACTCTAAATCAAGCACGGTTTGTGCTAGCTTCTTGAAACTTGACACAATTAAGTAGTTTCAAGTTCTATCTCTATGTTCTGTTTCCTATTGATGTAGCCCTAAGCAGTGACAGTCGAGAAACACTTTCATTGAAAGGGGTTGCCAAGCATCCACAAATTACGAATCTCCAGAAATCTCAGCAAATATTTTTTCACCCAAACTGGATGATACTCGCAGGTAATGATCAGTACACTGAGCCCACTTAGTTCCCCAAATTTCGTTCTTCTATGTTGAAGCGTTCGTTTCCAGTAACAGTTTGAATTTTGGCGTTTCACTCTGTTTTGTCCTATATTGATAGATGTATTTGGAACTCTAAATCAAGCACGGTTTCTGCTAGCTTCTTGATACTTGACACAATTAAGTAGTTTCAAGTTCTATCTCTATATGTTGTTTCCTATTGGTGTAGCCCTAAGCAGTGACAGACGAGAAACACTTTCATTGAAAGGGGTTGCCAAGCTTCCAAAAATTACGAATCTCCAGAAATCTCAGCAAATATTTTTTAACCCAAACTGGGTGATACTTTCAGGTAATGATCAGTACACGGAGCCCACTTGGTTCCCCAAATTTCGTTTTTCTATTTTGAAGCTTTCGTTTCCAGTAACAGTTTGAATTTTTAGGTTTCACTCTATTTTCTCCTATATTGATAGGTGTATTTAGAATTCTAAATCAAACACGGTTTGTGCTAGCTTCTTGAAACTTGACACAATTAAGTAGTTTCAAGTTCTATCTCTATGTTCTCTTTCCTATTGATGTAGTCCTAAGCAGTGACAGGCGAGAAACACTTTCATTGAAAGAGGTTGCCAAGCTTCCAAAAATTACGAATCTCCAGAAATCTCAGGAAATATTTTTTCACCCAAACTTGGTGATACTTTCAGGTAATGATCAGTACACTGAGCCCACTTTGTTCCCCAAATTTCGTTCTTCAATGTAGAAGCTTTCGTTTCCAGGAACAGTTTGAATTTTTAGGTTTCACTCTGTTTTCTCCTATATTGATAGATGTATTTGGAACTCTAAATCAAGCACGGTTTGTGCTAGCTTCTTGAAACTTGACACAATTAAGTAGTTTCAAGTTCTAACTCTATGTTCTGTTTCCGATTGATGTAGCCCTAAGCAGTGACAGACGAGAAACACTTTCATTGAAAGGGGTTGCGAAGCTTCCAAAAATTACGAATCTCCAGAAATCTCAGCAAATATTTTTACACCCAAACTGCATGATACTTTCAGGTAATGATCAGTACACTGAGCCCACTTTGTTCCCCAAATTTCGTTCTTCTATGTTGAAGCGTTCGTTTCCAGTAACAGTTTGAATGTTTAGGTTTCACTCTCTTTACTCCTATATTAATAGATGTATTTGGAACTCTAAATCAAACACGGTTTGTGTTAGCTTCTTGAAACTTGACACAATTAAGTAGTTTCAAGTTCTAACTCTATGTTCTGTTTCCGATTGATGTAGCCCTAAGCAGTGACAGACGAGAAACACTTTCATTGAAAGGGGTTGCGAAGCTTCCAAAAATTACGAATCTCCAGAAATCTCAGCAAATATTTTTTCACCCAAACTGGATGATACTCTCAGGTAATCATCAGTACACTGAGCCCACTTGGTTCCCCCAATTTCGTTCTTCTATGTTGAAGCGTTCGTTTCCAGTAACAGTTTGAATTTTGGCGTTTCACTCTGTTTTCTCCTATATTGACAGATGTATTTGGAACTCTAAATCAAGCACGGTTTCTGCTAGCTTCTTGAAACTTGACACAATTAAGTAGTTTCAAGTTCTATCTCTATATTTTGTTTCCTATTGGTGTAGCCCAGAGCAGTGACAGACGAGAAACACTTTCATTGAAAGGGGTTGCCAAGCTTCCAAAAATTACGAATCTCCAGAAATCTCAGCAAATATTTTTTCACCCAAACTGGATGATACTCTCAGGTAATCATCAGTACACTGAGCCCACTTGGTTCCCCCAATTTCGTTCTACTATGTTGAAGCGTTCGTTTCCAGTAACAGTTTGAATTTTGGCGTTTCACTCTCTTTTCTCCTATATTGATAGATGTATTTGGAACTCTAAATCAAGCACGGTTTGTGCTAGCTTCTTGAAACTTGACACAATTAAGTAGGTTCATGTTCTATCTCTATGTTATGTTTCCTATTGATGTAGCCCTAAGCAGTGACAGGCGAGAAACACTTTCATTGAAAGGGGTTGCCAAGCTTCCAAAAATTACGAATCTCCAGATATCTCAGCAAATGTTTTTACACACAAACTGGGTGATACTTTCAGGTAATGATCAGTACACTGAGCCCACTTGGTTCCCCAAATTTCGTTCTTCAATTTTGAAGCTTTCGTTTCCAGTAACAGTTTGAACTTTGCCGTTTCACTCTGTTTTCTCCTATATTGATAGATGTATTTGGAACTCTAAATCAAGCACGGTTTGTGCTAGCTTCTTGAAACTTGACACAATTAAGTAGTTTCATGTTCTATCTCTATATTTTGTTCCCTATTGGTGTAGCCCTAAGCAGTGAGAGTTGAGAAACACTTTCATTGAAAGGGGTTGCCAAGCTTCTAAAAATTACGAATCTCCAGAAATCTCAGCAAATATATTTTCACCCAAACTGGATGATTCTTTCAGGTTATGATCAGTACACGGAGCCCACTTGGTTCCCCAAATTTCGTTCTTCTATGTTGAAGCGTTCGTTTCCAGTATCAGTTTGAATTTTTGTGTTTCACTCTGTTTTCTACTATATTGATAGATGTATTTGGAACTCTAAATCAAACACAGTTTGTGCTAGCTTCTTGAAACTTGACACAATTAAGTAGTTTCAAGTTCTATCTCTATGTTCTGTTTCTGATTGATGTATCCCTAAGCAGTGACAGGCGAGAAACACTTTCATTTAAAGGGGTTGACAAGCTTCCAAAAATTACAAATCTCCAGAAATCTCAGCAAATATTTTTACACCCAAACTGGGTGATACTTTCAGGTATTCATCAGTACACTGAGCCCACTTGGTTCCCCAAATTTCGTTCTTCAATGTTGAAGCTTTCGTTTACAGTAACAGTTTGAATTTTTAGGTTTCACTCTGTTTTCTCCTATATTGATAGGTGTATTTAGAATTCTAAATCAAACACGGTTTGTGCTAGCTTCTTGAAACTTGACACAATTAAGTAGTTTCAAGTTCTATCTCTATGTTCTCTTTCCTATTGATGTATCCCTAAGCAGTGACAGGCGAGAAACACTTTCATTGAAAGGGGTTGCCAAGCATCCAAAAATTACGAATCTCCAGAAATCTCAGCAAATATTTTTTCACCCAAACTGGGTGATACTTTCAGGTAATGATCAGTACACTGAGCCCACTTTGTTTCTCAAATTTCGTTCTTCAATGTAGAAGCTTTCGTTTCCAGGAACAGTTTGAATTTTTAGGTTTCACTCTGTTTTCTCCTATATTGATAGATGTATTTGGAACTCTAAATCAAACACGGTTTGTGCTAGCTTCTTTAAACTTGACACAATTAAGTAGTTTCAAGTTCTATCTCTAAATTTTGTTTCCTATTGGTGTAGCCCTAAGCAATGACAGACGAGAAACACTTTCATTGAAAGGGGTTGCCAAGCTTCCACAAATTACGAATCTCCAGAAATCTCAGCAAATATTTTTTCACCCAAACTGGATGATACTCTCAGGTAATGATCAGTACACTAAGCCCACTTGGTTCCCCAAATTTCGTTCTTCTATGTTGAAGCGTTCGTTTCAAGTATCAGTTTGAATTTTGGCGTTTCACTCTGTTTTCTCCTATATTGACAGATGTATTTGGAACTCTAAATCAAGCACGGTTTGTGCTAGCTTCTTAAAACTTGATACAATTAAGTAGTTTCAAGTTCTATCTATATATTGTGTTTCCTATTGGTGTAGCCCTAAGCAGTGACAGACAAGAAACACTTTCATTGAAAGGGGTTGCCAAGCTTCCACAAATTACGAATCTCCAGAAATCTCAGCAAATATTTTTACACCCAAACTGGATGATACTTTCAGGTACTGATCAGTACACTGAGCTCAATTGGTTCCCCAAATTTCGTTCTTCAATGTTGAAGCGTTCATTTCCAGTGTCAGTTTGAATTTTGGTGTTTCACTCTGTTTTCTCCTATATTCATAGATGTATTTGGAACTCTAAATCAAACACGGTTTGTGCTAGCTTCTTGAAACTTCACACAATTAAGTAGTTTCAAGTTCTATCTCTATGTTCTGTTTCCGATTGATGTAGCCCTAAGCAGTGACAGGCGAGAAACACTTTCATTGAAAGGGGTTGCCAAGCTTCCAAAAATTACGAATCTCCAGAAATCTCAGCTAATATTTTTTCACCCAAACTGGGTGATACTTTCAGGTAATGATCAGTACACTAAGCCCACTCGGTTCCCCAAATTTCGTTCTTCTATGTTGAAGCGTTCGTTTCCAGTAACAGTTTGAATTTGGCGTTTCACTCTGTTTTTTCCTATATTGATAGATGTATTTGGAACTCTAAATCAAGCACGGTTTCTGCTAGCTTCTTGAAACTTGACACAATTAAGTAGTTTCAAGTTCTATCTCTATATGTTGTTTCCTATTGGTGTAGCCCTAAGCAGTGACAGACGAGAAACACTTTCATTGAAAGGGGTTGCCAAGCTTCCAAAAATTACGAGTCTCCAGAAATCTCAGCAAATATTTTTTAACCCAAACAGGGTGATACTTTCAGGTAATGATCAGTACACGGAGCCCACTTGGTTCCCCAAATTTCGTTTTTCTATTTTGAAGCTTTCGTTTCCAGTAACAGTTTGAATTTTTAGGTTTCACTCTATTTTCTCCTATATTGATAGGTGTATTTAGAATTCTAAATCAAACACGGTTTGTGCTAGCTTCTTGAAACTTGACACAATTAAGTAGTTTCAAGTTCTATCTCTATGTTTTCTTTCCTATTGATGTAGCCCTAAGCAGTGACAGGCGAGAAACACTTTCATTGAAAGAGGTTGCCAAGCTTCCAAAAATTACGAATCTCCAGAAATCTCAGGAAATATTTTTTCACCCAAACTTGGTGATACTTTCAGGTAATGATCAGTACACTGAGCCCACTTTGTTCCCCAAATTTCATTCTTCAATGTAGAAGCTTTTGTTTCCAGTAACAGTTTGAATTTTTAGGTTTCACTCTGTTTTCTCCTATATTGATAGATGTATTTGGAACTCTAAATCAAACACGGTTTGTGCTAGCTTCTTTAAACTTGACACAATTAAGTAGTTTCAAGTTCTATCTCTAAATTTTGTTTCCTATTGGTGTAGCCCTAAGCAATGACAGACGAGAAACACTTTCATTGAAAGGGGTTGCCAAGCTTCCAAAAATTACGAATCTCCAGAAATCTCAGCAAATATTTTTTCACCAAAACTGGATGATTCTTTCAGGTAATGATCAGTACACTGAGCCCACTTGGTTCGCCAAATTTCGTTCTTCAATGTTGAAGCTTTTGTTTCCAGTAACAGTTTGAAATTTTAGGTTACACTATGTTTTCTCCTATATTGATAGAGGTATTTGGAACTCTAAATCAAGCACGGTTTGTGCTAGCTTCTTGAAACTTGACACAATTAAGTAGTTTCAAGTTCTATCTCTATGTTCTGTTTCCGATTGATGTAGCCCTAAGCAGTGACAGGCGAGAAACACTTTCATTGAAAGGGGCTGCCAAGCTTCCAAAAATTACGAATCTCCAGAAATCTCAGCGAATATTTTTCACCCAAACTGGATGATACTTTCAGGTAATGATCAGTACACTAAGCCCACTTGGTTCCCCAAATTTCGTTCTTCTATGTTGAAGCGTTCGTTTCCAGTAACAGTTTGAATTTTTTATGTTTCACTCTCTTTTCTCCTATATTGATAGAGGTATTTGGAACTCTAAATCAAAAACGGTTTGTGCTAGCTTCTTGAAACTTGACAAAATTAAGTAGTTTCAAGTTCTATCTCTATGTTCTGTTTCCAATTGATGTAGCCCTAAGCATTGACAGGCGAGAAACACTTTCATTGAAAGGGGTTGCCAAGCTTCCAAAAATTACGAATCTCCAGAAATCTCAGCAAATATTTTTACACCCAAACTGCATGATACTTTCAGGTAATGATCAGTACACTGAGCCCACTTTGTTCCCCAAATTTCGTTCTTCTATGTTGAAGCGTTCGTTTCCAGTAACAGTTTGAATGTTTAGGTTTCACTCTCTTTACTCCTATATTAATAGATGTATTTGGAACTCTAAATCAAACACGGTTTGTGTTAGCTTCTTGAAACTTGACACAATTAAGTAGTTTCAAGTTCTAACTCTATGTTCTGTTTCCGATTGATGTAGCCCTAAGCAGTGACAGACGAGAAACACTTTCATTGAAAGGGGTTGCGAAGCTTCCAAAAATTACGAATCTCCAGAAATCTCAGCAAATATTTTTTCACCAAAACTGGATGATACTTTCAGGTAATGATCAGTACACTAAGCCCACTTGATTCCCCAAATTTCGTTCTTCTATGTTGAAGCGTTCGTTTCAAGTATCAGTTTGAATTTTGGCGTTTCACTCTGTTTTCTCCTATATTGACAGATGTATTTGGAACTCTAAATCAAGCACGGTTTCTGCTAGCTTCTTGAAACTTGACACAATTAAGTAGTTTCAAGTTCTATCTCTATATTTTGTTTCCTATTGGTGTAGCCCAGAGCAGTGACAGACGAGAAACACTTTCATTGAAAGGGGTTGCCAAGCTTCCAAAAATTACGAATCTCCAGAAATCTCAGCAAATATTTTTTCACCCAAACTGGATGATACTCTCAGGTAATCATCAGTACACTGAGCCCACTTGGTTCCCCAAATTTCGTTCTTCTATGTTGAAGCGTTCGTTTCCAGTAACAGTTTGAATTTTGGCGTTTCACTCTCTTTTCTCCTATATTGATAGATGTATTTGGAACTCTAAATCAAGCACGGTTTGTGCTAGCTTCTTGAAACTTGACATAATTAAGTAGTTTCAAGTTCTATCTCTATATGTTGTTTCCTATTGGTGTAGCCATAAGCAGTGACAGACGAGAAACACTTTCATTGAAAGGGGTTGCCAAGCTTCCAAAAATTACGAATCTCCAGAAATCTCAGCAAATATTTTTACACCCAAACTGGATGGTACTTTCAGGTAATGATCAGTACACTGAGCCCAATTGGTTCCCCAAATTTCGTTCTTCTATGTTGAAGCGTTCGTTTCCAGTAACAGTTTGAATTTTGGCGTATCACTCTGTTTTCTCCTATATTGATAGATGTATTTGGAACTCTAAATCAAACACGGTTTGTGCTAGCTTCTTGAAACTTGACACAATTAAGTAGTTTCAAGTTCTATCTCTATATTTTGTTTCCTATTGGTGTAGCCCTAAGCAGTGACAGACGAGAAACACTTTCATTGAAAGGTGTTGCCAAGCTTCCAAAAATTACGAATCTCCAGAAATCTCAGCAAATATTTTTTCACCCAAACTGGATGATACTTTCAGGTAATGATCAGCACACTGAGCCCACTTTGTTCCCCAAATTTCGTTCTTCTATGTTGAAGCGTTCGTTTCCAGTAACAGTTTGAATTTTGGCGTTTCACTCTGTTTTCTCCTATAATGATAGATGTATTTGGAACTCTAAATCAAGCACGGTTTGTGCTAGCTTCTTGAAACTTGACACAATTAAGTAGGTTCATGTTCTATCTCTATGTTATGTTTCCAATTGATGTAGCCCTAAGCAGTGACAGGCGAGAAACACTTTCATTGAAAGGGGTTGCCAAGCTTCCAAAAATTACGAATCTCCAGAAATCTCAGCAAATATTTTCTCACCCAAACTGGATGATACTTTCAGGTAATGATCAGTACTCTAAGCCCACTTGCTTCCCCCAAATTTCGGTCTTCTATGTTGTAGCGTTCGTTTCCAGTAACAGTTTGAATTTTGGCGTTTCACTCTGTTTTCTCCTATATTGATAGATGTATTTGGAACTCTAAATCAAGCACGGTTTGTGCTACCTTATTGAAACTTGACACAATTAAGTAGTTTCAAGTTCTCTCTCTATATGTTGTTTCCTATTGGTGTAGCCCTAAGCAGTGACAGACGAGAAACACTTTCATTGAAAGGGGTTGCCAAGCTTCCAAAAATTACGAATCTCCAGAAATCTCAGCAAATATTTTTTAACCCAAACTGGGTGATACTTTCAGGTAATGATCAGTACATGGAGCCCACTTGGTTCCCCAAATTTCGTTCTTCTATGTTGAAGCGTTCGTTTCCAGTATCAGTTTGAATTTTGGTGTTTCACTCTGTTTTCTCCTATATTGATAGATGTATTTGGAACTCTAAATCAAACACGGGTTGTGCTAGCTTCCGGAAACTTGACACAATTAAGTAGTTTGAAGTTCTATCTCTATGTTCTGTTTCTGATTGATGTAGCCCTAAGCAGTGACAGGCGAGAAACACTTTATTTTAAAGGGGTTGACAAGCTTCCAAAAATTACGAATCTCCAGAAATCTCAGCAAATGTTTTTACACCCAAACTGGGTGATACTTTCAGGTAATGATCAGTATACGGAGCCCACTTGGTTCCCCAAATTTCGTTCTTCTATGTTGAAGCGTTCGTTTCCAGTATCAGTTTGAATTTTTGTGTTTCACTCTGTTTTCTCCTATATTGATAGATGTATTTGGAACTCTAAATCAATCAAGGTTTGTGCTAGCTTCTTGAAACTTGACACAATTAAGTAGTTTCAAGTTCTATCTCTACATTTTGTTTCCTATTGGTGTAACCCTAAGCAGTGACAGACGAGAAACACTTTCATTGAAAGGGTTTGCAAAGCGTCCAAATATTACGAATCTCCAGAAATCTCAGCAAATATTTTTTCACCCAAATTGGATGATACTTTCAGGTAATTATCAGTACACTAAGCCCAATTGGTTCCCCAAATTTCGTTCTTCTATATTGAAGCGTTCGTTTCCAGTATCAGTTTGAATTTTAGTGTTTCACTCTGTTTTCTCCTATATTGATAGATGTAGTTGGAACTCTAAATCAAACACGGTTTGTGCTAGCTTCTTGAAACTTGACACAATTAAGTAGTTTCAAGTTCTATCTCTATGTTCTGTTTCCGATTGATGTAGCCCTAAGCAGTGACAGGCGAGAAACACTTTCATTGAAAGGGGTTGCCAAGCTTCCAAAAATTAGGAATCTCCAGAAATCTCAGCAAATATTTTTTCACCCAAACTGGATGATACTTTCAGGTAATGATCAGTACACTGATCCCACTTTGTTCCCCAAATTTCGTTCTTCAATATTGAAGCTTTCGTTTCCATTAACAGTTTGAATTTCTAGGTTTCACTCTGTTTTCTCCTATATTGATAGATGTATTTGGAATTCTAAATCAAACACGGTTTGTGCTAGCTTCTTGAAACTTGACACAATTAAGTAGTTTCAAGTTCTATCTCTATGTTCTCTTTCCTATTGATGTAGCCCTAAGAAGTGACAGGCGAGAAACACTTTCATTGAAAGGGGTTGCCAAGCTTCCAAAAATTACGAATCTCCAGAAATCTCAGCAAATATTTTTTCACCAAACTGGGTGATACTTTCAGGTAATGATGAGTACACTGAGCCCACTTGGTTCGCCAAATTTCGTTCTTCTATGTTGAAGCGTTCATTTCCAGTATCAGTTTGAATTTTGGTGTTTCACTCTGTTTTCTCCTATATTGATAGATGTATTTGGAACTCTAAATCAAACACGGTTTGTGCTAGCTTCTTGAAACTTGACACAATAAGTAGTTTCAAGTTCTATCTCTATGTTCTGTTTCCGATTGATGTAGCCCTAAGCAGTGACAGGCGAGAAACACTTTCATTGAAAGGGGTTGCCAAGCTTCCAAAAATTACGAATCTCCAGAAATCTCAGCAAATATTTTTTCACCCAAACTGGGTGATACTTTCAGGTAATTATCAGTACACTGAGCACACTTTGTTCCCCAAATTTCGTTCTTCAATGTTGAAGCTTTCGTTTCCAGGAACAGTTTGAATTTTGGCGTTTCACTCAGTTTTCTCCTATATTGATAGATGTATTTGGAACTCTAAATCAAGCACGGTTTGTGCTAGCTTATTGAAACTTGACACAATTAAGTAGTTTCAAGTTCTATCTCTATGTTATGTTTCCTATTGATGTAACCCTAAGCAGTGACAGGCGAGAAACACTTTCATTGAAAGGGGTTGCCAAGCTTCCAAAAATTACGAATCTCCAGAAATCTCAGCAAATATTTTCTCACCCAAACTGGATGATACTTTCAGGTAATGATCAGTACTCTAAGCCCACTTGCTTCCCCCAAATTTTGGTCTTCTATGTTGTAGCGTTCGTTTCCAGTAACAGTTTGAATTTTGGCGTTTCACTCTGTTTTCTCCTATATTGATAGATGTATTTGGAACTCTAAATCAAGCACGGTTTGTCCTACCTTATTGAAACTTGACACAATTAAGTAGTTTCATGTTCTATCTCTATATGTTGTTTCCTATTGGTGTAGCCCTAAGCAGTGACAGACGAGAAACACTTTCATTGAAAGGGGTTGCCAAGCTTCCAAAAATTACGAATCTCCAGAAATCTCAGCTAATATTTTTTCACCCAAACTGGGTGATACTTTCAGGTAATGATCAGTACACTAAGCCCACTCGGTTCCCCAAATTTCGTTCTTCTATGTTGAAGCGTTCGTTTCCAGTAACAGTTTGAATTTTGGCGTTTCACTCTGTTTTGTCCTATATTGATAGATGTATTTGGAACTCTAAATCAAGCACGGTTTCTGCTAGCTTCTTGAAACTTGACACAATTAAGTAGTTTCAAGTTCTATCTCTATATGTTGTTTCCTATTGGTGTAGCCCTAAGCAGTGACAGACGAGAAACACTTTCATTGAAAGGGGTTGCCAAGCTTCCAAAAATTACGAGTCTCCAGAAATCTCAGCAAATATTTTTTAACCCAAACTGGGTGATACTTTCAGGTAATGATCAGTACACGGAGCCCACTTGGTTCCCCAAATTTCGTTTTTCTATTTTGAAGCTTTCGTTTCCAGTAACAGTTTGAATTTTTAGGTTTCACTCTATTTTCTCCTATATTGATAGGTGTATTTAGAATTCTAAATCAAACACGGTTTGTGCTAGCTTCTTGAAACTTGACACAATTAAGTAGTTTCAAGTTCTATCTCTATGTTTTCTTTCCTATTGATGTAGCCCTAAGCAGTGACAGGCGAGAAACACTTTCATTGAAAGAGATTGCCAAGCTTCCAAAAATTACGAATCTCCAGAAATCTCAGGAAATATTTTTTCACCCAAACTTGGTGATACTTTCAGGTAATGATCAGTACACTGAGCCCACTTTGTTCCCCAAATTTCATTCTTCAATGTAGAAGCTTTCGTTTCCAGGAACAGTTTGAATTTTTAGGTTTCACTCTGTTTTCTCCTATATTGATAGATGTATTTGGAACTCTAAATCAAACACGGTTTGTGCTAGCTTCTTTAAACTTGACACAATTAAGTAGTTTCAAGTTTTATCTCTATGTTCTGTTTCCGATTGATGTAGCCCTAAGCAGTGACAGGCGAGAAACACTTTCATTGAAAGGGGTTGCGAAGCTTCCAAAAATTACGAATCTCCAGAAATCTCAGCAAATATTTTTTTCAACAAAACTGGATGATACTTTCAGGTAATGATCAGTACACTAAGCCCACTTGGTTCCCCAAATTTCGTTCTTCTATGTTGAAGCGTTCGTTTCCAGTAACAGTTTGAATTTTTTATGTTTCACTCTCTTTTCTCCTATATTGATAGAGGTATTTGGAACTCTAAATCAAAAACGGTTTGTGCTAGCTTCTTGAAACTTGACACAATTAAGTAGTTTCAAGTTCTATCTCTATGTTCTGTTTCCAATTGATGTAGCCCTAAGCATTGACAGGCGAGAAACACTTTCATTGAAAGGGGTTGCCAAGCTTCCAAAAATTACGAATCTCCAGAAATCTCAGCAAATATTTTTTCACCCAAACTGGATGATACTTTCAGGTAATGATCAGTACACTATGCCCACTTGGTTCCCCAAATTTCGTTCTTCTATGTTGAAGCGTTCGTTTCCAGTAACAGTTTGAATTTTGGCGTTTCACTCTGTTTTCTCCTATATTGATAGATGTATTTGGAAACCTAAATCAAGCACGGTTTGTGCTAGCTTCTTGAAACTTGAGACAATTAAGAAGTTTCAAGTTCTATCTCTATGTTATGTTTCCTATTGTTGTAGCCCTAAGCAGTGACAGGCGAGAAACACTTTCATTGAAAGGGGTTGCCAAGCTTCCAAAAATTACGAATCTCCAGAAATCTCAGCTAATATTTTTACACCCAAACTGCATGATACTTTCAGGTAATGATCAGTACACTGAGCCCACTTTGTTCCCCAAATTTCGTTCTTCTATGTTGAAGCGTTCGTTTCCAGTAACAGTTTGAATGTTTAGGTTTCACTCTCTTTACTCCTATATTAATAGATGTATTTGGAACTCTAAATCAAACACGGTTTGTGTTAGCTTCTTGAAACTTGACACAATTAAGTAGTTTCAAGTTCTAACTCTATGTTCTGTTTCCGATTGATGTAGCCCTAAGCAGTGACAGACGAGAAACACTTTCATTGAAAGGGGTTGCGAAGCTTCCAAAAATTACGAATCTCCAGAAATCTCAGCAAATATTTTTTTCAACAAAACTGGATGATACTTTCAGGTAATGATCAGTACACTAAGCCCACTTGGTTCCCCAAATTTCGTTCTTCTATGTTGAAGCGTCGTTTCCAGTAACAGTTTGAATTTTGGCGTTTCACTCTGTTTTCTCCTATATTGATAGATATATTTGAACTCTAAATCAAGCACGGTTTCTGCTAGCTTCTTGAAACTTGACACAATTAAGTAGTTTCAAGTTCTATCTCTATATTTTGTTTCCTATTGGTGTAGCTCAGAGCAGTGACAGACGAGAAACACTTTCATTGAAAGGGGTTGCCAAGCTTCCAAAAATTACGAATCTCCAGAAATCTCAGCAAATATTTTTTCACCCAAACTGGATGATACTCTCAGGTAATGATCAGTACACTGAGCCCACTTGGTTCCCCAAATTTCGTTCTTCTATGTTGAAGCGTTCGTTTCCAGTAACAGTTTGAATTTTGACGTTTCACTCTGTTTTCTCCTATATTGATAGATGTATTTGGAACTCTAAATCAAGCACGGTTTGTGCTAGCTTCTTGAAACTTCACATAATTAAGTAGTTTCAAGTTCTATCTCTATATGTTGTTTCCTATTGGTGTAGCCATAAGCAGTGACAGACGAGAAACACTTTAATTGAAAGGGGTTGCCAAGCTTCCAAAAATTACGAATCTCCAGAAATCTCAGCAAATATTTTAACACCCAAACTGGATGATACTTTCAGGTAATGATCAGTACACTGAGCCCAATTGGTTCCCCAAATTTCGTTCTTCTATGTTGAAGCGTTCGTTTCCAGTAACAGTTTGAATTTTGGCGTATCACTCTGTTTTCTCCTATATTGATAGATGTATTTGGAACTCTAAATCAAACACGGTTTGTGCTAGCTTCTTGAAACTTGACACAATTAAGTAGTTTCAAGTTATATCTCTATATTTTGTTTCCTATTGGTGTAGCCCTAAGCAGTGACAGACGAGAAACACTTTCATTGAAAGTGTTGCCAAGCTTCCAAAAATTACGAATCTCCAGAAATCTCAGCAAATATTTTTTCACCCAAACTGGATGATACTTTCAGGTAATGATCAGCACACTGAGCCCACTTTGTTCCCCAAATTTCGTTCTTCTATGTTGAAGCGTTCGTTTCCAGTAACAGTTTGAATTTTGGCGTTTCACTCTGTTTTCTCCTATAATGATAGATGTATTTGGAATTCTAAATCAAGCACGGTTTGTGCTAGCTTCTTGAAACTTGACACAATTAAGTAGGTTCATGTTCTATCTCTATGTTATGTTTCCTATTGATGTAGCCCTAAGCAGTGACAGGCGAGAAACACTTTCATTGAAAGGGGTTGCCAAGCTTCCAAAAATTACGAATATCCAGAAATCTCAGCAAATGTTTTTACACCCAAACTGGGTGATACTTTCAGGTAATGATCAGTACACTGAGCCCACTTGGTTCCCCAAATTTCGTTCTTCAATGTTGAAGCTTTCGTTTCCAGTAACAGTTTGAACTTTGCCGTTTCACTCTGTTTTCTCCTATATTGATAGATGTATTTGGAACACTAAATCAAGCACGGTTTGTGCTAGCTTCTTGAAACTTGACACAATTAAGTAGTTTCATGTTCTATCACTATATTTTGTTCCCTATTGGTGTAGCCCTAAGCAGTGAGAGTTGAGAAACACTTTCATTGAAAGGGGTTGCCAAGCTTCCAAAAATTACGAATCTCCAGAAATCTCAGCAAATATTTTTTCACCCAAACTGGATGATTCTTTCAGGTTATGATCAGTACACGGAGCCCACTTGGTTCCCCAAATTTCGTTCTTCTATGTTGAAGCGTTCGTTTCCAGTATCAGTTTGAATTTTTGTGTTTCACTCTGTTTTCTCCTATATTGATAGATGTATTTGGAACTCTAAATCAAACACAGTTTGTGCTAGCTTCTTGAAACTTGACACAATTAAGTAGTTTCAAGTTCTATCTCTATGTTCTGTTTCTGATTGATGTAGCCCTAAGCAGTGACAGGCGAGAAACACTTACATTTAAAGGGGTTGACAAGCTTCCAAAAATTACGAATCTCCAGAAATCTCAGCAAATATTTTTTCACCCAAACTGGATGATTCTTTCAGGTTATGATCAGTACACGGAGCCCACTTGGTTCCCCAAATTTCGTTCTTCTATGTTGAAGCGTTCGTTTCCAGTATCAGTTTGAATTTTTGTGTTTCACTCTGTTTTCTCCTATATTGATAGATGTATTTGGAACTCTAAATCAAACACAGTTTGTGCTAGCTTCTTGAAACTTGACACAATTAAGTAGTTTCAAGTTCTATCTCTATGTTCTGTTTCTGATTGATGTAGCCCTAAGCAGTGACAGGCGAGAAACACTTTCATTTAAAGGGGTTGACAAGCTTCCAAAAATTACAAATCTCCAGAAATCTCAGCAAATATTTTTACACCTAAACTGGGTGATACTTTCAGGTATTGATCAGTACACTGAGCCCACTTGGTTCCCCAAATTTCGTTCTTCAATGTTGAAGCTTTCGTTTCCAGTAACAGTTTGAATTTTTAGGTTTCACTCTGTTTTCTCCTATATTGATAGGTGTATTTAGAATTCTAAATCAAACACGGTTTGTGCTAGCATCTTGAAACTTGACACAATTAAGTAGTTTCAAGTTCTATCTCTATGTTCTCTTTCCTATTGATGTATCCCTAAGCAGTGACAGGCGAGAAACACTTTCATTGAAAGGGGTTGCCAAGCTTCCAAAAATTACGAATCTCCAGAAATCTCAGCAAATATTTTTTCACCCAAACTGGGTGATACTTTCAGGTAATGATCAGTACACTGAGCCCACTTTGTTTCCCAAATTTCGTTCTTCAATGTAGAAGCTTTCGTTTCCAGGAACAGTTTGAATTTTTAGGTTTCACTCTGTTTTCTCCTATATTGATAGATGTATTTGGAACTCTAAATCAAACACGGTTTGTGCTAGCTTCTTTAAACTTGACACAATTAAGTAGTTTCAAGTTCTATCTCTAAATTTTGTTTCCTATTGGTGTAGCCCTAAGCAATGACAGACGAGAAACACTTTCATTGAAAGGGGTTGCCAAGCTTCCAAAAATTACGAATCTCCAGAAATCTCAGCAAATATTTTTTCACCCAAACTGGATGATACTCTCAGGTAATGATCAGTACACTAAGCCCACTTGGTTCCCCAAATTTCGTTCTTCTATGTTGAAGCGTTCGTTTCAAGTATCAGTTTGAATTTTGGCGTTTCACTCTGTTTTCTCCTATATTGATAGATGTATTTGGAACTCTAAATCAAACACGGTTTGTGCTAGCTTCTTTAAACTTGACACAATTAAGTAGTTTCAAGTTCTATCTCTAAATTTTGTTTCCTATTGGTGTAGCCCTAAGCAGTGACAGACGAGAAACACTTTCATTGAAAGTGTTGCCAAGCTTCCAAAAATTACGAATCTCCAGAAATCTCAGCAAATATTTTTTCACCCAAACTGGATGATACTTTCAGGTAATGATCAGCACACTGAGCCCACTTTGTTCCCCAAATTTCGTTCTTCTATGTTGAAGCGTTCGTTTCCAGTAACAGTTTGAATTTTGGCGTTTCACTCTGTTTTCTCCTATAATGATAGATGTATTTGGAACTCTAAATCAAGCACGGTTTGTGCTAGCTTCTTGAAACTTGACACAATTAAGTAGGTTCATGTTCTATCTCTATGTTATGTTTCCTATTGATGTAGCCCTAAGCAGTGACAGGCGAGAAACACTTTCATTGAAAGGGGTTGCCAAGCTTCCAAAAATTACGAATCTCCAGAAATCTCAGCAAATGTTTTTACACCCAAACTGGGTGATACTTTCAGGTAATGATCAGTACACTGAGCCCACTTGGTTCCCCAAATTTCGTTCTTCAATGTTGAAGCTTTCGTTTCCAGTAACAGTTTGAACTTTGCCGTTTCACTCTGTTTTCTCCTATATTGATAGATGTATTTGGAACTCTAAATCAAGCACGGTTTGTGCTAGCTTCTTGAAACTTGACACAATTAAGTAGTTTCATGTTCTATCTCTATATTTTGTTCCCTATTGGTGTAGCCATAAGCAGTGAGAGTTGAGAAACACTTTCATTGAAAGGGGTTGCCAAGCTTCCAAAAATTACGAATCTCCAGAAATCTCAGCAAATATTTTTTCACCCAAACTGGATGATTCTTTCAGGTTATGATCAGTACACGGAGCCCACTTGGTTCCCCAAATTTCGTTCTTCTATGTTGAAGCGTTCGTTTCCAGTATCAGTTTGAATTTTTGTGTTTCACTCTGTTTTCTCCTATATTGATAGATGTATTTGGAACTCTAAATCAAACACAGTTTGTGCTAGCTTCTTGAAACTTGACACAATTAAGTAGTTTCAAGTTCTATCTCTATGTTCTGTTTCTGATTGATGTAGCCCTAAGCAGTGACAGGCGAGAAACACTTACATTTAAAGGGGTTGACAAGCTTCCAAAAATTACGAATCTCCAGAAATCTCAGCAAATATTTTTTCACCCAAACTGGATGATTCTTTCAGGTTATGATCAGTACACGGAGCCCACTTGGTTCCCCAAATTTCGTTCTTCTATGTTGAAGCGTTCGTTTCCAGTATCAGTTTGAATTTTTGTGTTTCACTCTGTTTTCTCCTATATTGATAGATGTATTTGGAACTCTAAATCAAACACAGTTTGTGCTAGCTTCTTGAAACTTGACACAATTAAGTAGTTTCAAGTTCTATCTCTATGTTCTGTTTCTGATTGATGTAGCCCTAAGCAGTGACAGGCGAGAAACACTTTCATTTAAAGGGGTTGACAAGCTTCCAAAAATTACAAATCTCCAGAAATCTCAGCAAATATTTTTACACCCAAACTGGGTGATACTTTCAGGTATTGATCAGTACACTGAGCCCACTTGGTTCCCCAAATTTCGTTCTTCAATGTTGAAGCTTTCGTTTCCAGTAACAGGTTGAATTTTTAGGTTTCACTCTGTTTTCTCCTATATTGATAGGTGTATTTAGAATTCTAAATCAAACACGGTTTGTGCTAGCTTCTTGAAACTTGACACAATTAAGTAGTTTCAAGTTCTATCTCTATGTTCTCTTTCCTATTGATGTATCCCTAAGCAGTGACAGGCGAGAAACACTTTCATTGAAAGGGGTTGCCAAGCTTCCAAAAATTACGAATCTCCAGAAATCTCAGCAAATATTTTTTCACCCAAACTGGGTGATACTTTCAGGTAATGATCAGTACACTGAGCCCACTTTGTTTCCCAAATTTCGTTCTTCAATGTAGAAGCTTTCATTTCCAGGAACAGTTTGAATTTTTAGGTTTCACTCTGTTTTCTCCTATATTGATAGATGTATTTGGAACTCTAAATCAAACACGGTTTGTGCTAGCTTCTTTAAACTTGACACAATTAAGTAGTTTCAAGTTCTATCTCTAAATTTTGTTTCCTATTGGTGTAGCCCTAAGCAATGACAGACGAGAAACACTTTCATTGAAAGGGGTTGCCAAGCTTCCAAAAATTACGAATCTCCAGAAATCTCAGCAAATATTTTTTCACCCAAACTGGATGATACTCTCAGGTAATGATCAGTACACTAAGCCCACTTGGTTCCCCAAATTTCGTTCTTCTATGTTGAAGCGTTCGTTTCAAGTATCAGTTTGAATTTTGGCGTTTCACTCTGTTTTCTCCTATATTGACAGATGTATTTGGAACTCTAAATCAAGCACGGTTTGTGCTAGCTTCTTAAAACTTGATACAATTAAGTAGTTTCAAGTTCTATCTATATATTGTGTTTCCTATTGCTGTAGCCCTAAGCAGTGACAGACAAGAAACACTTTCATTGAAAGCGGTTGCCAAGCTTCCACAAATTACGAATCTCCAGAAATCTCAGCAAATATTTTTACACCCAAACTGGATGATACTTTCAGGTACTGATCAGTACACTGAGCTCAATTGGTTCCCCAAATTTCGTTCTTCAATGTTGAAGCGTTCATTTCCAGTGTCAGTTTGAATTTTGGTGTTTCACTCTGTTTTCTCCTATATTCATAGATGTATTTGGAACTCTAAATCAAACACGGTTTGTGCTAGCTTCTTGAAACTTGACACAATTAAGTAGTTTCAAGTTCTAACTCTATGTTCTGTTTCCTATTCATGTAGCCCTAAGCAATGACAGGCGAGAATCACTTTCACTGAAAGGGGTTGCCAAGCTTCCAAAAATTACGAATCTCCAGAAATCTCAGCAAATATTTTTTCACCCAAACTGGATGATAGTTTCAGGTAATGATCAGTACACTAAGCCCACTTGGTTCCCCAAATTTCGTTCTTCTATGTTGAAGCGTTCGTTTCCAGTAACAGTTTGAATTTTGGCGTTTCACTCTGTTTTCTCCTATATTGATAGATGTATTTGGAACTCTAAATCAAGCACGGTTTGTGCTAGCGTCTTGAAACTTGACACAATTAAGTAGTTTCAAGTTCTATCTCTACATTTTGTTTCCGATTGGTGTAGCCCTAAGCAGTGACAGACGAGAAACACTTTCATTGAAAGGGGTTGCCAAGCGTCCAAAAATTACGAATCTCCAGAAATCTCAGCAAATATTTTTTCACCCAAATTGTATGATACTTTCAGGTAATGATCAGTACACTGATCCCACTTTGTTCCCCAAATTTCGTTCTTCAATATTGAAGCTTTCGTTTCCAGTAACAGTTTGAATTTTGGTGTTTCACTCTTTTTTCTCCTATATTGATAGATGTATTTGGAACTCTAAATCAAGCACGGTTTGTGCTAGCTTCTTGAAACTTGACACAATTAAGTAGTTTCAAGTTCTAACTCTATGTTCTCTTTCCTATTGATGTAGCCCTAAGCAGTGACAGGCGAGAAACACTTTCATTGAAAGGGGTTGCCAAGCTTCCAAAAATTACGAATCTCCAGAAAACTCAGCTAATATTTTTTCACCCAAACTGGGTGATACTTTCAGGTAATGATGAGTACACTGAGCCCACTTGGTTCGCCAAATTTCGTTCTTCTATGTTGAAGCGTTCGTTTCCAGTATCAGTTTGAATTTTGGTGTTTCACTCTGTTTTCTCCTATATTGATAGATGTATTTGGAACTCTAAATCAAACACGGTTTGTGCTAGCTTATTGAAACTTGACACAATTAAGTAGTTTCAAGTTCTATCTCTACATTTTGTTTCCTATTGATGTAGCCCTAAGCAGTGACAGACGAGAAACACTTTCATTGAAAGGGGTTGCCAAGCTTCCAAAAATTACGAATCTCCAGAAATCTCAGCAAATATTTTTTCACCCAAACTGGGTGATACTTTCAGGTAATGATCAGTACACTGAGCCCACTTTGTTCCCCAAATTTCGTTCTTCAATGTTGAAGCTTTCGTTTCCAGGAACAGTTTGAATTTTGGCGTTTCACTCTGTTTTCTCCTATATTGATAGATGTATTTGGAACTCTAAATCAAGCACGGTTTGTGCTAGCTTATTGAAACTTGACACAATTAAGTAGTTTCAAGTTCTATCTCTATGTTATGTTTCCTATTGATGTAACCCTAAGCAGTGACAGGCGAGAAACACTTTCATTGAAAGGGGTTGCCAAGCTTCCAAAAATTACGAATCTCCAGAAATCTCAGCAAATAATTTTACACCCAAACTGGATGATACTCTCAGGTAATGATCAGTACACTGAGCCCACTTTGTTCCCCAAATTTCTTTCTTCTATGTTGAAGCGTTCATTTCCAGTAACAGTTTGAATGTTTAGGTTTCACTCTCTTTACACCTATATTAATAGATGTATTTGGAACTCTAAATCAAACACGGTTTGTGCTAGCTTGTTGAAACTTGAGACAATTAAGAAGTTTCAAGTTCTATCTCTATGTTATGTTTCCTATTGATGTAGCCCTAAGCAGTGACCGGCGAAAAAACACTTACATTGAAAGGGGTTGCCAAGCTTCCACAAATTATGAATCTCCAGAAATCTCAGCAAATAGTTTTTACACCCAAACTGGATGATACTTTCATGTAGTGATCAGTACACTGAGCCCACTTTGTTCCCCAAATTTCGTTCTTCAATGTTGAAGCTTTTGTTTCCAGTAACAGTTTGAATTTTTAGGTTTCACTCTGTTTTCTCCTATATTGATAGTTGTATTTGGAACTCTAAATCAAACACGGTTTGTGCTAGCTTCTTGAAACTTGACACAATTAAGTAGTTTCAAGATCTCTCTCTATGTTCTGTTTCCGATTGATGTAGCCCTAAGCAGTGACAGGCGAGAAACACTTTCATTGAAAGGGGTTGCCAAGCTTCCAAAAATTACGAATCTCCAGAAATCTCAGCAAATATTTTTTCACCCAAATTGGATGATACTTTCAGGTAATGATCAGTACACTAAGCCCACTTGGTTCCCCAAATTTCGTTTTTCTATGTTGAAGCGTTCGTTTCCAGTAACAGTTTGAATTTTTAGGTTTCACTCTGTTTTCTCCTATATTGATAGATGTATTTGGAACTCTAAATCAATCAAGGTTTGTGCTAGCTTCTTGAAACTTGACACAATTAAGTAGTTTCAAGTTCTATCTCTACATTTTGTTTCCTATTGGTGTAACCCTAAGCAGTGACAGACGAGAAACACTTTCATTGAAAGGGTTTGCAAAGCGTCCAAATATTACGATTCTCCAGAAATCTCAGCAAATATTTTTTCACCCAAACTGGATGATACTTTCAGGTAATGATCAGTACACTAAGCCCAATTGGTTCCCCAAATTTCGTTCTTCTATATTGAAGCGTTCGTTTCCAGTATCAGTTTGAATTTTGGTGTTTCACTCTGTTTTCTCCTATATTGATAGATGTATTTGGAACTCTAAATCAAACACGGTTTGTGCTAGCTTCTTGAAACTTGACACAATTAAGTATTTTCAAGTTCTAACTCTATGTTCTGTTTCCTATTCATGTAGCCCTAAGCAATGACAGGCGAGAATCACTTTCATTGAAAGGGGTAGCCAAGCTTCCAAAAATTACGAATCTCCAGAAATCTCAGGAAATATTTTTTCACCCAAACTGGATGATACTCTCAGGTAATGATCAGTACACTAAGCCCACTTGGTTCGCCAAATTTCGTTCTTCTATGTTGAAGCGTTCGTTTCCAGTATCAGTTTGAATTTTGGTGTTTCACTCTGTTTTCTCCTATATTGATAGATGTATTTGGAACTCTAAATCAAGCACGGTTTGTGCTAGCTTCTTGAAACTTGACACAATAAGTAGTTTCAAGTTCTATCTCTATGTTCTGTTTCCGATTGATGTAGCCCTAAGCAGTGACAGGCGAGAAACACTTTCATTGAAAGGGGTTGCCAAGCTTCCAAAAATTACGAATCTCCAGAAATCTCAGCAAATATTTTTTCACCCAAACTGGGTGATACTTTCAGGTAATGATCAGTACACTGAGCCCACTTTGTTCCCCAAATTTCGTTCTTCAATGTTGAAGCTTTCGTTTCCAGGAACAGTTTGAATTTTGGCGTTTCACTCTGTTTTCTCCTATATTGATAGATGTATTTGGAACTCTAAATCAAGCACGGTTTGTGCTAGCTTATTGAAACTTGACACAATTAAGTAGTTTCAAGTTCTATCTCTATGTTATGTTTCCTATTGATGTAACCCTAAGCAGTGACAGGCGAGAAACACTTTCATTGAAAGGGGTTGCCAAGCTTCCAAAAATTACGAATCTCCAGAAATCTCAGCAAATATTTTCTCACCCAAACTGGATGATACTTTCAGGTAATGATCAGTACTCTAAGCCCACTTGCTTCCCCCAAATTTCGGTCTTCTATGTTGTAGCGTTCGTTTCCAGTAACAGTTTGAATTTTGGCGTTTCACTCTGTTTTCTCCTATATTGATAGATGTATTTGGAACTCTAAATCAAGCACGGTTTGTGCTACCTTATTGAAACTTGACACAATTATGTAGTTTCAAGTTCTCTCTCTATATGTTGTTTCCTATTGGTGTAGCCCTAAGCAGTGACAGACGAGAAACACTTTCATTGAAAGGGGTTGCCAAGCTTCCAAAAATTACGAATCTCCAGAAATCTCAGCAAATATTTTTTAACCCAAACTGGGTGATACTTTCAGGTAATGATCAGTACATGGAGCCCACTTGGTTCCCCAAATTTCGTTCTTCTATGTTGAAGCGTTCGTTTCCAGTATCAGTTTGAATTTTGGTGTTTCACTCTGTTTTCTCCTATATTGATAGATGTATTTGGAACTCTAAATCAAACACGGGTTGTGCTAGCTTCCGGAAACTTGACACAATTAAGTAGTTTGAAGTTCTATCTCTATGTTCTGTTTCTGATTGATGTAGCCCTAAGCAGTGACAGGCGAGAAACACTTTATTTTAAAGGGGTTGACAAGCTTCCAAAAATTACGAATCTCCAGAAATCTCAGCAAATGTTTTTACACCCAAACTGGGTGATACTTTCAGGTAATGATCAGTATACGGAGCCCACTTGGTTCCCCAAATTTCGTTCTTCTATGTTGAAGCGTTCGTTTCCAGTATCAGTTTGAATTTTTGTGTTTCACTCTGTTTTCTCCTATATTGATAGATGTATTTGGAACTCTAAATCAATCAAGGTTTGTGCTAGCTTCTTGAAACTTGACACAATTAAGTAGTTTCAAGTTCTATCTCTACATTTTGTTTCCTATTGGTGTAACCCTAAGCAGTGACAGACGAGAAACACTTTCATTGAAAGGGTTTGCAAAGCGTCCAAATATTACGAATCTCCAGAAATCTCAGCAAATATTTTTTCACCCAAATTGGATGATACTTTCAGGTAATTATCAGTACACTAAGCCCAATTGGTTCCCCAAATTTCGTTCTTCTATATTGAAGCGTTCGTTTCCAGTATCAGTTTGAATTTTAGTGTTTCACTCTGTTTTCTCCTATATTGATAGATGTAGTTGGAACTCTAAATCAAACACGGTTTGTGCTAGCTTCTTGAAACTTGACACAATTAAGTAGTTTCAAGTTCTATCTCTATGTTCTGTTTCCGATTGATGTAGCCCTAAGCAGTGACAGGCGAGAAACACTTTCATTGAAAGGGGTTGCCAAGCTTCCAAAAATTAGGAATCTCCAGAAATCTCAGCAAATATTTTTTCACCCAAACTGGATGATACTTTCAGGTAATGATCAGTACACTGATCCCACTTTGTTCCCCAAATTTCGTTCTTCAATATTGAAGCTTTCGTTTCCATTAACAGTTTGAATTTCTAGGTTTCACTCTGTTTTCTCCTATATTGATAGATGTATTTGGAATTCTAAATCAAACACGGTTTGTGCTAGCTTCTTGAAACTTGACACAATTAAGTAGTTTCAAGTTCTATCTCTATGTTCTCTTTCCTATTGATGTAGCCCTAAGAAGTGACAGGCGAGAAACACTTTCATTGAAAGGGGTTGCCAAGCTTCCAAAAATTACGAATCTCCAGAAATCTCAGCAAATATTTTTTCACCAAACTGGGTGATACTTTCAGGTAATGATGAGTACACTGAGCCCACTTGGTTCGCCAAATTTTGTTCTTCTATGTTGAAGCGTTCGTTTCCAGTATCAGTTTGAATTTTGGTGTTTCACTCTGTTTTCTCCTATATTGATAGATGTATTTGGAACTCTAAATCAAACACGGTTTGTGCTAGCTTCTTGAAACTTGACACAATAAGTAGTTTCAAGTTCTATCTCTATGTTCTGTTTCCGATTGATGTAGCCCTAAGCAGTGACAGGCGAGAAACACTTTCATTGAAAGGGGTTGCCAAGCTTCCAAAAATTACGAATCTCCAGAAATCTCAGCAAATATTTTTTCACCCAAACTGGGTGATACTTTCAGGTAATTATCAGTACACTGAGCACACTTTGTTCCCCAAATTTCGTTCTTCAATGTTGAAGCTTTCGTTTCCAGGAACAGTTTGAATTTTGGCGTTTCACTCAGTTTTCTCCTATATTGATAGATGTATTTGGAACTCTAAATCAAGCACGGTTTGTGCTAGCTTATTGAAACTTGACACAATTAAGTAGTTTCAAGTTCTATCTCTATGTTATGTTTCCTATTGATGTAACCCTAAGCAGTGACAGGCGAGAAACACTTTCATTGAAAGGGGTTGCCAAGCTTCCAAAAATTACGAATCTCCAGAAATCTCAGCAAATATTTTCTCACCCAAACTGGATGATACTTTCAGGTAATGATCTGTACTCTAAGCCCACTTGCTTCCCCCAAATTTTGGTCTTCTATGTTGTAGCGTTCGTTTCCAGTAACAGTTTGAATTTTGGCGTTTCACTCTGTTTTCTCCTATATTGATAGATGTATTTGGAACTCTAAATCAAGCACGGTTTGTGCTACCTTATTGAAACTTGACACAATTAAGTAGTTTCATGTTCTATCTCTATATGTTGTTTCCTATTGGTGTAGCCCTAAGCAGTGACAGACGAGAAACACTTTCATTGAAAGGGGTTGCCAAGCTTCCAAAAATTACGAATCTCCAGAAATCTCAGCAAATATTTTGTAACCCAAACTGGGTGATACTTTCAGGTAATGATCAGTACATGGAGCCCACTTGGTTCCCCAAATTTCGTTCTTCTATGTTGAAGCGTTCGTTTCCAGTATCAGTTTGAATTTTGGTGTTTCACTCTGTTTTCTCCTATATTGATAGATGTATTTGGAACTCTAAATCAAACACGGGTTGTGCTAGCTTCCGGAAACTTGACACAATTAAGTAGTTTCAAGTTCTATCTCTATATTCTGTTTCTGATTGATGTAGCCCTAAGCAGTGACAGGCGAGAAACACTTTATTTTAAAGGGGTTGACAAGCTTCCAAAAATTACGAATCTCCAGAAATCTCAGCAAATATTTTTACACCCAAACTGGGTGATACTTTCAGGTAATGATCAGTACACTGAGCCCACTTGGTTCCCCAAATTTTGTTCTTCAATATGAAGCTTTTGTTTCCAGTAACAGTTTGAATTTTTACGTTTCACTCTGTTTTCTCCTATATTGATAGAGGTATTTGGAACTCTAAATCAAACTCGGTTTGTGCTAGCTTCTTGAAACTTGACACAATTAAGTAGTTTCAAGTTCTCTCTCTATTTTATGTTTCCTATTGATGTAGCCCTAAGCAGTGACAGGCGAGAAACACTTTCATTGAAAGAAGTTGCCAAGCTTCCAAAAATCACGAATCTCCAGAAATCTCAGCAAATATTTTTACACCCAAACTGGATGATACTTTCAGGTAATGATCAGTACACTAAACCCACTTGGTTCCCCAAATTTCGTTCTTCTATGTTGAAGTGTTCGTTCCTGTAACAGTTTGAATTTTGGCGTTTCACTCTGTTTTCTCCTATATTGATAGATGTATTTGGAACTCTAAATCAAACACGGTTTGTGCTAGCTTCTTGAAACTTGAGACAATTAAGAAGTTTCAAGTTCTATCTCTATGTTATGTTTCCTATTGATGTAGCCCTAAGCAGTGACAGGCGAGAAACACTTACATTGAAAGGGGTTGCCAAGCTTCCACAAAGTATGAATCTCCAGAAATCTCAGCAAATAGTTTTTACACCCAAACTGGATGATACTTTCATGTAGTGATCAGTACACTGAGCCCACTTTGTTCCCCAAATTTCGTTCTTCAATGTTGAAGCTTTTGTTTCCAGTATCAGTTTGAATTTTTAGGTTTCACTCTGTTTTCTCCTATATTGATAGATGTATTTGGAACTCTAAATCAAACACGGTTTGTGCTAGCTTCTTGAAACTTGACACAATTAAGTAGTTTCAAGTTCTATCTCTATGTTCTGTTTCCGATTGATGTAGCCATAAGCATTGACAGGCGAGAAACACTTCCATTGAAAGGGGTTGCCAAGCTTCCAAAAATTACGAATCTCCAGAAATCTCAGCAAATATTTTTTCACCCAAACTGGATGATACTTTCAGGTAATGATCAGTACACGATGCCCACTTGGTTCCCCAAATTTCGTTTTCTATGTTGAAGCGTTCGTTTCCAGTAACAGTTTGAATTTTGGCGTTTCACTCTGTTTTCTCCTATATTGATAGATGTATTTGGAACGCTAAATCAAGCTCGGTTTGTGCTAGCTTCTTGAAACTTGACAAAATTAAGTATTTTCAAGTTCTATCTCTATATTTTGTTTCCTATTGGTGTAGCCCTAAGCAGTGAGAGGCGAGAAACACTTTCATTGAAAGTGGTTGCCAAGCTTCCAAAAATTACGAATCTCCAGAAATCTCAGCAAATATTTTTTCACCCAAACTGGATGATACTCTCAGGTAATGATCAGTACACTGAGCCCACTTGGTTCCCCAAATTTCGTTCTTCTATGTTGAAGCGTTCGTTTCCAGTAACAGTTTGAATTTTGGCGTTTCACTCTCTTTTCTCCTATATTGATAGATGTATTTGGAACTCTAAATCAAGCACGGTTTGTGCTAGCTTCTTGAAACTTGACACAATTAAGTAGTTTCAAGTTCTATCTCTATATGTTGTTTCCTATTGGTGTAGCCATAAGCAGTGACAGACGAGAAACACTTTCATTGAAAGGGGTTGCCAAGCTTCCAAAAATTATGAATCTCCAGAAATCTCAGCAAATATTTTTTAACCCAAACTGGGTGATACTCTCAGGTAATGATCAGTACACTAAGCCCACTTGGTTCCCCAAGTTTCGTTCTTCTATGTTGAAGCGTTCGTTTCCAGTAACAGTTTGAATTTTGGCGTTTCACTCTGTTTTCTCCTATATTGATAGATGTATTTGGAACTCTAAATCAAGCACGGTTTGTGCAAGCTTCTTGAAACTTGACACAATTAAGTAGTTTCAAGTTCTATCTCTGTGTTCTGTTTCCTATTGATGTAGCCCTAAGCAGTGACAGGCGAGAAACACTTTCATTGAAAGTGGTTGCCAAGCTTCCAAAAATTACGAATCTCCAGAAATCTCAGCAAATATTCTTTCACCCAAACTGGATGATACTCTCAGGTAATGATCAGTACACTGAGCCCACTGGGTTCCCCAAATTTCCTTCTTCTATGTTGAAGCGTTCGTTTCCAGTATCAGTTTGAATTTTGGCGTTTCACTCTGTTTTCTCCTATATTGATAGATGTATTTGGAACTCTAAATCAAGCACGGTTTGTGCTAGCTTCTTGAAACTGGACACAATTAAGTAGGTTCATGTTCTATCTCTATGTTATGTTTCCTGTTGATGTAGCCCTAAGCAGTGACAGGCGAGAAACACTTTCATTGAAAGGAGTTGCCAAGCTTCCAAAAATTACGAATATCCAGAAATCTCAGCAAATGTTTTTGCACCCAAACTGGGTGATACTTTCAGGTAATGATCAGTACACTGAGCCCACTTTGTTCCCCAAATTTCGTTCTTCAATGTTGAAGCTTTCGTTTCCAGGAACAGTTTGAACTTTGCCGTTTCACTCTGTTTTCTCCTATATTGATAGATGTATTTGGAACACTAAATCAAGCACGGTTTGTGCTAGCTTCTTGAAACTTGACACAATTAAGTAGTTTCATGTTCTATCTCTATATTTTGTTCCCTATTGGTGTAGCCCTAAGC
Organism: Spermophilus citellus; assembly: GCF_964194105.1. NCBI lineage: Eukaryota > Metazoa > Chordata > Mammalia > Rodentia > Sciuridae > Spermophilus > Spermophilus citellus. The sequence continues at coordinate 29,917,949 of NC_138193.1, read as the reverse complement.
AGTGAGAGTTGAGAAACACTTTCATTGAAAGGGGTTGCCAAGCTTCCAAAAATTACGAATTTCCAGAAATATCAGCAAATATTTTTACACCCAAACTGCATCATACTTTCAGGTAATGATCAGTAAACTGAGCCCACTTTGTTCCCCAAATTTCGTTCTTCTATGTTGAAGCGTTCGTTTCCAGTAACAGTGTGAATGTTTAGGTTTCACTCTCTTTACTCCTATATTAATAGATGTATTTGGAACTCTAAATCAAACACGGTTTGTGTTAGCTTCATGAAACTTGACACAATTAAGTAGTTTCAAGTTCTAACTCTATGTTCTGTTTCCGATTAATGTAGCCCTAAGCAGTGACAGGCGAGAAACACTTACATTGAAAGGGGTTGCCAAGCTTCCACAAATTATGAATCTCCAGAAATCTCAGCAAATAGTTTTTACACCCAAACTGGATGATACTTTCATGTAGTGATCAGTACACTGAGCCCACTGTGTTCCCCAAATTTCGTTCTTCAATGTTGAAGGTTTTGTTTCCAGTAACAGTTTGAAATTTTAGGTTTCACTCTGTTTTCTCCTATATTGATAGATGTATTTGGAACTCTAAATCAAACACGGTTTGTGTTAGCTTCTTGAAACTTGACACAATTAAGTAGTTTCATGTTCTATCTCTATGTTCTGTTTCGGATTGATGTAGCCCTAAGCAGTGACAGGCGAGAAACACTTTCATTGAAAGGGGTTGCCAAGCTTCCAAAAATTACGAATCTCCAGAAATCTCAGCAAATATTTTTTCACCCAAATTGGATGATACTTTCAGGTAATGATCAGTACACTAAGCCCACTTGGTTCCCCAAGTTTCCTTCTTCTATGTTGAAGCGTTCGTTTCCAGTAACAGTTTGAATTTTGGCGTTTCACTCTGTTTTCTCCTATATTGATAGATATATTTGGAACTCTAAATCAAGCACGGTTTCTGCTAGCTTCTTGAAACTTGACACAATTAAGTAGTTTCAAGTTCTATCCCTATATTTTGTTTCCTATTGGTGTAGCCCAGAGCAGTGACAGACGAGAAACACTTTCATTGAAAGGGGTTGCCAAGCTTCCAAAAATTACGAATCTCCAGAAATCTCAGCAAATATTTCTTCACCCAAACTGGATGATACTCTCAGGTAATGATCAGTACACTAAGCCCACTTGGTTCCCCAAATTTCGTTCTTCTATGTTGAAGCGTTCGTTTCAAGTATCAGTTTGAATTTTGGCGTTTCACTCTGTTTTCTCCTATATTGACAGATGTATTTGGAACTCTAAATCAAGCACGGTTTGTGCTAGCTTCTTAAAACTTGATACAATTAAGTAGTTTCAAGTTCTATCTATATATTGTGTTTCCTATTGGTGTAGCCCTAAGCAGTGACAGACAAGAAACACTTTCATTGAAAGGTGTTGCCAAGCTTCCACAAATTACGAATCTCCAGAAATCTCAGCAAATATTTTTACACCCAAACTGGATGATACTTTCAGGTAATGATCAGTACACTGAGCCCAATTGGTTCCCCAAATTTCGTTCTTCAATGTTGAAGCGTTCATTTCCAGTGTCAGTTTGAATTTTGGTGTTTCACTCTGTTTTCTCCTATATTCATAGATGTATTTGGAACTCTAAATCAAACACGGTTTGTGCTAGCTTCTTGAAACTTGACACAATTAAGTAGTTTCAAGTTCTATCTCTATGTTCTGTTTCTGATTGATGTAGCCCTAAGCAGTGACAGGCGAGAAACACTTTCATTGAAAGGGGTTGCCAAGCTTCCAAAAATTACGAATCTCCAGAAATCTCAGCAAATATTTTTTCACCCAAATTGGATGATACTTTCAGGTAATGATCAGTACAATAAGCCCACTTGGTTCCCCAAATTTCGTTCTTCTATATTGAAGCGTTCGTTTCCAGTATCAGTTTGAATTTTGGTGTTTCACTCTGTTTTCTCCTATATTGATAGATGTATTTGGAACTCCAAATCAAACACGGTTTGTGCTAGCTTCTTGAAACTTGACACAATTAAGTAGTTTCAAGTTCTAACTCTATGTTCTGTTTCCTATTCATGTAGCCCTAGCAATGACAGGCGAGAATCACTTTCATTCAAAGGGGTTGCCAAGCTTCCAAAAATTACGAATCTCCAGAAATCTCAGCAAATATTTTTTCACCCAAACTGGATGATACTCTCAGGTAATGATCAGTACACTAAGCCCACTTGGTTCCCCAAATTTCGTTCTTCTATGTTGAAGCGTTCGTTTCCAGTAACAGTTTGAATTTTTAGGTTTCACTCTGTTTTCTCCTATATTGATAGATGTATTTGGAACTCTAAATCAAGCACGGTTTGTGCTAGCTTCTTGAAACTTGACACAATTAAGTACTTTCAAGTTCTATCTCTATGTTCTGTTTCCGATTGATGTAGCCCTAAGCAATGACAGGCGAGAAACACTTTCATTGAAAGGGGTTGCCACGCGTCCAAAAATTACGAATCTCCAGAAATCTCAGCAAATATTTTTTCACCCAAATTGGATGATACTTTCAGGTAATGATCAGTAAACTAAGCCCACTTGGTTCCCCAAATTTCGTTCTTCTATGTTGAAGCGTTCGTTTCCAGTATCAGTTTGAATTTTGGTGTTTCACTCTTTTTTCTCCTATATTGATAGATATATTTGGAACTCTAAATCAAGCACGGTTTGTGCTAGCTTCTTGAAACTTGACACAATTAAGTAGTTTCAAGTTCTAACTCTATGTTCTGTTTCCTATTGATGTAGCCCTAAGCAGTGACAGGCGAGAATCACTTTCATTGAAAGGGGTTGCCAAGCTTCCAAAAATTACGAATCTCCAGAAATCTCAGGAAATATTTTTTCACCCAAACTGGATGATACTCTCAGGTAATGATCAGTACACTAAGCCCACTTGGTTCCCCAAATTTTGTTCTTCTATGTTGAAGCGTTCGTTTCCAGTAACAGTTTGAATTTTTAGGTTTCACTCTGTTTTCTCCTATATTGATAGATGTATTTGGAACTCTAAATCAAGCACGGTTTGTGCTAGCTTCTTGAAACTTGACACAATTAAGTAGTTTCAAGTTCTATCTCTACATTTTGTTTCCTATTGGTGTAACCCTAAGCAGTGACAGACGAGAAACACTTTCATTGAAAGGGTTTGCCAAGCGTCCAAAAATTACGAATCTCCAGAAATCTCAGCAAATATTTTTTCACCCAAACTGGATGATACATTCAGGTAATGATCAGTACACTAAGCCCACTTGGTTCCCCAAATTTCGTTCTTCTATGTTGAAGCGTTCGTTTCCAGTAACAGTTTGAATTTTGGCGTTTCACTCTGTTTTCTCCTATATTGATAGATGTATTTGGAACTCTAAATCAAGCACGGTTTGTGCAAGCTTCTTGAAACTCGACAAAATTAAGTAGTTTCAAGTTCTATCTCTATGTTCTGTTTCCTATTGATGTAGCCCTAAGCAGTGACAGGCGAGAAACACTTTCATTGAAAGTGGTTGCCAAGCTTCCAAAAATTACGAATCTCCAGAAATCTCAGCAAATATTTTATCACCCAAACTGGATGATACTCTCAGGTAATGATAAGTACACTAAGCCCACTTGGTTCCCCAAATTTCGTTCTTCTATGTTGAAGCGTTCGTTTTCAGTATCAGTTTGAATTTTGGTGTTTCACTCTGTTTTCTCCTATATTGACAGATGTATTTGGAACTCTAAATCAAGCACGGTTTGTGCTAGCTTCTTGAAACTTGATACAATTAAGTAGTTTCAAGTTCTATCTATATATTGTGTTTCCTGTTGGTGTAGCCCTAAGCAGTGAAAGACAAGAAACATTTTCATTGAAAGGGGTTTCCAAGCTTCCAAAAATTACGAATCTCCAGAAATCTCAGCAAATATTTTTACACCCAAAATGGATGATACTTTCAGGTAATGATCAGTACACTGAGCCCACTTTGTTCCCCAAATTTCGTTCTTCAATGTTGAAGCTTTCGTTTCCAGTAACAGTTTGAACTTTGCCGTTTCACTCTGTTTTCTCCTATATTGATAGATAGATTTGGAACTCTAAATCAAGCACGGTTTGTGCTAGCTTCTTGAAACTTGACACAATTAAGTAGTTTCATGTTCTATCTCTATATTATGTTCCCTATTGGTGTAGCCCTAAGCAGTGACAGGCGAGAAACACTTTCATTGAAAGGGGTTGCCAAGCTTCCAAAAATTACGAATCTCCAGAAATCTCAGCAAATATTTTTTCACCCAAATTGGATGATACTTTCAGGTAATGATCAGTACAATAAGCCCACTTGGTTCCCCATATTTCGTTCTTCTATATTGAAGCGTTCGTTTCCAGTATCAGTTTGAATTTTGGTGTTTCACTCTGTTTTCTCCTATATTGATAGATGTATTTGGAACTCTAAATCAAACAAGGTTTGTGCTAGCTTCTTGAAACTTGACACAATTAAGTAGTTTCAACTTCTATCTCTATGTTCTGTTTCCTATTGATGTAGCCCTAAGCAGTGACAGGCGAGAAACCCTTTCATTGAAAGGGATTGCCAAGCTTCCAAAAATTACGAATCTCCAGAAATTTCAGCAAGTATTTTTACACCCAAACTGGGTGATACTTTCAGGTAATGATCAGTACACTGAGCCCACTTTGTTCCCCAAATTTCGTTGTTCAATGTTGAAGCTTTTGTTTCCAGTAACAGTTTCAATTTTTAGGTTTCACTCTGTTTTCTCCTATATTGATAGATGTATTTGGAACTCTAAATCAAACACGGTTTGTGCTAGCTTCTTGAAACTTGACAGAATTAAGTAGTTTCAAGTTCTATCTCTATATTTTGTTTCCGATTGGTGTAGCCCTAAGCAGTGACAGACGAGAAACACTTTCATTGAAAGGGGTTGCCAAGCTTCCAAAAATTACGAATCTCCAGAAATCTCAGCAAATATTTTTTCACCCAAACTGGATGATACTTTCAGGTAATGATCAGCACACTGAGCCCACTTTGATCCCCAAATTTCGTTCTTCTATGTTGAAGCGTTCGTTTCCAGTAACAGTTTGAATTTTGGCGTTTCACTCTGTTTTCTCCTATATTGATAGATGTATTTGGAACTCTAAATCAAGCACAGTTTGTCCTAGCTTTTTGAAACTTGACACAATTAATTAGGTTCATGTTCTATCTCTATGTTCTGTTTCCTATTGATGTAGCCCTAAGCAGTGACAGGCGAGAAACACTTTCATTGAAAGGGGTTGCCAAGCTTCCAAAAATTACGAATCTCCAGAAATCTCAGCAAGTATTTTTGCACCCAAACTGGGTGATACTTTCAGGTAGTGATCAGTACACTAAGCCCACTAGGTTCCCCAAATTTCGTTCTTCTATGTTGAAGCGTTCTTTTCCAGTAACAGTTTGAATTTTGGCGTTTCACTCTGTTTTCTCCTATATTGATAGATGTATTTGGAACTCTAAATCAAGCACGGTTTGTGCTAGGTTCTTGAAACTTGACACAATTCAGTAGTTTCAAGTTCTATCTCTATATTTTGTTTCCTAATGGTGTAGCCCTAAGCAGTGACAGACGAGAAACACTTTCATTGAAAGGGGTTGCCAAGCATCCAAAAATTACGCATCTCCAGAAATCTCAGCAAACATTTTTTCACCCAAACTGGATGATACTTTCAGGTAATGATCAGTACACCAAGCCCACTTGGTTCCCCAAATTTCGTTCTTCTATGTTGAAGCGTTCGTTTCCAGTAACAGTTTGAATTTTGGCGTTTCACTCTGTTTTCTCCTATATTGATAGATGTATTTGGAACTCTAAATCAAGCACGGTTTGTGCTAGCATTTTGAAACTTGACACAATTAAGTAGTTTCAAGTTCTAACTCTATGTTCTGTTTCCTATTGATGTAGCCCTAAGCAGTGACAGGCGAGAAACACTTTCATTGAATGGGGTTGCCAAGCTTCCAAAAATTACGAATCTCCAGAAATCTCAGCAAATATTTTTACACCCAAACTGGGTGATACTTTCAGGTAATGATCAGTACACTGAGCCCACTTTGTTCCCCAAATTTCGTTCTTCAATGTTGCAGCTTTTGTTTCCAGTAACAGTTTGAATTTTTAGGTTTCACTCTGTTTTCTCCTATATTGATAGATGTATTTGGAACTCTAAATCAAACATGGTTTGTGTTAGCTTCTTGAAACTTGACAAAATTAAGTAGTTTCAAGTTCTATCTCTATGTTCTGTTTCCGATTGATGTAGCCCTAAGCAGTGACAGGCGAGAAACACTTTCATTGAAAGGGGTTGCCGAGCGTCCAAAAATTACGAATCTCCAGAAATCTCAGCAAACATTTTTTCACCCAAACTGGATGATACTTTCAGGTAATGATCAGTACACTAAGCCCACTTGGTTCCCCAAATTTCGTTCTTCTATGTTGAAGCGTTCGTTTCCAGTAACAGTTTGAATTTTGGCGTTTCACTCTATTTTCTCCTATATTGGTAGATGTGTTTGGAAGTCTAAATCAAGCACGGTTTGTGCTAGCTTCTTGAAACTTGACACAGTTAAGTAGATTCAAGTTCTCTCTCTATGTTCTGTTTCCGATTCATGTAGCCCTAAGCAGTGACAGGCGAGAAACACTTTCATTGAAAGGGGTTGCCAAGCTTCCAAAAATTACGAATCTCCAGAAATCTCAGCAAGTATTTTTACACCCAAACTGGATGATACTTTCAGGTAATGATCAGTACACCAAGCCCTCTTGGTTCCCCAAATTTCGTTCTTCTATGTTGAAGCTTTCGTTTCCAGTAACAGTTTGAATTTTCGCGTTTCACTCTGTTTTCTCCTATATTGATAGATGTATTTGGAACTCTAAATCAAGCATGGTTTGTGCTAGCTTCTTGAAACTTGACACAGTTAAGTAGATTCATGTTCTCTCTCTTTGTTCTGTTTCCGATTGATGTAGCCCTAAGCAGTGACAGGCGAGAAACACTTTCATTGAAAGGGGTTGCCAAGCTTCCAAAAATTACGAATCTCCAGAAATCTCAGCAAGTATTTTTACACCCAAACTGGATGATACTTTCAGGTAATGATCAGTACACTGAGCCCACTTTGTTCCCCAAATGTCGTTCTTCAATGTTGCAGCTTTCGTTTCCAGTAACAGTTTGAATTTTTAGGTTTCACTCTGTTTTCTCCTATATTGATAGATGTATTTGGAACTCTAAATCAAACACGGTTTGTGCTAGCTTCTTGAAACTTGACACAATTAAGTAGTTTCAAGTTCTATCTCTATGTTCTGTTTCCTATTGATGTAGCCCTAAGCAGTGACAGGCGAGAAACACTTTCATTGAAAGGGGTTGCCAAGCTTCCAAAAATTACGAATCTCCAGAAATCTCAGCAAATATTTTTACACCCAAACTGGGTGATACTTTCAGGTAATGATCAGTACACTGAGCCCACTTTGTTCCCCAAATTTCGTTCTTCAATGTTGAAGCTTTCGTTTCCAGTAACAGTTCGAATTTTTAGGTTTCACTCTGTTTTCTCCTATATTGATAGATGTATTTGGAACTCTAAATCAAACACGGTTTGTGCTAGCTTCTTGAAACTTGACACAATTAAGTAGTTTCAAGTTCTAGCTCTATGTTCTCTTTCCGATTGATGTAGCCCTAAGCAGTGACAGGCGAGAAACACTTTCATTGAAAGGGGTTGCCACTCGTCCAAAAATTACGAATCTCCAGAAATCTCAGCAAACATTTTTTCACCCAAACTGGATGATACTTTCATGTTATGATCAGAACACAAACCCCACTAGGTTCCCCAAATTTCGTTCTTCTATGTTGAAGCGTTCGTTTCCAGTAACAGTTTGAATTTTGGCGTTTCACTCTGATTTCTCCTATATTGATAGATGTATTTGGAACTCTAAATCAAGCACGGTTTGTGCTAGCTTTTTGAAACTTGACACAATTAAGTAGTTTCAAGTTCTATCTCTATGTTCTGTTTCCTATTGGTGTAGCCCTAAGCAGTGACAGACGAGAATCACTTTCATTGAAAGGGGTTGCCAAGCTTCCAAAAATTACGAATCTCCAGAAATCTCAGCAAATATTTTTACACCCAAACTGGGTGATACTTTCTGGTAATGATCAGTACACTGAGCCCACTAGGTTCCTCAAATTTCGTTCTTCTATGTTGAAGCGTTCGTTTCCAGTAACAGTTTGAATTTTTAGGTTTCACTCTGTTTTCTCCTATATTGATAGATGTATTTGGAACTCTAAATCAAACACGGTTTGTGCTAGCTTCTTGAAACTTGACACAATTATGTAGTTTCAAGTTCTATCTCTATATTTTGTTTCCTATTGGTGTAGCCCTAAGCAGTGACAGATGAGAAACACTTTCATTGAAAGGGGTTGCCAAGCTTCCAAAAATTACAAATCTCCAGAAATCTCAGAAAATATTTCTTATCCCAAACTGGATGATACTTTCAGGTAATGATCAGTACACTAAGCCTACTTGGTTCCCCAAATTTCGTTCTTCTGTGTTGAAGCGTTCGTTTCCAGTAACAGTTTGAATTTTGGCGTTTCACTCTGTTTTCTCCTATATTGATAGATGTATTTGGAACTCTAAATCAAGGACGGTTTGTGCTAGCTTTTTGAAACTTGACACAATTAAGTAGATTCAAGTTCTATCTCTATGTTTTGTTTCCTATTGATGTAGCCCTAAGCAGTGACAGACGAGAAACACTTTCATTGAAAGGGGTTGCCAAGCTTCCAAAAATTACGAATCTCCAGAAATCTCAGCAAATATTTTTACACCCAAACTGGGTGATACTTTCAGGTAATGATCAGTACACTGAGCCCACTTTGTTCCCCAAATTTCGTTCTTCAATGTTGAAGCTTTCGTTTCCAGTAACAGTTTGAATTTTTAGGTTTCACTCTGTTTTCTCCTATATTGATAGATGTATTTGGAACTCTAAATCAAACACGGTTTGTGTTAGCTTCTTGAAACTTGACAAAATTAAGTTTTTTCAAGTTCTATCTCTATGTTCTGTTTCCGATTGATGTAGCCCTAAGCAGTGACAGGCGAGAAACACTTTCATTGAAAGGGGTTGCCAAGCGTCCAAAAATTACGAATCTCCAGAAATCTCAGCAAACATTTTTTCACCCAAACTCAATGATACTTTCAGGTAATGATCAGTACACTAAGCCCACTTGGTTCCCCAAATTTCGTTCTTCTGTGTTGAAGCATTCGTTTCCAGTAACAGTTTGAATTTTGGCGTTTCACTCTGTTTTCTCCAATATTGATAGATGTATTTGGAACTCTAAATCAAGCACGGTTTGTGCTACCTTTGAAACTTGACACAATTATTTAGGATCAAGTTCTATCTCTATGTTCTGTTTCCTATAGATGTAGCCCTAAGCAGTGACAGGCGAGAAACACTTTCATTGAAAGGGGTTGCCAAGCTGCCAATAATTACGAATCTCCAGAAATCTCAGCAAGTATTTTTACACCCAAACTGGGTGATACTTTCAGGTAATGATCAGTACACTGAGCCCACTTTGTTCCCCAAATTTCTTTGTTCAATGTTGAAGCTTTCGTTTCCAGTAACAGTTTGAATTTTTAGGTTTCACTCTGTTTTCTCCTATATTGATAGATGTATTTGGAACTCTAAATCAAACACGGATTTTGCTAGCTTCTTGAAACTTGACACAATTAATTAGTTTCAAGTTCTATCTCTATGTTCTGTTTCCTATTGATGTAGCCCTAAGCAGTGACATGCGAGAAACACTTTCATTGAAAGGGATTGCCAAGCTTCCAAATTTACGAATCTCCAGAAATCTCAGCAAATATTTTTACACCCCAACTGGGTGATACTTTCAGGTAATGATCAGTACACTGAGCCCACTAGGTTCCCCAAATTTCGTTCTTCTATGTTGAAGCGTTCGTTTCCAGTAACAGTTTGAATTTTTAGGTTTCACTCTTTTTTCTCCTATATTGATAGATGTATTTGGAACTCTAAATCAAACAGGGTTTGTGCTAGCTTCATGAAACTTGACACAATTATGTACTTTCAAGTTCTATCTCTATGTTCTGTTTCCTATTGATGTAGCCCTAAGCAGTGACAGGCGAGAAACACTTTCATTGAAAGGGGTTGCCAAGCTTCCAAAAATTACGAATCTCCAGAAATCTCAGCAAATATTTTTTCACCCAAACTGGATGATACTTTCAGGTAATGATCAGTACACTAAGCCCACTAGGTTCCCCAAATTTCGTTCTTCTATGTTGAAGCGTTCTTTTCCAGTAACAGTTTGAATTTTGGCGTTTCACTCTTTTTTCTCCTATATTGATAGATGTATTTGGAACTCTAAATCAAGCACGGTTTGTGCTAGCTTCTTGAAACTTGACACAATTAAGTAGTTTCATGTTCTATCTCTATATTTTGTTTCCTATTGGTGTAGCCCTAAGCAGTGACGGATGAGAAACACTTTCATTGAAAGGGGATGCCAAGCGTCCAAAAATACGCATCTCCAGAAATCTCAGCAAACATTTTTCACCCAAACTGGATGATACTTTCAGGTAATGATCAGTACACCAAGCCCACTTGGTTCCCCAAATTTCGTTCTTCTATGTTGAAGCGTTCGTTTCCAGTAACAGTTTGAATTTTGGCGTTTCACTCTGTTTTCTCCTATATTGATAGATGTATTTGGAACTCTAAATCAAGCACGGTTTGTGCTAGCTTTTTGAAACTTGACACAATTAAGTAGTTTCAAGTTCTTTCTCTATGTTCTGTTTCCTATTGGTGTAGCCCTAAGCAGTGACAGACGAGAATCACTTTCATTGAAAGGGGTTGCCAAGCTTCCAAAAATTACGAATCTCCAGAAATCTCAGCAAATATTTTTTATCCCAAACTGGATGATACTTTCAGGTAATGATCAGTACACTAAGCCTACTTGGTTCCCCAAATTTTGTTCTTCTGTGTTGAAGCGTTCTTTTCCAGTAACAGTTTGAATTTTGGCGTTTCACTCTGTTTTCTCCTATATTGATAGATGTATTTGGAACTCTAAATCAAGCACGGTTTGTGCTAGCTTTTTGAAACTTGACACAATTAAGTAGTTTCAAGTTCTATCTCTATGTTCTGTTTCCGATTGATGTAGCCCTAAGCAGTGACAGGCGAGAAACACTTTCATTGAAAGGGGTTGCCAAGCGTCCAAAAATTACGAATCTCCAGAAATCTAAGCAAACATTTTTTCACCCAAACTGGGTGATACTTTCAGGTAATGATCAGTACAGTGAGCCCACTTTGTTCCCCAAATGTCGTTCTTCAATGTTGCAGCTTTCGTTTCCAGTAACAGTTTGAATTTTTATGTTTCACTCTGTTTTCTCCTATATTGATAGATGTATTTGGAACTCTAAATCAAACACGGTTTGTGCTAGCTTCTTGAAACTTGACACAGTTAATTAGTTTCAAGTTCTATCTCTATGTTCTGTTTCCTATTGATGTAGCTCTAAGAAGTGACAGGCGAGAAACACTTTCATTGAAAGGGGTTGCCAAGCTTCCAAAAATTACGAATCTTCAGAAATCTCAGCAAATATTTTTTCACCCAAACTGGATGATACATTCAGGTAATGTTCAGTACACTAAGCCCACTTGGTTCCCCAAATTTCGTTCTTCTATGTTGAAGCGTTCGTTTCCAGTAACAGTTTGAATTTTCGCGTTTCACTCTGTTTTCTCCTATATTGATAGATGTATTTGGAACTCTAAATCAAGCCCGGTTTGTGCTAGCTTCTTGAAACTTGACACAATTAAGTAGTTTCAAGTTCTATCTCTATGTTCTGTTTCCTATTGATGTAGCCCTAAGCAGAGACAGGCGAGAAACACTTTCATTGAAAGGGGTTGCCAAGCTTCCAAAAATTACGAATCTCCAGAAATCTCAGCAAATATTTTTTCACCCAAACTGGATGATACATTCAGGTAATGATCAGTACACTAAGCCCACTTGGTTCCCCAAATTTCGTTCTTCTATGTTGAAGCGTTCGTTTCCAGTAACAGTTTGAATTTTGGCATTTCACTCTGTTTTCTCCTATATTGATAGATGTATTTGGAACTCTAAATCAAGCACGGTTTGTCCTAGCTTTTTGAAACTTGACACAATTAATTAGGTTCATGTTCTATCTCTATGTTCTGTTTCCTATTGATGTAGCCCTAAGCAGTGACAGGCGAGAAACACTTTCATTGAAAGGGGTTGCCAAGCTTCCAAAAATTACGAATCTCCAGAAATCTCAGCAACTATTTTTGCACCCAAACTGGGTGATACTTTCAGGTAATGATCAGTACACTAAGCCCACTAGGTTCCCCAAATTTCGTTCTTCTATGTTGAAGCGTTCGTTTCCAGTAACAGTTTGAATTTTGGCGTTTCACTCTGTTTTCTCCTATATTGATAGATGTATTTGGAACTCTAAATCAAGCACGGGTTGTGCTAGCTTTTTGAAACTTGACACAATTAAGTAGTTTCAAGTTCTATCTCTATGTTCTGTTTCTGATTGATGTAGCCCTAAGCAGTGACAGGCGAGAAACACTTTCATTGAAAGGGGTTGCCAAGCGTCCAAAAATTACGCATCTCCAGAAATCTCAGCAAACATTTTTTCACCCAAACTGGATGATACTTTCAGGTAATGATCAGTACACCAAGCCCACTTGGTTCCCCAAATTTCGTTCTTCTATGTTGAAGCGTTCGTTTCCAGTAACAGTTTGAATTTTGGCGTTTCACTCTGTTTTCTCCTATATTGATAGATGTATTTGGAACTCTAAATCAAGCACGGTTTGTGCTAGCATCTTGAAACTTGACACAATTAAGTAGTTTCAAGTTCTAACTCTATGTTCTGTTTCCTATTGATGTAGCCCTAAGCAGTGACAGGCGAGAAACACTTTCATTGAAAGGGGTTGCCAAGCTTCCAAAAATTACGTATCTCCAGAAATCTCAGCAAATATTTTTACACCCAAACTGGGTGATACTTTCAGGTAATGATCAGTACACTGAGCCCACTTTGTTCCCCATATTTCGTTCTTCAATGTTGCAGCTTTCGTTTCCAGTAACAGTTTGAATTTTTAGGTTTCACTCTGTTTTCTCCTATATTGATAGATGTATTTGGAACTCTAAATCAAACACGGTTTGTGCTAGCTTCTTGAAACTTGACACAATTAATTAGTTTCAAGTTCTATCTCTATGTTCTGTTTCCTATTGATGTAGCCCTAAGAAGTGACAGGCGAGAAACACTTTCATTGAAAGGGGTTGCCAAGCTTCCAAATTTACGAATCTCCAGAAATCTCAGCAAATATTTTTACACCCAAACTGGGTGATACTTTCAGGTAATGATCAGTACACTGAGCCCACTTTGTTCCCCAAATTTCGTTCTTCAATGTTGAAGCTTTCGTTTCCAGTAACAATTCGAATTTTTAGGTTTCACTCTGTTTTCTCCTATATTGATAGATGTATTTGGAACTCTAAATCAAACACGGTTTGTGCTAGCTTCTTGAAACTTGACACAATTAAGTAGTTTCAAGTTCTATCTCTATGTTCTGTTTCCTATTGATGTAGCCCTAAGCAGTGACAGGCGAGAAACACTTTCATTGAAAGGGGTTGCCAAGCTTCCAAAAATTACGAATCTCCAAAAATCTCAGCAAATATTTTTACACCCAAACTGGGTGATACTTTCAGGTAATGATCAGTACACTGAGCCAACTTTGTTCCCCAAATTTCGTTCTTCAATGTTGAAGCTTTCGTTTCCAGTAACAGTTTGAATTTTTAGGTTTCACTCTGTTTTCTCCTATATTGATAGATGTATTTGGAACTCTAAATCAAACACGGTTTGTGCTACCTTCTTGAAACTTGACACCGTTAAGTAGTTTCAAGTTCTATCTCTATGTTCTGTTTCCGATTGATGTAGCCCTAAGCAGTGACAGGCGAGAAACACTTTCATTGAAAGGGGTTGCCACGCGTCCAAAAATTACGAATCTCCAGAAATCTCAGCAAACATTTTTTCACCAAACTGGATGATACTTTCAGGTAATGATCAGAACACTAAGCCCACTTGGTTCCCCAAATTTCGTTCTTCTATGTTGAAGCGTTCGTTTCCAGTAACAGTTTGAATTTTGGCGTTTCACTCTGTTTTCTCCTATATTGATAGATGTATTTGGAACTCTAAATCAAGCACGGTTTGTGCTAGCTTTTTGAAACTTGACACAATTAAGTAGTTTCAAGTTCTTTCTTTATGTTCTGTTTCCTATTGGTGTAGCCCTAAGCAGTGACAGACGAGAATCACTTTCATTGAAAGGGGTTGCCAAGCTTCCAAAAATTACGAATCTCCAGAAATCTCAGCAAATATTTTTTATCCCAAACTGGATGATACTTTCAGGTAATGATCAGTACACTAAGCCTACTTGGTTCCCCAAATTTTGTTCTTCTGTGTTGAAGCGTTCTTTTCCAGTAACAGTTTGAATTTTGGCGTTTCACTCTGTTTTCTCCTATATTGATAGATGTATTTGGAACTCTAAATCAAGCACGGTTTGTGCTAGCTTTTTGAAACTTGACACAATTAAGTAGTTTCAAGTTCTATCTCTATGTTCTGTTTCCGATTGATGTAGCCCTAAGCAGTGACAGGCGAGAAACACTTTCATTGAAAGCGGTTGCCAAGCATCCAAAAATTACGAATCTCCAGAAATCTAAGCAAACATTTTTTCACCCAAACTGGGTGATACTTTCAGGTAATGATCAGTACACTGAGCCCACTTTGTTCCCCAAATGTCGTTCTTCAATGTTGCAGCTTTCGTTTCCAGTAACAGTTTGAATTTTTATGTTTCACTCTGTTTTCTCCTATATTGATAGATGTATTTGGAACTCTAAATCAAACACGGTTTGTGCTAGCTTCTTGAAACTTGACACAATTAATTAGTTTCAAGTTCTATCTCTATGTTCTGTTTCCTATTGATGTAGCCCTAAGAAGTGACAGGCGAGAAACACTTTCATTGAAAGGGGTTGCCAAGCTTCCAAAAATTACGAATCTCCAGAAATCTCAGCAAATATTTTTACACCCAAACTGGGTGATACTTTCAGGTAATGATCAGTACACTGAGCCCACTTTGTTCCCCAAATTTCATTCTTCAATGTTGAAGCTTTCGTTTCCAGTAACAATTCGAATTTTTAGGTTTCACTCTGTTTTCTCCTATATTGATAGATGTATTTGGAACTCTAAATCAAACACGGTTTGTGCTAGCTTCTTGAAACTTGACACAATTAAGTAGTTTCAAGTTCTATCTCTATGTTCTGTTTCCTATTGATGTAGCCCTAAGCAGTGACAGGCGAGAAACACTTTCATTGAAAGGGGTTGCCAAGCTTCCAAAAATTACGAATCTCCAAAAATCTCAGCAAATATTTTTACACCCAAACTGGGTGATACTTTCAGGTAATGATCAGTACACTGAGCCAACTTTGTTCCCCAAATTTCGTTCTTCAATGTTGAAGCTTTCGTTTCCAGTAACAGTTTGAATTTTTAGGTTTCACTCTGTTTTCTCCTATATTGATAGATGTATTTGGAACTCTAAATCAAACACGGTTTGTGCTACCTTCTTGAAACTTGACACCGTTAAGTAGTTTCAAGTTCTATCTCTATGTTCTGTTTCCGATTGATGTTGCCCTAAGCAGTGACAGGCGAGAAACACTTTCATTGAAAGGGGTTGCCACGCGTCCAAAAATTACGAATCTCCAGAAATCTCAGCAAACATTTTTTCACCAAACTGGATGATACTTTCAGGTAATGATCAGAACACTAAGCCCACTTGGTTCCTCAAATTTCGTTCTTCTATGTTGAAGCGTTCGTTTACAGTAACAGTTTGAATTTTGGCGTTTCACTCTGTTTTCTCCTATATTGATAGATGTATTTGGAACTCTAAATCAAGCACGGTTTGTGCTAGCTTTTTGAAACTTGACACAATTAAGTAGTTTCAAGTTCTTTCTCTATGTTCTGTTTCCTATTGGTGTAGCCCTAAGCAGTGACAGACGAGAATCACTTTCATTGAAAGGGGTTGCCAAGCTTCCAAAAATTACGAATCTCCAGAAATCTCAGCAAATATTTTTTATCCCAAACTGGATGATACTTTCAGGTAATGATCAGTACACTAAGCCTACTTGGTTCCCCAAATTTTGTTCTTCTGTGTTGAAGCGTTCTTTTCCAGTAACAGTTTGAATTTTGGCGTTTCACTCTGTTTTCTCCTATATTGATAGATGTATTTGGAACTCTAAATCAAGCACGGTTTGTGCTAGCTTCTTGAATCTTGACACAGTTAAGTAGTTTGAAGTTCTATCTCTATGTTCTGTTTACGATTGATGTAGCCCTAAGCAGTGACAGGCGAGAAACACTTTCATTGAAAGCGGTTGCCAAGCATCCAAAAATTACGAATCTCCAGAAATCTAAGCAAACATTTTTTCACCCAAACTGGGTGATACTTTCAGGTAATGATCAGTACACTGAGCCCACTTTGTTCCCCAAATGTCGTTCTTCAATGTTGCAGCTTTCGTTTCCAGTAACAGTTTGAATTTTTATGTTTCACTCTGTTTTCTCCTATATTGATAGATGTATTTGGAACTCTAAATCAAACACGGTTTGTGCTAGCTTCTTGAAACTTGACACAATTAAGTAGTTTCAAGTTCTATCTCTATGTTCTGTTTCCTATTGAAGTAGCCCTAAGCAGTGACAGGCGAGAAACACTTTCATTGAAAGGGGTTGCCAAGCGTCCAAAAATTACGAATCTCCAGAAATCTCAGCAAACATTTTTTCACCCAAACTGGATGATACTTTCAGGTAATGATCAGTACACTAAGCCCACTTGGTTCCCCAAATTTCGTTCTTCTATGTTGAAGCGTTCGTTTCCAGTAACAGTTTGAATTTTGGCGTTTCACTCTATTTTCTCCTATATTGATAGATGTGTTTGGAACTCTAAATCAAGCACGGTTTGTGCTAGCTTCTTGAAACTTGACACAGTTAAGTAGATTCAAGTTCTCTCTCTATGTTCTGTTTCCGATTGATGTAGCCCTAAGCAGTCACAGGCGAGAAACACTTTCATTGAAAGGGGTTGCCAAGCTTCCAAAAATTACGAATCTCCAGAAATCTCAGCAAGTATTTTTACACCCAAACTGGATGATACTTTCAGGTAATGATCAGTACACCAAGCCCACTTGTTTCCCCAAATTTCGTTCTTCTATGTTGAAGCGTTCGTTTCCAGTAACAGTTTGAATTTTCGCGTTTCAATCTGTTTTCTCCTATATTGATAGATGTATTTGGAACTCTAAATCAAGCACGGTTTGTGCTAGCTTCTTGAAACTTTTCACAATTAAGAAGTTTCAAGTTCTAACTCTATGTTCTGTTTCCTATTGATGTAGCCCTAAGCAGTGACAGGCGAGAAACACTTTCATTGAAAGGGGTTGCCAAGCATCCAAAAATTACGAATCTCCAGAAATCTCAGCAAACATTTTTTCACCCAAACTGGATGATACTTTCAGGTAATGATCAGTACACTAAGCCCACTTGGTTCCCCAAATTTCGTTCTTCTATGTTGAAGTGTTCGTTCCTGTAACAGTTTGAATTTTGGCGTTTCACTCTGTTTTCTCCTATAGTGATAGATGTATTTGGAACTCTAAATCAAACACGGTTTGTGCTAGCTTCTTGAAACTTGACACAATTAATTAGTTTCAAGTTCTATCTCTATGTTCTGTTTCCTATTGATGTAGCCCTAAGAAGTGACAGGCGAGAAACACTTTCATTTTAAGGGGTTGCCAAGCTTCCAAATTTACGAATCTCCAGAAATCTCAGCAAATATTTTTACACCCAATCTGGGTGATACTTTCAGGTAATGATCAGTACACTGAGCCCACTTTGTTCCCCAAATTTCGTTCCTCAATGTTGAAGCTTTCGTTTCCAGTAACAGTTTGAATTTTTAGGTTTCACTCTGTTTTCTCCTATATTGATAGATGTTTTTGGAACTCAAATCAAACACGGTTTGTGCTACCTTCTTGAAACTTGACACAATTAAGTAGTTTCAAGTTCTATCTCTATGTTCTGTTTCCTATTGATGTAGCCCTAAGCAATGACAGGCGAGAAACACTTTCATTGAAAGGAGTTGCCAAGCTTCCAAAAATTACGAATCTCCAGAAATATCAGCAAGTATTTTTACACACAAACTGGGTGATACTTTCAGGTAATGATCAGTACACCAAGCCCACTTGGTTCCCCAAATTTCGTTCTTCTATGTTGAAGCGTTCGTTTCCAGTAACAGTTTGAATTTTCGCGTTTCACTCTGTTTTCTCCTATATTGATAGATGTATTTGGAACTCTAAATCAAGCACGGTTTGTGGTAGCATCTTGAAACTTGACATAGTTAAGTAGATTCAAGTTCTCTCTCTATGTTCTGTTTCCGATTGATGTAGCCCTAAGCAGTGACAGGCGAGAAACACTTTCATTGAAAGGGGTTGCCAAGCTTCCAAAAATTACGAATCTACAGAAATCTCAGCAAGTATTTTTACACCCAAACTGGATGATACTTTCAGGTAATGATCAGTACACTAAGCCCACTTGGTTCCCCATATTTCGTTCTTCTATGTTGAAGCGTTCGTTTCCAGTAACAGTTTGAATTTTGGCGTTTCACTCTGTTTTCTCCTATATTGATAGATGTATTTGGAACTCTAAATCAAGCACGGTTTGTGCTAGCTTCTTGAAACTTGACACCGTTAAGTAGTTTCAAGTTCTATCTCTATGTTCTGTTTCCGATTGATGTAGCCCTAAGCAGTGACAGGCGAGAAACACTTTCATTGAAAGGGGTTGCCACGCCTCCAAAAATTACGAATCTCCAGAAATCTCAGCAAACATTTTTTCACCCAAACTGGATGATACTTTCAGGTAATGATCAGAACACTAAGCCCACTTGGTTCCCCAAATTTCGTTCTTCTATGTTGAAGCGTTCGTTTCCAGTAACAGTTTGAATTTTGGCGTTTCACTCTATTTTCTCCTATATTGATAGATGTATTTGGAACTCTAAATCAAGCACGGTTTGTGCTAGCTTTTTGAAACTTGACACAATTAAGTAGTTTCAAGTTCTATCACTATGTTCTGTTTCCTATTGGTGTAGCCCTAAGCAGTGACAGACGAGAATCACTTTCATTGAAAGGGGTTGCCAAGCTTCCAAAAATTACGAATCTCCAGAAATCTCAGCAAATATTTTTTATCCCAAACTGGATGATACTTTCAGGTAATGATCAGTACACTAAGCCTACTTGGTTCCCCAAATTTTGTTCTTCTGTGTTGAAGCGTTCTTTTACAGTAACAGTTTGAATTTTGGCGTTTCACTCTGTTTTCTCCTATATTGATAGATATATTTGGAACTCTAAATCAAGCACGGTTTGTGCTAGCTTTTTGAAACTTGACACAATTAAGTAGTTTCAAGTTCTAACTCTATGTTCTGTTTCCGATTGATGTAGCCCTAAGCAGTGACAGGCGAGAAACACTTTCATTGAAAGGGGTTGCCAAGCGTCCAAAAATTACGAATCTCCAGAAATCTCAGCAAACATTTTTTCACCCAAACTGGGTGATACTTTCAGGTAATGATCAGTACACTGAGCCCACTTTGTTCCCCAAATGTCGTTCTTCAATGTTGCAGCTTTCGTTTCCAGTAACAGTTTGAATTTTTATGTTTCACTCTGTTTTCTCCTATATTGATAGATGTATTTGGAACTCTAAATCAAACACGGTTTGTGCTAGCTTCTTGAAACTTGACACAATTAATTAGTTTCAAGTTCTATCTCTATGTTCTGTTTCCTATTGATGTAGCCCTAAGAAGTGACAGGCGAGAAACACTTTCATTGAAAGGGGTTGCCAAGCTTCCAAATTTACGAATCTCCAGAAATCTCAGCAAATATTTTTACACCCAAACTGGGTGATACTTTCAGGTAATGATCAGTACACTGAGCCCACTTTGTTCCCCAAATTTCGTTCTTCAATGTTGAAGCTTTCGTTTCCAGTAACAGTTCGAATTTTTAGGTTTCACTCTGTTTTCTCCTATATTGATAGATGTATTTGGAACTCTAAATCAAACACGGTTTGTGCTAGCTTCTTGAAACTTGACAGAATTAAGTAGTTTCAAGTTCTAACTCTATGTTCTGTTTCCGATTGATGTAGCCCTAAGCAGTGACAGGCGAGAAACACTTTCATTGAAAGGGGTTGCCAAGCGTCCAAAAATTACGAATCTCCAGAAATCTCAGCAAACATTTTTTCACCCAAACTGGATGATACTTTCAGGTAATGATCAGTCCACTAAGCCCACTTGGTTCCCCAAATTTCGTTCTTCTATGTTGAAGCGTTCGTTTCCAGTAACAGTTTGAATTTTGGCGTTTCACTCTATTTTCTCCTATATTGATAGATGTGTTTGGAACTCTAAATCAAGCACGGTTTGTGCTAGCTTCTTGAAACTTGACACAGTTAAGTAGATTCAAGTTCTCTCTCTATGTTCTGTTTCCGATTGATGTAGCCCTAAGCAGTGACAGGCGAGAAACACTTTCATTGAAAGGGGTTGCCAAGCATCCAAAAATTACGAATCTCCAGAAATCTCAGCAAGTATTTTTACACCCAAACTGGATGATACTTTCAGGTAATGATCAGTACACCAAGCCCACTTGGTTCCCCAAATTTCATTCTTCTATGTTGAAGCGTTCGTTTCCAGTAACAGTTTGAATTTTCGCGTTTCACTCTGTTTTCTCCTATATTGATAGATGTATTTGGAACTCTAAATCAAGCACGGTTTGTGGTAGCATCTTGAAACTTGACATAGTTAAGTAGATTCAAGTTCTCTCTCTATGTTCTGTTTCCGATTGATGTAGCCGTAAGCAGTGACAGGCGAGAAACACTTTCATTGAAAGGGGTTGCCAAGCTTCCAAAAATTACGAATCTACAGAAATCTCAGCAAGTATTTTTACACCCAAACTGGATGATACTTTCAGGTAATGATCAGTACACTAATCCCACTTGGTTCCCCATATTTCGTTCTTCTATGTTGAAGCGTTCGTTTCCAGTAACAGTTTGAATTTTGGCGTTTCACTCTGTTTTCTCCTATATTGATAGATGTATTTGGAACTCTAAATCAAGCACGGTTTGTGCTAGCTTCTTGAAACTTGACACCGTTAAGTAGTTTCAAGTTCTATCTCTATGTTCTGTTTCCGATTGATGTAGCCCTAAGCAGTGACAGGCGAGAAACACTTTCATTGAAAGGGGTTGCCACGCCTCCAAAAATTACGAATCTCCAGAAATCTCAGCAAACATTTTTTCACCCAAACTGGATGATACTTTCAGGTAATGATCAGAACACTAAGCCCACTTGGTTCCCCAAATTTCGTTCTTCTATGTTGAAGCGTTCGTTTCCAGTAACAGTTTGAATTTTGGCGTTTCACTCTATTTTCTCCTATATTGATAGATGTATTTGGAACTCTAAATCAAGCACGGTTTGTGCTAGCTTTTTGAAACTTGACACAATTAAGTAGTTTCAAGTTCTATCACTATGTTCTGTTTCCTATTGGTGTAGCCCTAAGCAGTGACAGACGAGAATCACTTTCATTGAAAGGGGTTGCCAAGCTTCCAAAAATTACGAATCTCCAGAAATCTCAGCAAATATTTTTTATCCCAAACTGGATGATACTTTCAGGTAATGATCAGTACACTAAGCCTACTTGGTTCCCCAAATTTTGTTCTTCTGTGTTGAAGCGTTCTTTTACAGTAACAGTTTGAATTTTGGCGTTTCACTCTGTTTTCTCCTATATTGATAGATATATTTGGAACTCTAAATCAAGCACGGTTTGTGCTAGCTTTTTGAAACTTGACACAATTAAGTAGTTTCAAGTTCTAACTCTATGTTCTGTTTCCGATTGATGTAGCCCTAAGCAGTGACAGGCGAGAAACACTTTCATTGAAAGGGGTTGCCAAGCGTCCAAAAATTACGAATCTCCAGAAATCTCAGCAAACATTTTTTCACCCAAACTGGGTGATACATTCAGGTAATGATCAGTACACTGAGCCCACTTTGTTCCCCAAATGTCGTTCTTCAATGTTGCAGCTTTCGTTTCCAGTAACAGTTTGAATTTTTATGTTTCACTCTGTTTTCTCCTATATTGATAGATGTATTTGGAACTCTAAATCAAACACGGTTTGTGCTAGCTTCTTGAAACTTGACACAATTAATTAGTTTCAAGTTCTATCTCTATGTTCTGTTTCCTATTGATGTAGCCCAAAGAAGTGACAGGCGAGAAACACTTTCATTGAAAGGGGTTGCCAAGCTTCCAAATTTACGAATCTCCAGAAATCTCAGCAAATATTTTTACACCCAAACTGGGTGATACTTTCAGGTAATGATCAGTACACTGAGCCCACTTTGTTCCCCAAATTTCGTTCTTCAATGTTGAAGCTTTCGTTTCCAGTAACAGTTCGAATTTTTAGGTTTCACTCTGTTTTCTCCTATATTGATAGATGTATTTGGAACTCTAAATCAAACACGGTTTGTGCTAGCTTCTTGAAACTTGACACAATGAAGTAGTTTCAAGATCTATCTCTATGTTCTGTTTCCTATTGATGTAGCCCTAAGCAGAGACAGGCGAGAAACACTTTCATTGAAAGGGGTTGCCAAGCTTCCAAAAATTACGAATCTCCAGAAATCTCAGCAAATATTTTTACACCCAAACTGGGTGATACTTTCAGGTAATGATCAGTACACTAAGCCCACTTAGTTCCCCATATTTCGTTCTTCTATGTTGAAGCGTTCGTTTCCAGTAACAGTTTGAATTTTGGCGTTTCACTCTATTTTCTCCTATATTGATAGATGTGTTTGGAACTCTAAATCAAGCACGGTTTGTGCTAGCTTCTTGAAACTTGACACAGTTAAGTAGATTCAAGTTCTCTCTCTATGTTCTGTTTCCGATTGATGTAGCCCTAAGCAGTGACAGGCGAGAAACACTTTCATTGAAAGGGGTTGCCAAGCATCCAAAAATTACGAATCTCCAGAAATCTCAGCAAGTATTTTTACACCCAAACTGGATGATACTTTCAGGTAATGATCAGTACACCAAGCCCACTTGGTTCCCCAAATTTCATTCTTCTATGTTGAAGCGTTCGTTTCCAGTAACAGTTTGAATTTTCGCGTTTCACTCTGTTTTCTCCTATATTGATAGATGTATTTGGAACTCTAAATCAAGCACGGTTTGTGGTAGCATCTTGAAACTTGACATAGTTAAGTAGATTCAAGTTCTCTCTCTATGTTCTGTTTCCGATTGATGTAGCCGTAAGCAGTGACAGGCGAGAAACACTTTCATTGAAAGGGGTTGCCAAGCTTCCAAAAATTACGAATCTACAGAAATCTCAGCAAGTATTTTTACACCCAAACTGGATGATACTTTCAGGTAATGATCAGTACACTAAGCCCACTTGGTTCCCCATATTTCGTTCTTCTATGTTGAAGCGTTCGTTTCCAGTAACAGTTTGAATTTTGGCGTTTCACTCTGTTTTCTCCTATATTGATAGATGTATTTGGAACTCTAAATCAAGCACGGTTTGTGCTAGCTTCTTGAAACTTGACACCGTTAAGTAGTTTCAAGTTCTATCTCTATGTTCTGTTTCCGATTGATGTAGCCCTAAGCAGTGACAGGCGAGAAACACTTTCATTGAAAGGGGTTGCCACGCCTCCAAAAATTACGAATCTCCAGAAATCTCAGCAAACATTTTTTCACCCAAACTGGATGATACTTTCAGGTAATGATCAGAACACTAAGCCCACTTGGTTCCCCAAATTTCGTTCTTCTATGTTGAAGCGTTCGTTTCCAGTAACAGTTTGAATTTTGGCGTTTCACTCTATTTTCTCCTATATTGATAGATGTATTTGGAACTCTAAATCAAGCACGGTTTGTGCTAGCTTTTTGAAACTTGACACAATTAAGTAGTTTCAAGTTCTATCACTATGTTCTGTTTCCTATTGGTGTAGCCCTAAGCAGTGACAGACGAGAATCACTTTCATTGAAAGGGGTTGCCAAGCTTCCAAAAATTACGAATCTCCAGAAATCTCAGCAAATATTTTTTATCCCAAACTGGATGATACTTTCAGGTAATGATCAGTACACTAAGCCTACTTGGTTCCCCAAATTTTGTTCTTCTGTGTTGAAGCGTTCTTTTACAGTAACAGTTTGAATTTTGGCGTTTCACTCTGTTTTCTCCTATATTGATAGATATATTTGGAACTCTAAATCAAGCACGGTTTGTGCTAGCTTTTTGAAACTTGACACAATTAAGTAGTTTCAAGTTCTAACTCTATGTTCTGTTTCCGATTGATGTAGCCCTAAGCAGTGACAGGCGAGAAACACTTTCATTGAAAGGGGTTGCCAAGCGTCCAAAAATTACGAATCTCCAGAAATCTCAGCAAACATTTTTTCACCCAAACTGGGTGATACATTCAGGTAATGATCAGTACACTGAGCCCACTTTGTTCCCCAAATGTCGTTCTTCAATGTTGCAGCTTTCGTTTCCAGTAACAGTTTGAATTTTTATGTTTCACTCTGTTTTCTCCTATATTGATAGATGTATTTGGAACTCTAAATCAAACACGGTTTGTGCTAGCTTCTTGAAACTTGACACAATTAATTAGTTTCAAGTTCTATCTCTATGTTCTGTTTCCTATTGATGTAGCCCAAAGAAGTGACAGGCGAGAAACACTTTCATTGAAAGGGGTTGCCAAGCTTCCAAATTTACGAATCTCCAGAAATCTCAGCAAATATTTTTACACCCAAACTGGGTGATACTTTCAGGTAATGATCAGTACACTGAGCCCACTTTGTTCCCCAAATTTCGTTCTTCAATGTTGAAGCTTTCGTTTCCAGTAACAGTTCGAATTTTTAGGTTTCACTCTGTTTTCTCCTATATTGATAGATGTATTTGGAACTCTAAATCAAACACGGTTTGTGCTAGCTTCTTGAAACTTGACACAATTAAGTAGTTTCAAGATCTATCTCTATGTTCTGTTTCCTATTGATGTAGCCCTAAGCAGAGACAGGCGAGAAACACTTTCATTGAAAGGGGTTGCCAAGCTTCCAAAAATTACGAATCTCCAGAAATCTCAGCAAATATTTTTACACCCAAACTGGGTGATACTTTCAGGTAATGATCAGTACACTAAGCCCACTTAGTTCCCCATATTTCGTTCTTCTATGTTGAAGCGTTCGTTTCCAGTAACAGTTTGAATTTTGGCGTTTCACTCTATTTTCTCCTATATTGATAGATGTGTTTGGAACTCTAAATCAAGCACGGTTTGTGCTAGCTTCTTGAAACTTGACACAGTTAAGTAGATTCAAGTTCTCTCTCTATGTTCTGTTTCCGATTGATGTAGCCCTAAGCAGTGACAGGCGAGAAACACTTTCATTGAAAGGGGTTGCCAAGCATCCAAAAATTACGAATCTCCAGAAATCTCAGCAAGTATTTTTACACCCAAACTGGATGATACTTTCAGGTAATGATCAGTACACCAAGCCCACTTGGTTCCCCAAATTTCATTCTTCTATGTTGAAGCGTTCGTTTCCAGTAACAGTTTGAATTTTCGCGTTTCACTCTGTTTTCTCCTATATTGATAGATGTATTTGGAACTCTAAATCAAGCACGGTTTGTGGTAGCATCTTGAAACTTGACATAGTTAAGTAGATTCAAGTTCTCTCTCTATGTTCTGTTTCCGATTGATGTAGCCGTAAGCAGTGACAGGCGAGAAACACTTTCATTGAAAGGGGTTGCCAAGCTTCCAAAAATTACGAATCTACAGAAATCTCAGCAAGTATTTTTACACCCAAACTGGATGATACTTTCAGGTAATGATCAGTACACTAAGCCCACTTGGTTCCCCATATTTCGTTCTTCTATGTTGAAGCGTTCGTTTCCAGTAACAGTTTGAATTTTGGCGTTTCACTCTGTTTTCTCCTATATTGATAGATGTATTTGGAACTCTAAATCAAGCACGGTTTGTGCTAGCTTCTTGAAACTTGACACCGTTAAGTAGTTTCAAGTTCTATCTCTATGTTCTGTTTCCGATTGATGTAGCCCTAAGCAGTGACAGGCGAGAAACACTTTCATTGAAAGGGGTTGCCACGCCTCCAAAAATTACGAATCTCCAGAAATCTCAGCAAACATTTTTTCACCCAAACTGGATGATACTTTCAGGTAATGATCAGAACACTAAGCCCACTTGGTTCCCCAAATTTCGTTCTTCTATGTTGAAGCGTTCGTTTCCAGTAACAGTTTGAATTTTGGCGTTTCACTCTATTTTCTCCTATATTGATAGATGTATTTGGAACTCTAAATCAAGCACGGTTTGTGCTAGCTTTTTGAAACTTGACACAATTAAGTAGTTTCAAGTTCTATCACTATGTTCTGTTTCCTATTGGTGTAGCCCTAAGCAGTGACAGACGAGAATCACTTTCATTGAAAGGGGTTGCCAAGCTTCCAAAAATTACGAATCTCCAGAAATCTCAGCAAATATTTTTTATCCCAAACTGGATGATACTTTCAGGTAATGATCAGTACACTAAGCCTACTTGGTTCCCCAAATTTTGTTCTTCTGTGTTGAAGCGTTCTTTTACAGTAACAGTTTGAATTTTGGCGTTTCACTCTGTTTTCTCCTATATTGATAGATATATTTGGAACTCTAAATCAAGCACGGTTTGTGCTAGCTTTTTGAAACTTGACACAATTAAGTAGTTTCAAGTTCTAACTCTATGTTCTGTTTCCGATTGATGTAGCCCTAAGCAGTGACAGGCGAGAAACACTTTCATTGAAAGGGGTTGCCAAGCGTCCAAAAATTACGAATCTCCAGAAATCTCAGCAAACATTTTTTCACCCAAACTGGGTGATACATTCAGGTAATGATCAGTACACTGAGCCCACTTTGTTCCCCAAATGTCGTTCTTCAATGTTGCAGCTTTCGTTTCCAGTAACAGTTTGAATTTTTATGTTTCACTCTGTTTTCTCCTATATTGATAGATGTATTTGGAACTCTAAATCAAACACGGTTTGTGCTAGCTTCTTGAAACTTGACACAATTAATTAGTTTCAAGTTCTATCTCTATGTTCTGTTTCCTATTGATGTAGCCCAAAGAAGTGACAGGCGAGAAACACTTTCATTGAAAGGGGTTGCCAAGCTTCCAAATTTACGAATCTCCAGAAATCTCAGCAAATATTTTTACACCCAAACTGGGTGATACTTTCAGGTAATGATCAGTACACTGAGCCCACTTTGTTCCCCAAATTTCGTTCTTCAATGTTGAAGCTTTCGTTTCCAGTAACAGTTCGAATTTTTAGGTTTCACTCTGTTTTCTCCTATATTGATAGATGTATTTGGAACTCTAAATCAAACACGGTTTGTGCTAGCTTCTTGAAACTTGACACAATTAAGTAGTTTCAAGATCTATCTCTATGTTCTGTTTCCTATTGATGTAGCCCTAAGCAGAGACAGGCGAGAAACACTTTCATTGAAAGGGGTTGCCAAGCTTCCAAAAATTACGAATCTCCAGAAATCTCAGCAAATATTTTTACACCCAAACTGGGTGATACTTTCAGGTAATGATCAGTACACTAAGCCCACTTAGTTCCCCATATTTCGTTCTTCTATGTTGAAGCGTTCGTTTCCAGTAACAGTTTGAATTTTGGCGTTTCACTCTGTTTTCTCCTATATTGATAGATGTATTTGGAACTCTAAATCAAGCACGGTTTGTGCTAGCTTCTTGAATCTTGACACAGTTAAGTAGTTTGAAGTTCTATCTCTATGTTCTGCTTCCGATTGATGTAGCCCTAAGCAGTGACAGGCGAGAAACACTTTCATTGAAAGGGGTTGCCAAGCGTCCAAAAATCACGAATCTCCAGAAATCTCAGCAAATATTTTTACACCCAAACTGGATGATACTTTCAGGTAATGATCAGTACACTAAGCCCACTTGGTTCCCCAAATTTCGTTCTTCTATGTTGAAGCGTTCGTTTACAGTAACAGTTTGAATTTTGGCGTTTCACTCTGTTTTCTCCTATATTGATAGATGTATTTGGAACTCTAAATCAAGCACGGTTTGTGCTAGCTTTTTGAAACTTGACACAATTAATTAGTATCAAGTTCTATCTCTATGTTCTGTTTCCGATTGATGTAGCCCTAAGCAGTGACAGGCGAGAAACACTTTCATTGAAAGGGGTTGCCAAGCTTCCAAAAATTACGAATCTCCAGAAATCTCAGCAAACATTTTTTCACCCAAACTGGATGATACTTTCAGGTAATGATCAGTACACTAAGCCCACTTGGTTCCCCAAATTTCGTTCTTCTATGTTGAAGCGTTCGTTTCCAGTAACAGTTTGAATTTTGGCGTTTCACTCTATTTTCTCCTATATTGATAGATGTGTTTGGAACTCTAAATCAAGCACGGTTTGTGCTAGCTTCTTGAAACTTGACACAGTTAAGTAGATTCAAGTTCTCTCTCTATGTTCTGTTTCCGATTGATGTAGCCCTAAGCAGTCACAGGCGAGAAACACTTTCATTGAAAGGGGTTGCCAAGCTTCCAAAAATTACGAATCTCCAGAAATCTCAGCAAGTATTTTTACACCCAAACTGGATGATACTTTCAGGTAATGATCAGTACACCAAGCCCACTTGTTTCCCCAAATTTCGTTCTTCTATGTTGAAGCGTTCGTTTCCAGTAACAGTTTGAATTTTCGCGTTTCAATCTGTTTTCTCCTATATTGATAGATGTATTTGGAACTCTAAATCAAGCACGGTTTGTGCTAGCTTCTTGAAACTTTTCACAATTAAGAAGTTTCAAGTTCTAACTCTATGTTCTGTTTCCTATTGATGTAGCCCTAAGCAGTGACAGGCGAGAAACACTTTCATTGAAAGGGGTTGCCAAGCATCCAAAAATTACGAATCTCCAGAAATCTCAGCAAACATTTTTTCACCCAAACTGGATGATACTTTCAGGTAATGATCAGTACACTAAGCCCACTTGGTTCCCCAAATTTCGTTCTTCTATGTTGAAGTGTTCGTTCCTGTAACAGTTTGAATTTTGGCGTTTCACTCTGTTTTCTCCTATAGTGATAGATGTATTTGGAACTCTAAATCAAACACGGTTTGTGCTAGCTTCTTGAAACTTGACACAATTAATTAGTTTCAAGTTCTATCTCTATGTTCTGTTTCCTATTGATGTAGCCCTAAGAAGTTACAGGCGAGAAACACTTTCATTGAAAGGGGTTGCCAAGCTTCCAAATTTACGAATCTCCAGAAATCTCAGCAAATATTTTTACACCCAATCTGGGTGATACTTTCAGGTAATGATCAGTACACTGAGCCCACTTTGTTCCCCAAATTTCGTTCCTCAATGTTGAAGCTTTCGTTTCCAGTAACAGTTTGAATTTTTAGGTTTCACTCTGTTTTCTCCTATATTGATAGATGTTTTTGGAACTCAAATCAAACACGGTTTGTGCTACCTTCTTGAAACTTGACACAATTAAGTAGTTTCAAGTTCTATCTCTATGTTCTGTTTCCTATTGATGTAGCCCTAAGCAATGACAGGCGAGAAACACTTTCATTGAAAGGAGTTGCCAAGCTTCCAAAAATTACGAATCTCCAGAAATATCAGCAAGTATTTTTACACACAAACTGGGTGATACTTTCAGATAATGATCAGTACACTGAGCCCACTTTGTTCCCCAAATTTCCTTCTTCAATGTTGCAGCTTTCGTTTCCAGTAACAGTTTGAATTTTAAGGTTTCACTCTGTTTTCTCCTATATGGATAGATGTATTTGGAACTCTAAATCAAACAGGGTTTGTGCTAGCTTCTTTGAAACTTGACACAATTAAGTAGTTTAAAGTTCTATATCTATGTTCTGTTTCCGATTGATGTAGCCCTCAGCAGTGACAGGCGAGAAACACTTTCATTGAAAGGGGTTGCCAAGCTTCCAAAAATTACGAATCTCCAGAAATCTCAGCAAATATTTTTTATCCCAAACTGGATGATACTTTCAGGTAATGATCAGTACACTAAGCCTACTTGGTTCCCCAAATTTTGTTCTTCTGTGTTGAAGCGTTCTTTTACAGTAACAGTTTGAATTTTGGCGTTTCACTCTGTTTTCTCCTATATTGATAGATATATTTGGAACTCTAAATCAAGCACGGTTTGTGCTAGCTTTTTGAAACTTGACACAATTAAGTAGTTTCAAGTTCTAACTCTATGTTCTGTTTCCGATTGATGTAGCCCTAAGCAGTGACAGGCGAGAAACACTTTCATTGAAAGGGGTTGCCAAGCGTCCAAAAATTACGAATCTCCAGAAATCTCAGCAAACATTTTTTCACCCAAACTGGGTGATACATTCAGGTAATGATCAGTACACTGAGCCCACTTTGTTCCCCAAATGTCGTTCTTCAATGTTGCAGCTTTCGTTTCCAGTAACAGTTTGAATTTTTATGTTTCACTCTGTTTTCTCCTATATTGATAGATGTATTTGGAACTCTAAATCAAACACGGTTTGTGCTAGCTTCTTGAAACTTGACACAATTAATTAGTTTCAAGTTCTATCTCTATGTTCTGTTTCCTATTGATGTAGCCCAAAGAAGTGACAGGCGAGAAACACTTTCATTGAAAGGGGTTGCCAAGCTTCCAAATTTACGAATCTCCAGAAATCTCAGCAAATATTTTTACACCCAAACTGGGTGATACTTTCAGGTAATGATCAGTACACTGAGCCCACTTTGTTCCCCAAATTTCGTTCTTCAATGTTGAAGCTTTCGTTTCCAGTAACAGTTCGAATTTTTAGGTTTCACTCTGTTTTCTCCTATATTGATAGATGTATTTGGAACTCTAAATCAAACACGGTTTGTGCTAGCTTCTTGAAACTTGACACAATTAAGTAGTTTCAAGATCTATCTCTATGTTCTGTTTCCTATTGATGTAGCCCTAAGCAGAGACAGGCGAGAAACACTTTCATTGAAAGGGGTTGCCAAGCTTCCAAAAATTACGAATCTCCAGAAATCTCAGCAAATATTTTTACACCCAAACTGGGTGATACTTTCAGGTAATGATCAGTACACTAAGCCCACTTAGTTCCCCATATTTCGTTCTTCTATGTTGAAGCGTTCGTTTCCAGTAACAGTTTGAATTTTGGCGTTTCACTCTGTTTTCTCCTATATTGATAGATGTATTTGGAACTCTAAATCAAGCACGGTTTGTGCTAGCTTCTTGAATCTTGACACAGTTAAGTAGTTTGAAGTTCTATCTCTATGTTCTGCTTCCGATTGATGTAGCCCTAAGCAGTGACAGGCGAGAAACACTTTCATTGAAAGGGGTTGCCAAGCGTCCAAAAATCACGAATCTCCAGAAATCTCAGCAAATATTTTTACACCCAAACTGGATGATACTTTCAGGTAATGATCAGTACACTAAGCCCACTTGGTTCCCCAAATTTCGTTCTTCTATGTTGAAGCGTTCGTTTACAGTAACAGTTTGAATTTTGGCGTTTCACTCTGTTTTCTCCTATATTGATAGATGTATTTGGAACTCTAAATCAAGCACGGTTTGTGCTAGCTTTTTGAAACTTGACACAATTAATTAGTATCAAGTTCTATCTCTATGTTCTGTTTCCGATTGATGTAGCCCTAAGCAGTGACAGGCGAGAAACACTTTCATTGAAAGGGGTTGCCAAGCTTCCAAAAATTACGAATCTCCAGAAATCTCAGCAAACATTTTTTCACCCAAACTGGATGATACTTTCAGGTAATGATCAGTACACTAAGCCCACTTGGTTCCCCAAATTTCGTTCTTCTATGTTGAAGCGTTCGTTTCCAGTAACAGTTTGAATTTTGGCGTTTCACTCTATTTTCTCCTATATTGATAGATGTGTTTGGAACTCTAAATCAAGCACGGTTTGTGCTAGCTTCTTGAAACTTGACACAGTTAAGTAGATTCAAGTTCTCTCTCTATGTTCTGTTTCCGATTGATGTAGCCCTAAGCAGTCACAGGCGAGAAACACTTTCATTGAAAGGGGTTGCCAAGCTTCCAAAAATTACGAATCTCCAGAAATCTCAGCAAGTATTTTTACACCCAAACTGGATGATACTTTCAGGTAATGATCAGTACACCAAGCCCACTTGTTTCCCCAAATTTCGTTCTTCTATGTTGAAGCGTTCGTTTCCAGTAACATTTGAATTTTCGCGTTTCAATCTGTTTTCTCCTATATTGATAGATGTATTTGGAACTCTAAATCAAGCACGGTTTGTGCTAGCTTCTTGAAACTTTTCACAATTAAGAAGTTTCAAGTTCTAACTCTATGTTCTGTTTCCTATTGATGTAGCCCTAAGCAGTGACAGGCGAGAAACACTTTCATTGAAAGGGGTTGCCAAGCATCCAAAAATTACGAATCTCCAGAAATCTCAGCAAACATTTTTTCACCCAAACTGGATGATACTTTCAGGTAATGATCAGTACACTAAGCCCACTTGGTTCCCCAAATTTCGTTCTTCTATGTTGAAGTGTTCGTTCCTGTAACAGTTTGAATTTTGGCGTTTCACTCTGTTTTCTCCTATAGTGATAGATGTATTTGGAACTCTAAATCAAACACGGTTTGTGCTAGCTTCTTGAAACTTGACACAATTAATTAGTTTCAAGTTCTATCTCTATGTTCTGTTTCCTATTGATGTAGCCCTAAGAAGTTACAGGCGAGAAACACTTTCATTGAAAGGGGTTGCCAAGCTTCCAAATTTACGAATCTCCAGAAATCTCAGCAAATATTTTTACACCCAATCTGGGTGATACTTTCAGGTAATGATCAGTACACTGAGCCCACTTTGTTCCCCAAATTTCGTTCCTCAATGTTGAAGCTTTCGTTTCCAGTAACAGTTTGAATTTTTAGGTTTCACTCTG
Source organism: Spermophilus citellus (assembly GCF_964194105.1). Taxonomy (NCBI): domain Eukaryota; kingdom Metazoa; phylum Chordata; class Mammalia; order Rodentia; family Sciuridae; genus Spermophilus; species Spermophilus citellus. Next base: position 29,884,950 of record NC_138193.1, on the reverse strand, counting down.
TTTTCTCCTATATTGATAGATGTTTTTGGAACTCAAATCAAACACGGTTTGTGCTACCTTCTTGAAACTTGACACAATTAAGTAGTTTCAAGTTCTATCTCTATGTTCTGTTTCCTATTGATGTAGCCCTAAGCAATGACAGGCGAGAAACACTTTCATTGAAAGGAGTTGCCAAGCTTCCAAAAATTACGAATCTCCAGAAATATCAGCAAGTATTTTTACACACAAACTGGGTGATACTTTCAGATAATGATCAGTACACTGAGCCCACTTTGTTCCCCAAATTTCCTTCTTCAATGTTGCAGCTTTCGTTTCCAGTAACAGTTTGAATTTTAAGGTTTCACTCTGTTTTCTCCTATATGGATAGATGTATTTGGAACTCTAAATCAAACAGGGTTTGTGCTAGCTTCTTTGAAACTTGACACAATTAAGTAGTTTAAAGTTCTATATCTATGTTCTGTTTCCGATTGATGTAGCCCTCAGCAGTGACAGGCGAGAAACACTTTCATTGAAAGGGGTTGCCAAGCTTCCAAAAATTACGAATCTCCAGAAATCTCAGCAAATATTTTTTATCCCAAACTGGATGATACTTTCAGGTAATGATCAGTACACTAAGCCTACTTGGTTCCCCAAATTTTGTTCTTCTGTGTTGAAGCGTTCTTTTACAGTAACAGTTTGAATTTTGGTGTTTCACTCTGTTTTCTCCTATATTGATAGATATATTTGGAACTCTAAATCAAGCACGGTTTGTGCTAGCTTCTTGAAACTTGACAGAATTAAGTAGTTTCAAGTTCTAACTCTATGTTCTGTTTCCGATTGATGTAGCCCTAAGCAGTGACAGGCGAGAAACACTTTCATTGAAAGGGGTTGCCAAGCGTCCAAAAATTACGAATCTCCAGAAATCTCAGCAAACATTTTTTCACCCAAACTGGATGATACTTTCAGGTAATGATCAGTCCACTAAGCCCACTTGGTTCCCCAAATTTCGTTCTTCTATGTTGAAGCGTTCGTTTCCAGTAACAGTTTGAATTTTGGCGTTTCACTCTATTTTCTCCTATATTGATAGATGTCTTTGGAACTCTAAATCAAGCACGGTTTGTGCTAGCTTCTTGAAACTTGACACAGTTAAGTAGATTCAAGTTCTCTCTCTATGTTCTGTTTTCGATTGATGTAGCCCTAAGCAGTGACAGGCGAGAAACACTTTCATTGAAAGGGGTTGCCAAGCATCCAAAAATTACGAATCTCCAGAAATCTCAGCAAGTATTTTTACACCCAAACTGGATGATACTTTCAGGTAATGATCAGTACACCAAGCCCACTTGGTTCCCCAAATTTCGTTCTTCTATGTTGAAGCGTTCGTTTCCAGTAACAGTTTGAATTTTCGCGTTTCACTCTGTTTTCTCCTATATTGATAGATGTATTTGGAACTCTAAATCAAGCACGGTTTGTGGTAGCATCTTGAAACTTGACATAGTTAAGTAGATTCAAGTTCTCTCTCTATGTTCTGTTTCCGATTGATGTAGCCCTAAGCAGTGACAGGCGAGAAACACTTTCATTGAAAGGGGTTGCCAAGCTTCCAAAAATTACGAATCTACAGAAATCTCAGCAAGTATTTTTACACCCAAACTGGATGATACTTTCAGGTAATGATCAGTACACTAAGCCCACTTGGTTCCCCATATTTCGTTCTTCTATGTTGAAGCGTTCGTTTCCAGTAACAGTTTGAATTTTGGCGTTTCACTCTGTTTTCTCCTATATTGATAGATGTATTTGGAACTCTAAATCAAGCACGGTTTGTGCTAGCTTCTTGAAACTTGACACCGTTAAGTAGTTTCAAGTTCTATCTCTATGTTCTGTTTCCGATTGATGTAGCCCTAAGCAGTGACAGGCGAGAAACACTTTCATTGAAAGGGGTTGCCACGCCTCCAAAAATTACGAATCTCCAGAAATCTCAGCAAACATTTTTTCACCCAAACTGGATGATACTTTCAGGTAATGATCAGAACACTAAGCCCACTTGGTTCCCCAAATTTCGTTCTTCTATGTTGAAGCGTTCGTTTCCAGTAACAGTTTGAATTTTGGCGTTTCACTCTATTTTCTCCTATATTGATAGATGTATTTGGAACTCTAAATCAAGCACGGTTTGTGCTAGCTTTTTGAAACTTGACACAATTAAGTAGTTTCAAGTTCTATCACTATGTTCTGTTTCCTATTGGTGTAGCCCTAAGCAGTGACAGACGAGAATCACTTTCATTGAAAGGGGTTGCCAAGCTTCCAAAAATTACGAATCTCCAGAAATCTCAGCAAATATTTTTTATCCCAAACTGGATGATACTTTCAGGTAATGATCAGTACACTAAGCCTACTTGGTTCCCCAAATTTTGTTCTTCTGTGTTGAAGCGTTCTTTTACAGTAACAGTTTGAATTTTGGCGTTTCACTCTGTTTTCTCCTATATTGATAGATATATTTGGAACTCTAAATCAAGCACGGTTTGTGCTAGCTTTTTGAAACTTGACACAATTAAGTAGTTTCAACTTCTAACTCTATGTTCTGTTTCCGATTGATGTAGCCCTAAGCAGTGACAGGCGAGAAACACTTTCATTGAAAGGGGTTGCCAAGCGTCCAAAAATTACGAATCTCCAGAAATCTCAGCAAACATTTTTTCACCCAAACTGGGTGATACTTTCAGGTAATGATCAGTACACTGAGCCCACTTTGTTCCCCAAATGTCGTTCTTCAATGTTGCAGCTTTCGTTTCCAGTAACAGTTTGAATTTTTATGTTTCACTCTGTTTTCTCCTATATTGATAGATGTATTTGGAACTCTAAATCAAACACGGTTTGTGCTAGCTTCTTGAAACTTGACACAATTAATTAGTTTCAAGTTCTATCTCTATGTTCTGTTTCCTATTGATGTAGCCCTAAGAAGTGACAGGCGAGAAACACTTTCATTGAAAGGGGTTGCCAAGCTTCCAAATTTACGAATCTCCAGAAATCTCAGCAAATATTTTTACACCCAAACTGGGTGATACTTTCAGGTAATGATCAGTACACTGAGCCCACTTTGTTCCCCAAATTTCGTTCTTCAATGTTGAAGCTTTCGTTTCCAGTAACAGTTCGAATTTTTAGGTTTCACTCTGTTTTCTCCTATATTGATAGATGTATTTGGAACTCTAAATCAAACACGGTTTGTGCTAGCTTCTTGAAACTTGACACAGTTAAGTAGTTTCAAGATCTATCTCTATGTTCTGTTTCCTATTGATGTAGCCCTAAGCAGTGACAGGCGAGAAACACTTTCATTGAAAGGGGTTGCCAAGCTTCCAAAAATTACGAATCTCCAGAAATCTCAGCAAATATTTTTACACCCAAACTGGGTGATACTTTCAGGTAATGATCAGTACACTAAGCCCACTTAGTTCCCCATATTTCGTTCTTCTATGTTGAAGCGTTCGTTTCCAGTAACAGTTTGAATTTTGGCGTTTCACTCTGTTTTCTCCTATATTGATAGATGTATTTGGAACTCTAAATCAAGCACGGTTTGTGCTAGCTTCTTGAATCTTGACACAGTTAAGTAGTTTGAAGTTCTATCTCTATGTTCTGTTTCCGATTGATGTAGCCCTAAGCAGTGACAGGCGAGAAACACTTTCATTGAAAGGGGTTGCCAAGCGTCCAAAAATTACGAATCTCCAGAAATCTCAGCAAATATTTTTACACCCAAACTGGATGATACTTTCAGGTAATGATCAGTACACTAAGCCCACTTGGTTCCCCAAATTTCGTTCTTCTATGTTGAAGCGTTCGTTTACAGTAACAGTTTGAATTTTGGCGTTTCACTCTGTTTTCTCCTATATTGATAGATGTATTTGGAACTCTAAATCAAGCACGGTTTGTGCTAGCTTTTTGAAACTTGACACAATTAATTAGTATCAAGTTCTATCTCTATGTTCTGTTTCCGATTGATGTAGCCCTAAGCAGTGACAGGCGAGAAACACTTTCATTGAAAGGGGTTGCCAAGCTTCCAAAAATTACGAATCTCCAGAAATCTCAGGAAATATTTTTACACCCAAACCGGGTGATACTTTCATGTAATGATCAGTACACTGAGCCCACTTTGTTCCCCAAATTTCGTTCTTCAATGTTGCAGCTTTCGTTTCCAGTAACAGTTTGAATTTTTAGGTTTCACTCTGTTTTCTCCTCTATTGATAGATGTATTTGGAACTCTAAATCAAGCACGGTTTGTGCTAGCTTCTTGAAACTTGACACCGTTAAGTAGTTTCAAGTTCTATCTCTATGTTCTGTTTCCGATTGATGTAGCCCTAAGCAGTGACAGGCGAGAAACACTTTTATTGAAAGGGGTTGCCAAGCGTCCAAAAATTACGAATCTCCAGAAATCTCAGCAAACATTTTTTCACCCAAACTGGATGATACTTTCAGGTAATGATCAGAACACTAAGCCCACTTTTTCCCCAAATTTCGTTCTTCTATGTTGAAGCGTTCGTTTCCAGTAACAGTTTGAATTTTGGCGTTTCACTCTATTTTCTCCTATATTGATAGATGTATTTGGAACTCTAAATCAAGCACGGTTTGTGCTAGCTTTTTGAAACTTGACACAATTAAGTAGTTTCAAGTTCTATCTCTATGTTCTGTTTCCTATTGGTGTAGCCCTAAGCAGTGACAGACGAGAATCACTTTCATTGAAAGGGGTTGCCAAGCTTCCAAAAATTACGAATCTCCAGAAATCTCAGCAAATATTTTTTATCCCAAACTGGATGATACTTTCAGGTAATGATCAGTACACTAAGCCTACTTGGTTCCCCAAATTTTGTTCTTCTGTGTTGAAGCGTTCTTTTCCAGTAACAGTTTGAATTTTGGCGTTTCACTCTGTTTTCTCCTATATTGATAGATATATTTGGAACTCTAAATCAAGCACGGTTTGTGCTAGCTTTTTGAAACTTGACACAATTAAGTAGTTTCAAGTTCTATCTCTATGTTCTGTTTCCGATTGATGTAGCCCTAAGCAGTGACAGGCGAGAAACACTTTCATTGAAAGGGGTTGCCAAGCGTCCAAAAATTACGAATCTCCAGAAATCTCAGCAAACATTTTTTCACCCAAACTGGGTGATACTTTCAGGTAATGATCAGTACACTGAGCCCACTTTGTTCCCCAAATTTCGTTCTTCTGTGTTGAAGCGTTCGTTTCCAGTAACAGTTTGAATTTTGGCGTTTCACTCTATTTTCTCCTATATTGATAGATGTATTTGGAACTCTAAATCAAGCCCGGTTTGTGCTAGCTTTTTGAAACTTGACACAATTAAGTAGTTTCAAGTTCTATCTCTATGTTCTGTTTCCTATTGGTGTAGCCCTAAGCAGTGACAGACGAGAATCACTTTCATTGAAAGGGGTTGCCAAGCTTCCAAAAATTACGAATCTCCAGAAATCTCAGCAAATATTTTTACACCCAAACTGGATGATACTTTCAGGTAATGATCAGTACACTGAGCCTACTTGGTTCCCCAAATTTTGTTCTTCTGTGTTGAAGCGTTCTTTTACAGTAACAGTTTGAATTTTGGCGTTTCACTCTGTTTTCTCCTATATTGATAGATATATTTGGAACTCTAAATCAAGCACGGTTTGTGCTAGCTTTTTGAAACTTGACACAATTAAGTAGTTTCAAGTTCTAACTCTATGTTCTGTTTCCGATTGATGTAGCCCTAAGCAGTGACAGGCGAGAAACACTTTCATTGAAAGGGGTTGCCAAGCGTCCAAAAATTACGAATCTCCAGAAATCTCAGCAAACATTTTTTCACCCAAACTGGGTGATACTTTCAGGTAATGATCAGTACACTGAGCCCACTTTGTTCCCCAAATGTCGTTCTTCAATGTTGCAGCTTTCGTTTCCAGTAACAGTTTGAATTTTTATGTTTCACTCTGTTTTCTCCTATATTGATAGATGTATTTGGAACTCTAAATCAAACACGGTTTGTGCTAGCTTCTTGAAACTTGACACAATTAATTAGTTTCAAGTTCTATCTCTATGTTCTGTTTCCTATTGATGTAGCCCTAAGAAGTGACAGGCGAGAAACACTTTCATTGAAAGGGGTTGCCAAGCTTCCAAATTTACGAATCTCCAGAAATCTCAGCAAATATTTTTACACCCCAACTGGGTGATACTTTCAGGTAATGATCAGTACACTGAGCCCACTTTGTTCCCCATATTTCGTTCTTCTATGTTGAAGCGTTCGTTTCCAGTAACAGTTTGAATTTTGGCGTTTCACTCTGTTTTCTCCTATATTGATAGATGTATTTGGAACTCTAAATCAAGCACGGTTTGTGCTAGCTTCTTGAATCTTGACACAGTTAAGTAGTTTGAAGTTCTATCTCTATGTTCTGTTTCCGATTGATGTAGCCCTAAGCAGTGACAGGCGAGAAACACTTTCATTGAAAGGGGTTGCCAAGCGTCCAAAAATTACGAATCTCCAGAAATCTCAGCAAATATTTTTACACCCAAACTGGATGATACTTTCAGGTAATGATCAGTACACTAAGCCCACTTGGTTCCCCAAATTTCGTTCTTCTATGTTGAAGCGTTCGTTTACAGTAACAGTTTGAATTTTGGCGTTTCACTCTGTTTTCTCCTATATTGATAGATGTATTTGGAACTCTAAATCAAGCACGGTTTGTGCTAGCTTTTTGAAACTTGACACAATTAATTAGTATCAAGTTCTATCTCTATGTTCTGTTTCCGATTGATGTAGCCCTAAGCAGTGACAGGCGAGAAACACTTTCATTGAAAGGGGTTGCCAAGCTTCCAAAAATTACGAATCTCCAGAAATCTCAGGAAATATTTTTACACCCAAACCGGGTGATACTTTCATGTAATGATCAGTACACTGAGCCCACTTTGTTCCCCAAATTTCGTTCTTCAATGTTGCAGCTTTCGTTTCCAGTAACAGTTTGAATTTTTAGGTTTCACTCTGTTTTCTCCTCTATTGATAGATGTATTTGGAACTCTAAATCAAGCACGGTTTGTGCTAGCTTCTTGAAACTTGACACCGTTAAGTAGTTTCAAGTTCTATCTCTATGTTCTGTTTCCGATTGATGTAGCCCTAAGCAGTGACAGGCGAGAAACACTTTTATTGAAAGGGGTTGCCAAGCGTCCAAAAATTACGAATCTCCAGAAATCTCAGCAAACATTTTTTCACCCAAACTGGATGATACTTTCAGGTAATGATCAGAACACTAAGCCCACTTTTTCCCCAAATTTCGTTCTTCTATGTTGAAGCGTTCGTTTCCAGTAACAGTTTGAATTTTGGCGTTTCACTCTATTTTCTCCTATATTGATAGATGTATTTGGAACTCTAAATCAAGCACGGTTTGTGCTAGCTTTTTGAAACTTGACACAATTAAGTAGTTTCAAGTTCTATCTCTATGTTCTGTTTCCTATTGGTGTAGCCCTAAGCAGTGACAGACGAGAATCACTTTCATTGAAAGGGGTTGCCAAGCTTCCAAAAATTACGAATCTCCAGAAATCTCAGCAAATATTTTTTATCCCAAACTGGATGATACTTTCAGGTAATGATCAGTACACTAAGCCTACTTGGTTCCCCAAATTTTGTTCTTCTGTGTTGAAGCGTTCTTTTCCAGTAACAGTTTGAATTTTGGCGTTTCACTCTGTTTTCTCCTATATTGATAGATATATTTGGAACTCTAAATCAAGCACGGTTTGTGCTAGCTTTTTGAAACTTGACACAATTAAGTAGTTTCAAGTTCTATCTCTATGTTCTGTTTCCGATTGATGTAGCCCTAAGCAGTGACAGGCGAGAAACACTTTCATTGAAAGGGGTTGCCAAGCGTCCAAAAATTACGAATCTCCAGAAATCTCAGCAAACATTTTTTCACCCAAACTGGGTGATACTTTCAGGTAATGATCAGTACACTGAGCCCACTTTGTTCCCCAAATTTCGTTCTTCTGTGTTGAAGCGTTCGTTTCCAGTAACAGTTTGAATTTTGGCGTTTCACTCTATTTTCTCCTATATTGATAGATGTATTTGGAACTCTAAATCAAGCCCGGTTTGTGCTAGCTTTTTGAAACTTGACACAATTAAGTAGTTTCAAGTTCTATCTCTATGTTCTGTTTCCTATTGGTGTAGCCCTAAGCAGTGACAGACGAGAATCACTTTCATTGAAAGGGGTTGCCAAGCTTCCAAAAATTACGAATCTCCAGAAATCTCAGCAAATATTTTTACACCCAAACTGGATGATACTTTCAGGTAATGATCAGTACACTGAGCCTACTTGGTTCCCCAAATTTTGTTCTTCTGTGTTGAAGCGTTCTTTTACAGTAACAGTTTGAATTTTGGCGTTTCACACTGTTTTCTCCTATATTGATAGATATATTTGGAACTCTAAATCAAGCACGGTTTGTGCTAGCTTTTTGAAACTTGACACAATTAAGTAGTTTCAAGATCTATCTCTATGTTCTGTTTCCGATTGATGTAGCCCTAAGCAGTGACCGGCGAGAAACACTTTCATTGAAAGAGGTTGCCAAGCGTCCAAAAATTACGAATCTCCAGAAATCTCAGCAAACATTTTTTCACCCAAACTGGGTGATACTTTCAGGTAATGATCAGTACACTGAGCCCACTTTGTTCCCCAAATGTCGTTCTTCAATGTTGCAGCTTTCGTTTCCAGTAACAGTTTGAATTTTTATGTTTCACTCTGTTTTCTCCTATATTGATAGATGTATTTGGAACTCTAAATCAAACACGGTTTGTGCTAGCTTCTTGAAACTTGACACAATTAATTAGTTTCAAGTTCTATCTCTATGTTCTGTTTCCTATTGATGTAGCCCTAAGAAGTGACAGGCGAGAAACACTTTCATTGAAAGGGGTTGCCAAGCTTCCAAATTTACGAATCTCCAGAAATCTCAGCAAATATTTTTACACCCAAACTGGGTGATACTTTCAGGTAATGATCAGTACACTGAGCCCACTTTGTTCCCCAAATTTCGTTCTTCAATGTTGAAGCTTTCGTTTCCAGTAACAGTTCGAATTTTTAGGTTTCACTCTGTTTTCTCCTATATTGATAGATGTATTTGGAACTCTAAATCAAACACGGTTTGTGCTAGCTTCTTGAAACTTGACACAATTAAGTAGTTTCAAGATCTATCTCTATGTTCTGTTTCCTATTGATGTAGCCCTAAGCAGAGACAGGCGAGAAACACTTTCATTGAAAGGGGTTGCCAAGCTTCCAAAAATTACGAATCTCCAGAAATCTCAGCAAATATTTTTACACCCAAACTGGGTGATACTTTCAGGTAATGATCAGTACACTAAGCCCACTTAGTTCCCCATATTTCGTTCTTCTATGTTGAAGCGTTCGTTTCCAGTAACAGTTTGAATTTTGGCGTTTCACTCTGTTTTCTCCTATATTGATAGATGTATTTGGAACTCTAAATCAAGCACGGTTTGTGCTAGCTTCTTGAATCTTGACACAGTTAAGTAGTTTGAAGTTCTATCTCTATGTTCTGTTTCCGATTGATGTAGCCCTAAGCAGTGACAGGCGAGAAACACTTTCATTGAAAGGGGTTGCCAAGCGTCCAAAAATTACGAATCTCCAGAAATCTCAGCAAATATTTTTACACCCAAACTGGATGATACTTTCAGGTAATGATCAGTACACTAAGCCCACTTGGTTCCCCAAATTTCGTTCTTCTATGTTGAAGCGTTCGTTTACAGTAACAGTTTGAATTTTGGCGTTTCACTCTGTTTTCTCCTATATTGATAGATGTATTTGGAACTCTAAATCAAGCACGGTTTGTGCTAGCTTTTTGAAACTTGACACAATTAATTAGTATCAAGTTCTATCTCTATGTTCTGTTTCCGATTGATGTAGCCCTAAGCAGTGACAGGCGAGAAACACTTTCATTGAAAGGGGTTGCCAAGCTTCCAAAAATTACGAATCTCCAGAAATCTCAGGAAATATTTTTACACCCAAACCGGGTGATACTTTCATGTAATGATCAGTACACTGAGCCCACTTTGTTCCCCAAATTTCGTTCTTCAATGTTGCAGCTTTCGTTTCCAGTAACAGTTTGAATTTTTAGGTTTCACTCTGTTTTCTCCTCTATTGATAGATGTATTTGGAACTCTAAATCAAGCACGGTTTGTGCTAGCTTCTTGAAACTTGACACCGTTAAGTAGTTTCAAGTTCTATCTCTATGTTCTGTTTCCGATTGATGTAGCCCTAAGCAGTGACAGGCGAGAAACACTTTTATTGAAAGGGGTTGCCAAGCGTCCAAAAATTACGAATCTCCAGAAATCTCAGCAAACATTTTTTCACCCAAACTGGATGATACTTTCAGGTAATGATCAGAACACTAAGCCCACTTTTTCCCCAAATTTCGTTCTTCTATGTTGAAGCGTTCGTTTCCAGTAACAGTTTGAATTTTGGCGTTTCACTCTATTTTCTCCTATATTGATAGATGTATTTGGAACTCTAAATCAAGCACGGTTTGTGCTAGCTTTTTGAAACTTGACACAATTAAGTAGTTTCAAGTTCTATCTCTATGTTCTGTTTCCTATTGGTGTAGCCCTAAGCAGTGACAGACGAGAATCACTTTCATTGAAAGGGGTTGCCAAGCTTCCAAAAATTACGAATCTCCAGAAATCTCAGCAAATATTTTTTATCCCAAACTGGATGATACTTTCAGGTAATGATCAGTACACTAAGCCTACTTGGTTCCCCAAATTTTGTTCTTCTGTGTTGAAGCGTTCTTTTCCAGTAACAGTTTGAATTTTGGCGTTTCACTCTGTTTTCTCCTATATTGATAGATATATTTGGAACTCTAAATCAAGCACGGTTTGTGCTAGCTTTTTGAAACTTGACACAATTAAGTAGTTTCAAGTTCTATCTCTATGTTCTGTTTCCGATTGATGTAGCCCTAAGCAGTGACAGGCGAGAAACACTTTCATTGAAAGGGGTTGCCAAGCGTCCAAAAATTACGAATCTCCAGAAATCTCAGCAAACATTTTTTCACCCAAACTGGGTGATACTTTCAGGTAATGATCAGTACACTGAGCCCACTTTGTTCCCCAAATTTCGTTCTTCTGTGTTGAAGCGTTCGTTTCCAGTAACAGTTTGAATTTTGGCGTTTCACTCTATTTTCTCCTATATTGATAGATGTATTTGGAACTCTAAATCAAGCCCGGTTTGTGCTAGCTTTTTGAAACTTGACACAATTAAGTAGTTTCAAGTTCTATCTCTATGTTCTGTTTCCTATTGGTGTAGCCCTAAGCAGTGACAGACGAGAATCACTTTCATTGAAAGGGGTTGCCAAGCTTCCAAAAATTACGAATCTCCAGAAATCTCAGCAAATATTTTTACACCCAAACTGGATGATACTTTCAGGTAATGATCAGTACACTGAGCCTACTTGGTTCCCCAAATTTTGTTCTTCTGTGTTGAAGCGTTCTTTTACAGTAACAGTTTGAATTTTGGCGTTTCACACTGTTTTCTCCTATATTGATAGATATATTTGGAACTCTAAATCAAGCACGGTTTGTGCTAGCTTTTTGAAACTTGACACAATTAAGTAGTTTCAAGATCTATCTCTATGTTCTGTTTCCGATTGATGTAGCCCTAAGCAGTGACCGGCGAGAAACACTTTCATTGAAAGAGGTTGCCAAGCGTCCAAAAATTACGAATCTCCAGAAATCTCAGCAAACATTTTTTCACCCAAACTGGGTGATACTTTCAGGTAATGATCAGTACACTGAGCCCACTTTGTTCCCCAAATGTCGTTCTTCAATGTTGCAGCTTTCGTTTCCAGTAACAGTTTGAATTTTTATGTTTCACTCTGTTTTCTCCTATATTGATAGATGTATTTGGAACTCTAAATCAAACACGGTTTGTGCTAGCTTCTTGAAACTTGACACAATTAATTAGTTTCAAGTTCTATCTCTATGTTCTGTTTCCTATTGATGTAGCCCTAAGAAGTGACAGGCGAGAAACACTTTCATTGAAAGGGGTTGCCAAGCTTCCAAATTTACGAATCTCCAGAAATCTCAGCAAATATTTTTACACCCAAACTGGGTGATACTTTCAGGTAATGATCAGTACACTGAGCCCACTTTGTTCCCCAAATTTCGTTCTTCAATGTTGAAGCTTTCGTTTCCAGTAACAGTTCGAATTTTTAGGTTTCACTCTGTTTTCTCCTATATTGATAGATGTATTTGGAACTCTAAATCAAACACGGTTTGTGCTAGCTTCTTGAAACTTGACACAATTAAGTAGTTTCAAGATCTATCTCTATGTTCTGTTTCCTATTGATGTAGCCCTAAGCAGAGACAGGCGAGAAACACTTTCATTGAAAGGGGTTGCCAAGCTTCCAAAAATTACGAATCTCCAGAAATCTCAGCAAATATTTTTACACCCAAACTGGGTGATACTTTCAGGTAATGATCAGTACACTAAGCCCACTTAGTTCCCCATATTTCGTTCTTCTATGTTGAAGCGTTCGTTTCCAGTAACAGTTTGAATTTTGGCGTTTCACTCTGTTTTCTCCTATATTGATAGATGTATTTGGAACTCTAAATCAAGCACGGTTTGTGCTAGCTTCTTGAATCTTGACACAGTTAAGTAGTTTGAAGTTCTATCTCTATGTTCTGTTTCCGATTGATGTAGCCCTAAGCAGTGACAGGCGAGAAACACTTTCATTGAAAGGGGTTGCCAAGCGTCCAAAAATTACGAATCTCCAGAAATCTCAGCAAATATTTTTACACCCAAACTGGATGATACTTTCAGGTAATGATCAGTACACTAAGCCCACTTGGTTCCCCAAATTTCGTTCTTCTATGTTGAAGCGTTCGTTTACAGTAACAGTTTGAATTTTGGCGTTTCACTCTGTTTTCTCCTATATTGATAGATGTATTTGGAACTCTAAATCAAGCACGGTTTGTGCTAGCTTTTTGAAACTTGACACAATTAATTAGTATCAAGTTCTATCTCTATGTTCTGTTTCCGATTGATGTAGCCATAAGCAGTGACAGGCGAGAAACACTTTCATTGAAAGGGGTTGCCAAGCTTCCAAAAATTACGAATCTCCAGAAATCTCAGGAAATATTTTTACACCCAAACCGGGTGATACTTTCATGTAATGATCAGTACACTGAGCCCACTTTGTTCCCCAAATTTCGTTCTTCAATGTTGCAGCTTTCGTTTCCAGTAACAGTTTGAATTTTTAGGTTTCACTCTGTTTTCTCCTCTATTGATAGATGTATTTGGAACTCTAAATCAAGCACGGTTTGTGCTAGCTTCTTGAAACTTGACACCGTTAAGTAGTTTCAAGTTCTATCTCTATGTTCTGTTTCTGATTGATGTAGCCCTAAGCAGTGACAGGCGAGAAACACTTTCATTGAAAGGGGTTGCCACGCATCCAAAAATTACGAATCTCCAGAAATCTCAGCAAACATTTTTTCACCCAAACTGGATGATACTTTCAGGTAATGATCAGAACACTAAGCCCACTTTTTCCCCAAATTTCGTTCTTCTATGTTGAAGCGTTCGTTTCCAGTAACAGTTTGAATTTTGGCGTTTCACTCTATTTTCTCCTATATTGATAGATGTATTTGGAACTCTAAATCAAGCACGGTTTGTGCTAGCTTTTTGAAACTTGACACAATTAAGTAGTTTCAAGTTCTATCTCTATGTTCTGTTTCCTATTGGTGTAGCCCTAAGCAGTGACAGACGAGAATCACTTTCATTGAAAGGGGTTGCCAAGCTTCCAAAAATTACGAATCTCCAGAAATCTCAGCAAATATTTTTTATCCCAAACTGGATGATACTTTCAGGTAATGATCAGTACACTAAGCCTACTTGGTTCCCCAAATTTTGTTCTTCTGTGTTGAAGCGTTCTTTTCCAGTAACAGTTTGAATTTTGGCGTTTCACTCTGTTTTCTCCTATATTGATAGATATATTTGGAACTCTAAATCAAGCACGGTTTGTGCTAGCTTTTTGAAACTTGACACAATTAAGTAGTTTCAAGTTCTATCTCTATGTTCTGTTTCCGATTGATGTAGCCCTAAGCAGTGACAGGCGAGAAACACTTTCATTGAAAGGGGTTGCCAAGCGTCCAAAAATTACGAATCTCCAGAAATCTCAGCAAACATTTTTTCACCCAAACTGGGTGATACTTTCAGGTAATGATCAGTACACTGAGCCCACTTTGTTCCCCAAATTTCGTTCTTCTATGTTGAAGCGTTCGTTTCCAGTAACAGTTTGAATTTTGGCGTTTCACTCTGTTTTCTCCTATATTGATAGATGTATTTGGAACTCTAAATCAAGCACGGTTTGTGCTAGCTTCTTGAATCTTGACACCGTTAAGTAGTTTCAAGTTCTATCTCTATGTTCTGTTTCCGATTGATGTAGCCCTAAGCAGTGACAGGCGAGAAACACTTTCATTGAAAGGGGTTGCCAAGCGTCCAAAAATTACGAATCTCCAGAAATCTCAGCAAACATTTTTTCACCCAAACTGGATGATACTTTCAGGTAATGATCAGAACACTAAGCCCACTTTTTCCCCAAATTTCGTTCTTCTATGTTGAAGCGTTCGTTTCCAGTAACAGTTTGAATTTTGGCGTTTCACTCTATTTTCTCCTATATTGATAGATGTATTTGGAACTCTAAATCAAGCACGGTTTGTGCTAGCTTTTTGAAACTTGACACAATTAAGTAGTTTCAAGTTCTATCTCTATGTTCTGTTTCCTATTGGTGTAGCCCTAAGCAGTGACAGACGAGAATCACTTTCATTGAAAGGGGTTGCCAAGCTTCCAAAAATTACGAATCTCCAGAAATCTCAGCAAATATTTTTTATCCCAAACTGGATGATACTTTCAGGTAATGATCAGTACACTAAGCCTACTTGGTTCCCCAAATTTTGTTCTTCTGTGTTGAAGCGTTCTTTTCCAGTAACAGTTTGAATTTTGGCGTTTCACTCTGTTTTCTCCTATATTGATAGATATATTTGGAACTCTAAATCAAGCACGGTTTGTGCTAGCTTTTTGAAACTTGACACAATTAAGTAGTTTCAAGTTCTATCTCTATGTTCTGTTTCCGATTGATGTAGCCCTAAGCAGTGACAGGCGAGAAACACTTTCATTGAAAGGGGTTGCCAAGCGTCCAAAAATTACGAATCTCCAGAAATCTCAGCAAACATTTTTTCACCCAAACTGGGTGATACTTTCAGGTAATGATCAGTACACTGAGCCCACTTTGTTCCCCAAATTTCGTTCTTCTGTGTTGAAGCGTTCGTTTCCAGTAACAGTTTGAATTTTGGCGTTTCACTCTATTTTCTCCTATATTGATAGATGTATTTGGAACTCTAAATCAAGCCCGGTTTGTGCTAGCTTTTTGAAACTTGACACAATTAAGTAGTTTCAAGTTCTATCTCTATGTTCTGTTTCCGATTGATGTAGCCCTAAGAAGTGACAGGCGAGAAACACTTTCATTGAAAGGGGTTGCCAAGCTTCCAAATTTACGAATCTCCAGAAATCTCAGCAAATATTTTTACACCCAAACTGGGTGATACTTTCAGGTAATGATCAATACACTGAGCCCACTTTGTTCCCCAAATTTCGTTCTTCAATGTTGAAGCTTTCATTTCCAGTAACAGTTCGAAATTTTAGGTTTCACTCTGTTTTCTCCTATATTGATAGATGTATTTGGAACTCTAAATCAAACACGGTTTGTGCTAGCTTCTTGAAACTTGACACAATTAAGTAGTTTCAAGATCTATCTCTATGTTCTGTTTCCTATTGATGTAGCCCTAAGCAGAGACAGGCGAGAAACACTTTCATTGAAAGGGGTTGCCAAGCTTCCAAAAATTACGAATCTCCAGAAATCTCAGCAAATATTTTTACACCCAATCTGGGTGATACTTTCAGGTAATGATCAGTACACTAAGCCCACTTAGTTCCCCATATTTCGTTCTTCTATGTTGAAGCGTTCGTTTCCAGTAACAGTTTGAATTTTGGCGTTTCACTCTGTTTTCTCCTATATTGATAGATGTATTTGGAACTCTAAATCAAGCACGGTTTGTGCTAGCTTCTTGAATCTTGACACAGTTAAGTAGTTTGAAGTTCTATCTCTATGTTCTGTTTCCGATTGATGTAGCCCTAAGCAATGACAGGCGAGAAACACTTTCATTGAAAGGGGTTGCCAAGCATCCAAAAATTACGAATCTCCTTAAATCTCAGCAAATATTTTTACACCCAAACTGGATGATACTTTCAGGTAATGATCAGTACACTAAGCCCACTTGGTTCCCCAAATTTCGTTCTTCTATATTGAAGCGTTCGTTTACAGTAACAGTTTGAATTTTGGCGTTTCACTCTGTTTTCTCCTATATTGATAGATGTATTTGGAACTCTAAATCAAGCACGGTTTGTGCTAGCTTTTTGAAACTTGACACAATTAATTAGTATCAAGTTCTATCTCTATGTTCTGTTTCCTATTGATGTAGCCCTAAGCAGTGACAGGCGAGAAACACTTTCATTGAAAGGGGTTGCCAAGCTTCCAAAAATTACGAATCTCCAGAAATCTCAGGAAATATTTTTACACCCAAACCGTTTGATACTTTCATGTAATGATCAGTACACTGAGCCCACTTGATTCCCCAAATTTCGTTCTTCAATGTTGCAGCATTCTTTTCCAGTAACAGTTTGAATTTTTAGGTTTCACTCTGTTTTCTCCTCTATTGATAGATGTATTTGGAACTCTAAATCAAGCACGGTTTGTGCTAGCTTCTTGAAACTTGACACAGTTAAGTAGTTTCAAGTTCTTTCTCTATGTTCTGTTTCCGATTGATGTAGCCCTAAGCAGTGACAGGCGAGAAACACTTTCATTGAAAGGGGTTGCCACGCGTCCAAAAATTACGAATCTCCAGAAATCTCAGCAAACATTTTTTCACCCAAACTGGATGATACTTTCAGGTAATGATCAGAACACTAAGCCCACTTGGTTCCCCAAATTTCGTTCTTTTATGTTGAAGCGTTCGTTTCCAGTAACAGTTTGAATTTTGGCGTTTCACTCTATTTTCTCCTATATTGATAGATGTATTTGGAACTCTAAATCAAGCACGGTTTGTGCTAGCTTTTTGAAACTTGACACAATTAAGTAGTTTCAAGTTCTATCTCTATGTTCTGTTTCCTATTGGTGTAGCCCTAAGCAGTGACAGGCGAGAAACACTTTCATTGAAAGGGGTTGCCAAGCTTCCAAAAATTACGAATCTCCAGAAATCTCAGCAAATATTTTTACACCAAACCGGGTGATACTTTCATGTAATGATCAGTACACTGAGCCCACTTTGTTCCCCAAATTTCGTTCTTCAATGTTGCAGCTTTCGTTTCCAGTAACAGTTTGAATTTTTAGGTTTCACTCTGTTTTCTCCTATATTGATAGATGTATTTGGAACTCTAAATCAAACACGGTTTGTGCTAGCTTCTTGAAACTTGACAAAATTAAGTAGTTTCAAATTCTATCTCTATGTTCTGTTTCCTATTGATCTAGCCCTAAGCAGTGATAGGCGAGAAACACTTTCATTGAAAGGGGTTGCCAAGCTTCCAAAAATTACGAATCTCCAGAAATCTCAGCAAATATTTTTTCACCCAAACTGGATGATACTTTCAGGTAATGATCAGTACACTAAGCCCACTTGGTTCCCCAAATTTCGTTCTTCTATGTTGAAGCGTTCGTTTCCAGTAACAGTTTGAATTTTGGCGTTTCACTCTGTTTTCTCCTATATAGATAGATGTATTTGGAACTCTAAATCAAGCACGGTTTGTGTTAGCTTCTTGAAACTTGACACAATTAAGTAGTTTCAAGTTCTATCTCTATGTTCTGTTTCCTATTGGTGTAGCCCTAAGCAGTGACAGGCGAGAAACACTTTCAATGAAAGGGGTTGCCAAGCTTCCAAAAATTACGAATCTCCAGAAATCTCAGCAAATATTTTTACACCCAAACTGGGTGATACTTTCAGGTAATGATCAGTACACTGAGCCCACTAGGTTCCCCAAATTTCGTTCTTCTATGTTGAAGCGTTCGTTTCCAGTAACAGTTTGAATTTTGGCGTTTCACTGTGTTTTCTCCTATATTAATGGATGTATTTGGAACTCTAAATCAAGCACGGTTTGTGCTAGCTTCTTGAAACTTGACACAGTTAAGTAGTTTCAAGTTCTATCTCTATGTTCTGTTTCCTATTGATGTAGCCCTAAGAAGTGACAGGCGAGAAACACTTTCATTGAAAGGGGTTGCCAAGCTTCCAAATTTACGAATCTCCAGAAATCTCAGCAAATATTTTTACACCCAAACTGGGTGATACTTTCAGGTAATGATCAGTACACTGAGCCCACTTTGTTCCCCAAATTTCGTTCTTCAATGTTGAAGCTTTCGTTTCCAGTAACAGTTCGAATTTTTAGGTTTCACTCTGTTTTCTCCTATATTGATAGATGTATTTGGAACTCTAAATCAAACACGGTTTGTGCTAGCTTCTTGAAACTTGACACAGTTAAGTAGTTTCAAGATCTATCTCTATGTTCTGTTTCCTATTGATGTAGCCCTAAGCAGTGACAGGCGAGAAACACTTTCATTGAAAGGGGTTGCCAAGCTTCCAAAAATTACGAATCTCCAGAAATCTCAGCAAATATTTTTACACCCAAACTGGGTGATACTTTCAGGTAATGATCAGTACACTAAGCCCACTTAGTTCCCCATATTTCGTTCTTCTATGTTGAAGCGTTCGTTTCCAGTAACAGTTTGAATTTTGGCATTTCACTCTATTTTCTCCTATATTGATAGATGTATTTGGAACTCTAAATCAAGCACGGTTTGTGCTAGCTTCTTGAATCTTGACACAGTTAAGTAGTTTGAAGTTCTATCTCTATGTTCTGTTTCCGATTGATGTAGCCCTAAGCAGTGACAGGCGAGAAACACTTTCATTGAAAGGGGTTGCCAAGCGTCCAAAAATTACGAATCTCCAGAAATCTCAGCAAATATTTTTACACCCAAACTGGATGATACTTTCAGGTAATGATCAGTACACTAAGCCCACTTGGTTCCCCAAATTTCGTTCTTCTATGTTGAAGCGTTCGTTTACAGTAACAGTTTGAATTTTGGCGTTTCACTCTGTTTTCTCCTATATTGATAGATGTATTTGGAACTCTAAATCAAGCACGGTTTGTGCTAGCTTTTTGAAACTTGACACAATTAATTAGTATCAAGTTCTATCTCTATGTTCTGTTTCCGATTGATGTAGCCCTAAGCAGTGACAGGCGAGAAACACTTTCATTGAAAGGGGTTGCCAAGCTTCCAAAAATTACGAATCTCCAGAAATCTCAGGAAATATTTTTACACCCAAACCGGGTGATACTTTCATGTAATGATCAGTACACTGAGCCCACTTTGTTCCCCAAATTTCGTTCTTCAATGTTGCAGCTTTCGTTTCCAGTAACAGTTTGAATTTTTAGGTTTCACTCTGTTTTCTCCTCTATTGATAGATGTATTTGGAACTCTAAATCAAGCACGGTTTGTGCTAGCTTCTTGAAACTTGACACCGTTAAGTAGTTTCAAGTTCTATCTCTATGTTCTGTTTCCGATTGATGTAGCCCTAAGCAGTGACAGGCGAGAAACACTTTCATTGAAAGGGGTTGCCAAGCGTCCAAAAATTACGAATCTCCAGAAATCTCAGCAAACATTTTTTCACCCAAACTGGATGATACTTTCAGGTAATGATCAGAACACTAAGCCCACTTTTTCCCCAAATTTCGTTCTTCTATGTTGAAGCGTTCGTTTCCAGTAACAGTTTGAATTTTGGCGTTTCACTCTATTTTCTCCTATATTGATAGATGTATTTGGAACTCTAAATCAAGCACGGTTTGTGCTAGCTTTTTGAAACTTGACACAATTAAGTAGTTTCAAGTTCTATCTCTATGTTCTGTTTCCTATTGGTGTAGCCCTAAGCAGTGACAGACGAGAATCACTTTCATTGAAAGGGGTTGCCAAGCTTCCAAAAATTACGAATCTCCAGAAATCTCAGCAAATATTTTTACACCCAAACTGGATGATACTTTCAGGTAATGATCAGTACACTGAGCCTACTTGGTTCCCCAAATTTTGTTCTTCTGTGTTGAAGCGTTCTTTTACAGTAACAGTTTGAATTTTGGCGTTTCACACTGTTTTCTCCTATATTGATAGATATATTTGGAACTCTAAATCAAGCACGGTTTGTGCTAGCTTTTTGAAACTTGACACAATTAAGTAGTTTCAAGATCTATCTCTATGTTCTGTTTCCGATTGATGTAGCCCTAAGCAGTGACCGGCGAGAAACACTTTCATTGAAAGAGGTTGCCAAGCGTCCAAAAATTACGAATCTCCAGAAATCTCAGCAAACATTTTTTCACCCAAACTGGGTGATACTTTCAGGTAATGATCAGTACACTGAGCCCACTTTGTTCCCCAAATGTCGTTCTTCAATGTTGCAGCTTTCGTTTCCAGTAACAGTTTGAATTTTTATGTTTCACTCTGTTTTCTCCTATATTGATAGATGTATTTGGAACTCTAAATCAAACACGGTTTGTGCTAGCTTCTTGAAACTTGACACAATTAATTAGTTTCAAGTTCTATCTCTATGTTCTGTTTCCTATTGATGTAGCCCTAAGAAGTGACAGGCGAGAAACACTTTCATTGAAAGGGGTTGCCAAGCTTCCAAATTTACGAATCTCCAGAAATCTCAGCAAATATTTTTACACCCAAACTGGGTGATACTTTCAGGTAATGATCAGTACACTGAGCCCACTTTGTTCCCCAAATTTCGTTCTTCAATGTTGAAGCTTTCGTTTCCAGTAACAGTTCGAATTTTTAGGTTTCACTCTGTTTTCTCCTATATTGATAGATGTATTTGGAACTCTAAATCAAACACGGTTTGTGCTAGCTTCTTGAAACTTGACACAATTAAGTAGTTTCAAGATCTATCTCTATGTTCTGTTTCCTATTGATGTAGCCCTAAGCAGAGACAGGCGAGAAACACTTTCATTGAAAGGGGTTGCCAAGCTTCCAAAAATTACGAATCTCCAGAAATCTCAGCAAATATTTTTACACCCAAACTGGGTGATACTTTCAGGTAATGATCAGTACACTAAGCCCACTTAGTTCCCCATATTTCGTTCTTCTATGTTGAAGCGTTCGTTTCCAGTAACAGTTTGAATTTTGGCGTTTCACTCTGTTTTCTCCTATATTGATAGATGTATTTGGAACTCTAAATCAAGCACGGTTTGTGCTAGCTTCTTGAATCTTGACACAGTTAAGTAGTTTGAAGTTCTATCTCTATGTTCTGTTTCCGATTGATGTAGCCCTAAGCAGTGACAGGCGAGAAACACTTTCATTGAAAGGGGTTGCCAAGCGTCCAAAAATTACGAATCTCCAGAAATCTCAGCAAATATTTTTACACCCAAACTGGATGATACTTTCAGGTAATGATCAGTACACTAAGCCCACTTGGTTCCCCAAATTTCGTTCTTCTATGTTGAAGCGTTCGTTTACAGTAACAGTTTGAATTTTGGCATTTCACTCTGTTTTCTCCTATATTGATAGATGTATTTGGAACTCTAAATCAAGCACGGTTTGTGCTAGCTTTTTGAAACTTGACACAATTAATTAGTATCAAGTTCTATCTCTATGTTCTGTTTCCGATTGATGTAGCCCTAAGCAGTGACAGGCGAGAAACACTTTCATTGAAAGGGGTTGCCAAGCTTCCAAAAATTACGAATCTCCAGAAATCTCAGGAAATATTTTTACACCCAAACCGGGTGATACTTTCATGTAATGATCAGTACACTGAGCCCACTTTGTTCCCCAAATTTCGTTCTTCAATGTTGCAGCTTTCGTTTCCAGTAACAGTTTGAATTTTTAGGTTTCACTCTGTTTTCTCCTCTATTGATAGATGTATTTGGAACTCTAAATCAAGCACGGTTTGTGCTAGCTTCTTGAAACTTGACACCGTTAAGTAGTTTCAAGTTCTATCTCTATGTTCTGTTTCTGATTGATGTAGCCCTAAGCAGTGACAGGCGAGAAACACTTTCATTGAAAGGGGTTGCCACGCATCCAAAAATTACGAATCTCCAGAAATCTCAGCAAACATTTTTTCACCCAAACTGGATGATACTTTCAGGTAATGATCAGAACACTAAGCCCACTTTTTCCCCAAATTTCGTTCTTCTATGTTGAAGCGTTCGTTTCCAGTAACAGTTTGAATTTTGGCGTTTCACTCTATTTTCTCCTATATTGATAGATGTATTTGGAACTCTAAATCAAGCACGGTTTGTGCTAGCTTTTTGAAACTTGACACAATTAAGTAGTTTCAAGTTCTATCTCTATGTTCTGTTTCCTATTGGTGTAGCCCTAAGCAGTGACAGACGAGAATCACTTTCATTGAAAGGGGTTGCCAAGCTTCCAAAAATTACGAATCTCCAGAAATCTCAGCAAATATTTTTTATCCCAAACTGGATGATACTTTCAGGTAATGATCAGTACACTAAGCCTACTTGGTTCCCCAAATTTTGTTCTTCTGTGTTGAAGCGTTCTTTTCCAGTAACAGTTTGAATTTTGGCGTTTCACTCTGTTTTCTCCTATATTGATAGATATATTTGGAACTCTAAATCAAGCACGGTTTGTGCTAGCTTTTTGAAACTTGACACAATTAAGTAGTTTCAAGTTCTATCTCTATGTTCTGTTTCCGATTGATGTAGCCCTAAGCAGTGACAGGCGAGAAACACTTTCATTGAAAGGGGTTGCCAAGCGTCCAAAAATTACGAATCTCCAGAAATCTCAGCAAACATTTTTTCACCCAAACTGGGTGATACTTTCAGGTAATGATCAGTACACTGAGCCCACTTTGTTCCCCAAATTTCGTTCTTCTGTGTTGAAGCGTTCGTTTCCAGTAACAGTTTGAATTTTGGCGTTTCACTCTATTTTCTCCTATATTGATAGATGTATTTGGAACTCTAAATCAAGCCCGGTTTGTGCTAGCTTTTTGAAACTTGACACAATTAAGTAGTTTCAAGTTCTATCTCTATGTTCTGTTTCCTATTGGTGTAGCCCTAAGCAGTGACAGACGAGAATCACTTTCATTGAAAGGGGTTGCCAAGCTTCCAAAAATTACGAATCTCCAGAAATCTCAGCAAATATTTTTACACCCAAACTGGATGATACTTTCAGGTAATGATCAGTACACTGAGCCTACTTGGTTCCCCAAATTTTGTTCTTCTGTGTTGAAGCGTTCTTTTACAGTAACAGTTTGAATTTTGGCGTTTCACACTGTTTTCTCCTATATTGATAGATATATTTGGAACTCTAAATCAAGCACGGTTTGTGCTAGCTTTTTGAAACTTGACACAATTAAGTAGTTTCAAGTTCTATCTCTATGTTCTGTTTCCGATTGATGTAGCCCTAAGCAGTGACAGGCGAGAAACACTTTCATTGAAAGGGGTTGCCAAGCGTCCAAAAATTACGAATCTCCAGAAATCTCAGCAAACATTTTTTCACCCAAACTGGGTGATACTTTCAGGTAATGATCAGTACACTGAGCCCACTTTGTTCCCCAAATTTCGTTCTTCTGTGTTGAAGCGTTCGTTTCCAGTAACAGTTTGAATTTTGGCGTTTCACTCTATTTTCTCCTATATTGATAGATGTATTTGGAACTCTAAATCAAGCCCGGTTTGTGCTAGCTTTTTGAAACTTGACACAATTAAGTAGTTTCAAGTTCTATCTCTATGTTCTGTTTCCTATTGGTGTAGCCCTAAGCAGTGACAGACGAGAATCACTTTCATTGAAAGGGGTTGCCAAGCTTCCAAAAATTACGAATCTCCAGAAATCTCAGCAAATATTTTTTATCCAAACTGGATGATACTTTCAGGTAATGATAAGTACACTAAGCCTACTTGGTTCCCCAAATTTTGTTCTTCTGTGTTGAAGCGTTCTTTTCCAGTAACAGTTTGAATTTTGGCGTTTCACTCTGTTTTCTCCTATATTGATAGATGTATTTGGAACTCTAAATCAAGCCCGGTTTGTGCTAGCTTCTTGAAACTTGACACAATTAAGTAGTTTCAAGTTCTATCTCTATGTTCTGTTTCCGATTGATGTAGCCCTAAGAAGTGACAGGCGAGAAACACTTTCATTGAAAGGGGTTGCCAAGCTTCCAAATTTACGAATCTCCAGAAATCTCAGCAAATATTTTTACACCCAAACTGGGTGATACTTTCAGGTAATGATCAATACACTGAGCCCACTTTGTTCCCCAAATTTCGTTCTTCAATGTTGAAGCTTTCGTTTCCAGTAACAGTTCGAAATTTTAGGTTTCACTCTGTTTTCTCCTATATTGATAGATGTATTTGGAACTCTAAATCAAACACGGTTTGTGCTAGCTTCTTGAAACTTGACACAATTAAGTAGTTTCAAGATCTATCTCTATGTTCTGTTTCCTATTGATGTAGCCCTAAGCAGAGACAGGCGAGAAACACTTTCATTGAAAGGGGTTGCCAAGCTTCCAAAAATTACGAATCTCCAGAAATCTCAGCAAATATTTTTACACCCAATCTGGGTGATACTTTCAGGTAATGATCAGTACACTAAGCCCACTTAGTTCCCCATATTTCGTTCTTCTATGTTGAAGCGTTCGTTTCCAGTAACAGTTTGAATTTTGGCATTTCACTCTGTTTTCTCCTATATTGATAGATGTATTTGGAACTCTAAATCAAGCACGGTTTGTGCTAGCTTCTTGAATCTTGACACAGTTAAGTAGTTTGAAGTTCTATCTCTATGTTCTGTTTCCGATTGATGTAGCCCTAAGCAGTGACAGGCGAGAAACACTTTCATTGAAAGGGGTTGCCAAGCGTCCAAAAATTACGAATCTCCTTAAATCTCAGCAAATATTTTTACACCCAAACTGGATGATACTTTCAGGTAATGATCAGTACACTAAGCCCACTTGGTTCCCCAAATTTCGTTCTTCTATATTGAAGCGTTCGTTTACAGTAACAGTTTGAATTTTGGCGTTTCACTCTGTTTTCTCCTATATTGATAGATGTATTTGGAACTCTAAATCAAGCACGGTTTGTGCTAGCTTTTTGAAACTTGACACAATTAATTAGTATCAAGTTCTATCTCTATGTTCTGTTTCCTATTGATGTAGCCCTAAGCAGTGACAGGCGAGAAACACTTTCATTGAAAGGGGTTGCCAAGCTT
The DNA here is from genome assembly GCF_964194105.1 of Spermophilus citellus. Lineage (NCBI taxonomy): Eukaryota > Metazoa > Chordata > Mammalia > Rodentia > Sciuridae > Spermophilus > Spermophilus citellus. The sequence continues at coordinate 29,859,659 of NC_138193.1, read as the reverse complement.
CCAAAAATTACGAATCTCCAGAAATCTCAGGAAATATTTTTACACCCAAACCGTTTGATACTTTCATGTAATGATCAGTACACTGAGCCCACTTGATTCCCCAAATTTCGTTCTTCAATGTTGCAGCATTCTTTTCCAGTAACAGTTTGAATTTTTAGGTTTCACTCTGTTTTCTCCTCTATTGATAGATGTATTTGGAACTCTAAATCAAGCACGGTTTGTGCTAGCTTCTTGAAACTTGACACAGTTAAGTAGTTTCAAGTTCTTTCTCTATGTTCTGTTTCCGATTGATGTAGCCCTAAGCAGTGACAGGCGAGAAACACTTTCATTGAAAGGGGTTGCCACGCGTCCAAAAATTACGAATCTCCAGAAATCTCAGCAAACATTTTTTCACCCAAACTGGATGATACTTTCAGGTAATGATCAGAACACTAAGCCCACTTGGTTCCCCAAATTTCGTTCTTTTATGTTGAAGCGTTCGTTTCCAGTAACAGTTTGAATTTTGGCGTTTCACTCTATTTTCTCCTATATTGATAGATGTATTTGGAACTCTAAATCAAGCACGGTTTGTGCTAGCTTTTTGAAACTTGACACAATTAAGTAGTTTCAAGTTCTATCTCTATGTTCTGTTTCCTATTGGTGTAGCCCTAAGCAGTGACAGGCGAGAAACACTTTCATTGAAAGGGGTTGCCAAGCTTCCAAAAATTACGAATCTCCAGAAATCTCAGCAAATATTTTTACACCAAACCGGGTGATACTTTCATGTAATGATCAGTACACTGAGCCCACTTTGTTCCCCAAATTTCGTTCTTCAATGTTGCAGCTTTCGTTTCCAGTAACAGTTTGAATTTTTAGGTTTCACTCTGTTTTCTCCTATATTGATAGATGTATTTGGAACTCTAAATCAAACACGGTTTGTGCTAGCTTCTTGAAACTTGACAAAATTAAGTAGTTTCAAATTCTATCTCTATGTTCTGTTTCCTATTGATCTAGCCCTAAGCAGTGATAGGCGAGAAACACTTTCATTGAAAGGGGTTGCCAAGCTTCCAAAAATTACGAATCTCCAGAAATCTCAGCAAATATTTTTTCACCCAAACTGGATGATACTTTCAGGTAATGATCAGTACACTAAGCCCACTTGGTTCCCCAAATTTCGTTCTTCTATGTTGAAGCGTTCGTTTCCAGTAACAGTTTGAATTTTGGCGTTTCACTCTGTTTTCTCCTATATAGATAGATGTATTTGGAACTCTAAATCAAGCACGGTTTGTGTTAGCTTCTTGAAACTTGACACAATTAAGTAGTTTCAAGTTCTATCTCTATGTTCTGTTTCCTATTGGTGTAGCCCTAAGCAGTGACAGGCGAGAAACACTTTCAATGAAAGGGGTTGCCAAGCTTCCAAAAATTACGAATCTCCAGAAATCTCAGCAAATATTTTTACACCCAAACTGGGTGATACTTTCAGGTAATGATCAGTACACTGAGCCCACTAGGTTCCCCAAATTTCGTTCTTCTATGTTGAAGCGTTCGTTTCCAGTAACAGTTTGAATTTTGGCGTTTCACTGTGTTTTCTCCTATATTAATGGATGTATTTGGAACTCTAAATCAAGCACGGTTTGTGCTAGCTTCTTGAAACTTGACACAGTTAAGTAGTTTCAAGTTCTATCTCTATGTTCTGTTTCCGATTGATGTAGCCCTAAGCAGTGACAGGCGAGAAACACTTTCATTGAAAGGGGTTGCCACGCGTCCAAAAATTACGAATCTCCAGAAATCTCAGCAAGTATTTTTACACCCAAACTGGATGATACTTTCAGGTAATGATCAGTACACTAAGCCCACTTGGTTCCCCATATTTCGTTCTTCTATGTTGAAGCGTTCGTTTCCAGTAACAGTTTGAATTTTGGCGTTTCACTCTGTTTTCTCCTATATTGATAGATGTATTTGGAACTCTAAATCAAGCACGGTTTGTGCTAGCTTCTTGAATCTTGACACCGTTAAGTAGTTTCAAGTTCTATCTCTATGTTCTGTTTCCGATTGATGTAGCCCTAAGCAGTGACAGGCGAGAAACACTTTCATTGAAAGGGGTTGCCAAGCGTCCAAAAATTACGAATCTCCAGAAATCTCAGCAAATATTTTTACACCCAAACTGGATGATACTTTCAGGTAATGATCAGTACACTAAGCCCACTTGGTTCCCCAAATTTCGTTCTTCTATGTTGAAGCGTTCGTTTACAGTAACAGTTTGAATTTTGGCGTTTCACTCTGTTTTCTCCTATATTGATAGATGTATTTGGAACTCTAAATCAAGCACGGTTTGTGCTAGCTTTTTGAAACTTGACACAATTAATTAGTATCAAGTTCTATCTCTATGTTCTGTTTCCGATTGATGTAGCCCTAAGCAGTGACAGGCGAGAAACACTTTCATTGAAAGGGGTTGCCAAGCTTCCAAAAATTACGAATCTCCAGAAATCTCAGGAAATATTTTTACACCCAAACCGGGTGATACTTTCATGTAATGATCAGTACACTGAGCCCACTTTGTTCCCCAAATTTCGTTCTTCAATGTTGCAGCTTTCGTTTCCAGTAACAGTTTGAATTTTTAGGTTTCACTCTGTTTTCTCCTCTATTGATAGATGTATTTGGAACTCTAAATCAAGCACGGTTTGTGCTAGCTTCTTGAAACTTGACACCGTTAAGTAGTTTCAAGTTCTATCTCTATGTTCTGTTTCTGATTGATGTAGCCCTAAGCAGTGACAGGCGAGAAACACTTTCATTGAAAGGGGTTGCCACGCATCCAAAACTTACGAATCTCCAGAAATCTCAGCAAACATTTTTTCACCCAAACTGGATGATACTTTCAGGTAATGATCAGAACACTAAGCCCACTTTTTCCCCAAATTTCGTTCTTCTATGTTGAAGCGTTCGTTTCCAGTAACAGTTTGAATTTTGGCGTTTCACTCTATTTTCTCCTATATTGATAGATGTATTTGGAACTCTAAATCAAGCACGGTTTGTGCTAGCTTTTTGAAACTTGACACAATTAAGTAGTTTCAAGTTCTATCTCTATGTTCTGTTTCCTATTGGTGTAGCCCTAAGCAGTGACAGACGAGAATCACTTTCATTGAAAGGGGTTGCCAAGCTTCCAAAAATTACGAATCTCCAGAAATCTCAGCAAATATTTTTTATCCAAACTGGATGATACTTTCAGGTAATGATAAGTACACTAAGCCTACTTGGTTCCCCAAATTTTGTTCTTCTGTGTTGAAGCGTTCTTTTCCAGTAACAGTTTGAATTTTGGCGTTTCACTCTGTTTTCTCCTATATTGATAGATGTATTTGGAACTCTAAATCAAGCCCGGTTTGTGCTAGCTTCTTGAAACTTGACACAATTAAGTAGTTTCAAGTTCTATCTCTATGTTCTGTTTCCGATTGATGTAGCCCTAAGAAGTGACAGGCGAGAAACACTTTCATTGAAAGGGGTTGCCAAGCTTCCAAATTTACGAATCTCCAGAAATCTCAGCAAATATTTTTACACCCAAACTGGGTGATACTTTCAGGTAATGATCAATACACTGAGCCCACTTTGTTCCCCAAATTTCGTTCTTCAATGTTGAAGCTTTCGTTTCCAGTAACAGTTCGAAATTTTAGGTTTCACTCTGTTTTCTCCTATATTGATAGATGTATTTGGAACTCTAAATCAAACACGGTTTGTGCTAGCTTCTTGAAACTTGACACAATTAAGTAGTTTCAAGATCTATCTCTATGTTCTGTTTCCTATTGATGTAGCCCTAAGCAGAGACAGGCGAGAAACACTTTCATTGAAAGGGGTTGCCAAGCTTCCAAAAATTACGAATCTCCAGAAATCTCAGCAAATATTTTTACACCCAATCTGGGTGATACTTTCAGGTAATGATCAGTACACTAAGCCCACTTAGTTCCCCATATTTCGTTCTTCTATGTTGAAGCGTTCGTTTCCAGTAACAGTTTGAATTTTGGCGTTTCACTCTGTTTTCTCCTATATTGATAGATGTATTTGGAACTCTAAATCAAGCACGGTTTGTGCTAGCTTCTTGAATCTTGACACAGTTAAGTAGTTTGAAGTTCTATCTCTATGTTCTGTTTCCGATTGATGTAGCCCTAAGCAGTGACAGGCGAGAAACACTTTCATTGAAAGGGGTTGCCAAGCGTCCAAAAATTACGAATCTCCTTAAATCTCAGCAAATATTTTTACACCCAAACTGGATGATACTTTCAGGTAATGATCAGTACACTAAGCCCACTTGGTTCCCCAAATTTCGTTCTTCTATATTGAAGCGTTCGTTTACAGTAACAGTTTGAATTTTGGCGTTTCACTCTGTTTTCTCCTATATTGATAGATGTATTTGGAACTCTAAATCAAGCACGGTTTGTGCTAGCTTTTTGAAACTTGACACAATTAATTAGTATCAAGTTCTATCTCTATGTTCTGTTTCCTATTGATGTAGCCCTAAGCAGTGACAGGCGAGAAACACTTTCATTGAAAGGGGTTGCCAAGCTTCCAAAAATTACGAATCTCCAGAAATCTCAGGAAATATTTTTACACCCAAACCGTTTGATACTTTCATGTAATGATCAGTACACTGAGCCCACTTGATTCCCCAAATTTCGTTCTTCAATGTTGCAGCATTCTTTTCCAGTAACAGTTTGAATTTTTAGGTTTCACTCTGTTTTCTCCTCTATTGATAGATGTATTTGGAACTCTAAATCAAGCACGGTTTGTGCTAGCTTCTTGAAACTTGACACAGTTAAGTAGTTTCAAGTTCTTTCTCTATGTTCTGTTTCCGATTGATGTAGCCCTAAGCAGTGACAGGCGAGAAACACTTTCATTGAAAGGGGTTGCCACGCGTCCAAAAATTACGAATCTCCAGAAATCTCAGCAAACATTTTTTCACCCAAACTGGATGATACTTTCAGGTAATGATCAGAACACTAAGCCCACTTGGTTCCCCAAATTTCGTTCTTTTATGTTGAAGCGTTCATTTCCAGTAACAGTTTGAATTTTGGCGTTTCACTCTATTTTCTCCTATATTGATAGATGTATTTGGAACTCTAAATCAAGCACGGTTTGTGCTAGCTTTTTGAAACTTGACACAATTAAGTAGTTTCAAGTTCTATCTCTATGTTCTGTTTCCTATTGGTGTAGCCCTAAGCAGTGACAGGCGAGAAACACTTTCATTGAAAGGGGTTGCCAAGCTTCCAAAAATTACGAATCTCCAGAAATCTCAGCAAATATTTTTACACCAAACCGGGTGATACTTTCATGTAATGATCAGTACACTGAGCCCACTTTGTTCCCCAAATTTCGTTCTTCAATGTTGCAGCTTTCGTTTCCAGTAACAGTTTGAATTTTTAGGTTTCACTCTGTTTTCTCCTATATTGATAGATGTATTTGGAACTCTAAATCAAACACGGTTTGTGCTAGCTTCTTGAAACTTGACAAAATTAAGTAGTTTCAAATTCTATCTCTATGTTCTGTTTCCTATTGATCTAGCCCTAAGCAGTGATAGGCGAGAAACACTTTCATTGAAAGGGGTTGCCAAGCTTCCAAAAATTACGAATCTCCAGAAATCTCAGCAAATATTTTTTCACCCAAACTGGATGATACTTTCAGGTAATGATCAGTACACTAAGCCCACTTGGTTCCCCAAATTTCGTTCTTCTATGTTGAAGCGTTCGTTTCCAGTAACAGTTTGAATTTTGGCGTTTCACTCTGTTTTCTCCTATATAGATAGATGTATTTGGAACTCTAAATCAAGCACGGTTTGTGTTAGCTTCTTGAAACTTGACACAATTAAGTAGTTTCAAGTTCTATCTCTATGTTCTGTTTCCTATTGGTGTAGCCCTAAGCAGTGACAGGCGAGAAACACTTTCAATGAAAGGGGTTGCCAAGCTTCCAAAAATTACGAATCTCCAGAAATCTCAGCAAATATTTTTACACCCAAACTGGGTGATACTTTCAGGTAATGATCAGTACACTGAGCCCACTAGGTTCCCCAAATTTCGTTCTTCTATGTTGAAGCGTTCGTTTCCAGTAACAGTTTGAATTTTGGCGTTTCACTGTGTTTTCTCCTATATTAATGGATGTATTTGGAACTCTAAATCAAGCACGGTTTGTGCTAGCTTCTTGAAACTTGACACAGTTAAGTAGTTTCAAGTTCTATCTCTATGTTCTGTTTCCGATTGATGTAGCCCTAAGCAGTGACAGGCGAGAAACACTTTCATTGAAAGGGGTTGCCACGCGTCCAAAAATTACGAATCTCCAGAAATCTCAGCAAGTATTTTTACACCCAAACTGGATGATACTTTCAGGTAATGATCAGTACACTAAGCCCACTTGGTTCCCCATATTTCGTTCTTCTATGTTGAAGCGTTCGTTTCCAGTAACAGTTTGAATTTTGGCGTTTCACTCTGTTTTCTCCTATATTGATAGATGTATTTGGAACTCTAAATCAAGCACGGTTTGTGCTAGCTTCTTGAATCTTGACACCGTTAAGTAGTTTCAAGTTCTATCTCTATGTTCTGTTTCCGATTGATGTAGCCCTAAGCAGTGACAGGCGAGAAACACTTTCATTGAAAGGGGTTGCCAAGCGTCCAAAAATTACGAATCTCCAGAAATCTCAGCAAATATTTTTACACCCAAACTGGATGATACTTTCAGGTAATGATCAGTACACTAAGCCCACTTGGTTCCCCAAATTTCGTTCTTCTATGTTGAAGCGTTCGTTTACAGTAACAGTTTGAATTTTGGCGTTTCACTCTGTTTTCTCCTATATTGATAGATGTATTTGGAACTCTAAATCAAGCACGGTTTGTGCTAGCTTTTTGAAACTTGACACAATTAATTAGTATCAAGTTCTATCTCTATGTTCTGTTTCCGATTGATGTAGCCCTAAGCAGTGACAGGCGAGAAACACTTTCATTGAAAGGGGTTGCCAAGCTTCCAAAAATTACGAATCTCCAGAAATCTCAGGAAATATTTTTACACCCAAACCGGGTGATACTTTCATGTAATGATCAGTACACTGAGCCCACTTTGTTCCCCAAATTTCGTTCTTCAATGTTGCAGCTTTCGTTTCCAGTAACAGTTTGAATTTTTAGGTTTCACTCTGTTTTCTCCTCTATTGATAGATGTATTTGGAACTCTAAATCAAGCACGGTTTGTGCTAGCTTCTTGAAACTTGACACCGTTAAGTAGTTTCAAGTTCTATCTCTATGTTCTGTTTCTGATTGATGTAGCCCTAAGCAGTGACAGGCGAGAAACACTTTCATTGAAAGGGGTTGCCACGCATCCAAAAATTACGAATCTCCAGAAATCTCAGCAAACATTTTTTCACCCAAACTGGATGATACTTTCAGGTAATGATCAGAACACTAAGCCCACTTTTTCCCCATATTTCGTTCTTCTATGTTGAAGCGTTCGTTTCCAGTAACAGTTTGAATTTTGGCGTTTCACTCTATTTTCTCCTATATTGATAGATGTATTTGGAACTCTAAATCAAGCACGGTTTGTGCTAGCTTTTTGAAACTTGACACAATTAAGTAGTTTCAAGTTCTATCTCTATGTTCTGTTTCCTATTGGTGTAGCCCTAAGCAGTGACAGACGAGAATCACTTTCATTGAAAGGGGTTGCCAAGCTTCCAAAAATTACGAATCTCCAGAAATCTCAGCAAATATTTTTTATCCAAACTGGATGATACTTTCAGGTAATGATAAGTACACTAAGCCTACTTGGTTCCCCAAATTTTGTTCTTCTGTGTTGAAGCGTTCTTTTCCAGTAACAGTTTGAATTTTGGCGTTTCACTCTGTTTTCTCCTATATTGATAGATGTATTTGGAACTCTAAATCAAGCCCGGTTTGTGCTAGCTTCTTGAAACTTGACACAATTAAGTAGTTTCAAGTTCTATCTCTATGTTCTGTTTCCGATTGATGTAGCCCTAAGAAGTGACAGGCGAGAAACACTTTCATTGAAAGGGTTTGCCAAGCTTCCAAATTTACGAATCTCCAGAAATCTCAGCAAATATTTTTACACCCAAACTGGGTGATACTTTCAGGTAATGATCAATACACTGAGCCCACTTTGTTCCCCAAATTTCGTTCTTCAATGTTGAAGCTTTCGTTTCCAGTAACAGTTCGAAATTTTAGGTTTCACTCTGTTTTCTCCTATATTGATAGATGTATTTGGAACTCTAAATCAAACACGGTTTGTGCTAGCTTCTTGAAACTTGACACAATTAAGTAGTTTCAAGATCTATCTCTATGTTCTGTTTCCTATTGATGTAGCCCTAAGCAGAGACAGGCGAGAAACACTTTCATTGAAAGGGGTTGCCAAGCTTCCAAAAATTACGAATCTCCAGAAATCTCAGCAAATATTTTTACACCCAATCTGGGTGATACTTTCAGGTAATGATCAGTACACTAAGCCCACTTAGTTCCCCATATTTCGTTCTTCTATGTTGAAGCGTTCGTTTCCAGTAACAGTTTGAATTTTGGCGTTTCACTCTGTTTTCTCCTATATTGATAGATGTATTTGGAACTCTAAATCAAGCACGGTTTGTGCTAGCTTCTTGAATCTTGACACAGTTAAGTAGTTTGAAGTTCTATCTCTATGTTCTGTTTCCGATTGATGTAGCCCTAAGCAGTGACAGGCGAGAAACACTTTCATTGAAAGGGGTTGCCAAGCGTCCAAAAATTACGAATCTCCTTAAATCTCAGCAAATATTTTTACACCCAAACTGGATGATACTTTCAGGTAATGATCAGTACACTAAGCCCACTTGGTTCCCCAAATTTCGTTCTTCTATATTGAAGCGTTCGTTTACAGTAACAGTTTGAATTTTGGCGTTTCACTCTGTTTTCTCCTATATTGATAGATGTATTTGGAACTCTAAATCAAGCACGGTTTGTGCTAGCTTTTTGAAACTTGACACAATTAATTAGTATCAAGTTCTATCTCTATGTTCTGTTTCCTATTGATGTAGCCCTAAGCAGTGACAGGCGAGAAACACTTTCATTGAAAGGGGTTGCCAAGCTTCCAAAAATTACGAATCTCCAGAAATCTCAGGAAATATTTTTACACCCAAACCGTTTGATACTTTCATGTAATGATCAGTACACTGAGCCCACTTGATTCCCCAAATTTCGTTCTTCAATGTTGCAGCATTCTTTTCCAGTAACAGTTTGAATTTTTAGGTTTCACTCTGTTTTCTCCTCTATTGATAGATGTATTTGGAACTCTAAATCAAGCACGGTTTGTGCTAGCTTCTTGAAACTTGACACAGTTAAGTAGTTTCAAGTTCTTTCTCTATGTTCTGTTTCCGATTGATGTAGCCCTAAGCAGTGACAGGCGAGAAACACTTTCATTGAAAGGGGTTGCCACGCGTCCAAAAATTACGAATCTCCAGAAATCTCAGCAAACATTTTTTCACCCAAACTGGATGATACTTTCAGGTAATGATCAGAACACTAAGCCCACTTGGTTCCCCAAATTTCGTTCTTTTATGTTGAAGCGTTCGTTTCCAGTAACAGTTTGAATTTTGGCGTTTCACTCTATTTTCTCCTATATTGATAGATGTATTTGGAACTCTAAATCAAGCACGGTTTGTGCTAGCTTTTTGAAACTTGACACAATTAAGTAGTTTCAAGTTCTATCTCTATGTTCTGTTTCCTATTGGTGTAGCCCTAAGCAGTGACAGGCGAGAAACACTTTCATTGAAAGGGGTTGCCAAGCTTCCAAAAATTACGAATCTCCAGAAATCTCAGCAAATATTTTTACACCAAACCGGGTGATACTTTCATGTAATGATCAGTACACTGAGCCCACTTTGTTCCCCAAATTTCGTTCTTCAATGTTGCAGCTTTCGTTTCCAGTAACAGTTTGAATTTTTAGGTTTCACTCTGTTTTCTCCTATATTGATAGATGTATTTGGAACTCTAAATCAAACACGGTTTGTGCTAGCTTCTTGAAACTTGACAAAATTAAGTAGTTTCAAATTCTATCTCTATGTTCTGTTTCCTATTGATCTAGCCCTAAGCAGTGATAGGCGAGAAACACTTTCATTGAAAGGGGTTGCCAAGCTTCCAAAAATTACGAATCTCCAGAAATCTCAGCAAATATTTTTTCACCCAAACTGGATGATACTTTCAGGTAATGATCAGTACACTAAGCCCACTTGGTTCCCCAAATTTCGTTCTTCTATGTTGAAGCGTTCGTTTCCAGTAACAGTTTGAATTTTGGCGTTTCACTCTGTTTTCTCCTATATAGATAGATGTATTTGGAACTCTAAATCAAGCACGGTTTGTGTTAGCTTCTTGAAACTTGACACAATTAAGTAGTTTCAAGTTCTATCTCTATGTTCTGTTTCCTATTGGTGTAGCCCTAAGCAGTGACAGGCGAGAAACACTTTCAATGAAAGGGGTTGCCAAGCTTCCAAAAATTACGAATCTCCAGAAATCTCAGCAAATATTTTTACACCCAAACTGGGTGATACTTTCAGGTAATGATCAGTACACTGAGCCCACTAGGTTCCCCAAATTTCGTTCTTCTATGTTGAAGCGTTCGTTTCCAGTAACAGTTTGAATTTTGGCGTTTCACTGTGTTTTCTCCTATATTAATGGATGTATTTGGAACTCTAAATCAAGCACGGTTTGTGCTAGCTTCTTGAAACTTGACACAGTTAAGTAGTTTCAAGTTCTATCTCTATGTTCTGTTTCCGATTGATGTAGCCCTAAGCAGTGACAGGCGAGAAACACTTTCATTGAAAGGGGTTGCCACGCGTCCAAAAATTACGAATCTCCAGAAATCTCAGCAAGTATTTTTACACCCAAACTGGATGATACTTTCAGGTAATGATCAGTACACTAAGCCCACTTGGTTCCCCATATTTCGTTCTTCTATGTTGAAGCGTTCGTTTCCAGTAACAGTTTGAATTTTGGCGTTTCACTCTGTTTTCTCCTATATTGATAGATGTATTTGGAACTCTAAATCAAGCACGGTTTGTGCTAGCTTCTTGAATCTTGACACCGTTAAGTAGTTTCAAGTTCTATCTCTATGTTCTGTTTCCGATTGATGTAGCCCTAAGCAGTGACAGGCGAGAAACACTTTCATTGAAAGGGGTTGCCAAGCGTCCAAAAATTACGAATCTCCAGAAATCTCAGCAAATATTTTTACACCCAAACTGGATGATACTTTCAGGTAATGATCAGTACACTAAGCCCACTTGGTTCCCCAAATTTCGTTCTTCTATGTTGAAGCGTTCGTTTACAGTAACAGTTTGAATTTTGGCGTTTCACTCTGTTTTCTCCTATATTGATAGATGTATTTGGAACTCTAAATCAAGCACGGTTTGTGCTAGCTTTTTGAAACTTGACACAATTAATTAGTATCAAGTTCTATCTCTATGTTCTGTTTCCGATTGATGTAGCCCTAAGCAGTGACAGGCGAGAAACACTTTCATTGAAAGGGGTTGCCAAGCTTCCAAAAATTACGAATCTCCAGAAATCTCAGGAAATATTTTTACACCCAAACCGGGTGATACTTTCATGTAATGATCAGTACACTGAGCCCACTTTGTTCCCCAAATTTCGTTCTTCAATGTTGCAGCTTTCGTTTCCAGTAACAGTTTGAATTTTTAGGTTTCACTCTGTTTTCTCCTCTATTGATAGATGTATTTGGAACTCTAAATCAAGCACGGTTTGTGCTAGCTTCTTGAAACTTGACACCGTTAAGTAGTTTCAAGTTCTATCTCTATGTTCTGTTTCTGATTGATGTAGCCCTAAGCAGTGACAGGCGAGAAACACTTTCATTGAAAGGGGTTGCCACGCATCCAAAACTTACGAATCTCCAGAAATCTCAGCAAACATTTTTTCACCCAAACTGGATGATACTTTCAGGTAATGATCAGAACACTAAGCCCACTTTTTCCCCAAATTTCGTTCTTCTATGTTGAAGCGTTCGTTTCCAGTAACAGTTTGAATTTTGGCGTTTCACTCTATTTTCTCCTATATTGATAGATGTATTTGGAACTCTAAATCAAGCACGGTTTGTGCTAGCTTTTTGAAACTTGACACAATTAAGTAGTTTCAAGTTCTATCTCTATGTTCTGTTTCCTATTGGTGTAGCCCTAAGCAGTGACAGACGAGAATCACTTTCATTGAAAGGGGTTGCCAAGCTTCCAAAAATTACGAATCTCCAGAAATCTCAGCAAATATTTTTTATCCAAACTGGATGATACTTTCAGGTAATGATAAGTACACTAAGCCTACTTGGTTCCCCAAATTTTGTTCTTCTGTGTTGAAGCGTTCTTTTCCAGTAACAGTTTGAATTTTGGCGTTTCACTCTGTTTTCTCCTATATTGATAGATGTATTTGGAACTCTAAATCAAGCCCGGTTTGTGCTAGCTTCTTGAAACTTGACACAATTAAGTAGTTTCAAGTTCTATCTCTATGTTCTGTTTCCGATTGATGTAGCCCTAAGAAGTGACAGGCGAGAAACACTTTCATTGAAAGGGGTTGCCAAGCTTCCAAATTTACGAATCTCCAGAAATCTCAGCAAATATTTTTACACCCAAACTGGGTGATACTTTCAGGTAATGATCAATACACTGAGCCCACTTTGTTCCCCAAATTTCGTTCTTCAATGTTGAAGCTTTCGTTTCCAGTAACAGTTCGAAATTTTAGGTTTCACTCTGTTTTCTCCTATATTGATAGATGTATTTGGAACTCTAAATCAAACACGGTTTGTGCTAGCTTCTTGAAACTTGACACAATTAAGTAGTTTCAAGATCTATCTCTATGTTCTGTTTCCTATTGATGTAGCCCTAAGCAGAGACAGGCGAGAAACACTTTCATTGAAAGGGGTTGCCAAGCTTCCAAAAATTACGAATCTCCAGAAATCTCAGCAAATATTTTTACACCCAATCTGGGTGATACTTTCAGGTAATGATCAGTACACTAAGCCCACTTAGTTCCCCATATTTCGTTCTTCTATGTTGAAGCGTTCGTTTCCAGTAACAGTTTGAATTTTGGCGTTTCACTCTGTTTTCTCCTATATTGATAGATGTATTTGGAACTCTAAATCAAGCACGGTTTGTGCTAGCTTCTTGAATCTTGACACAGTTAAGTAGTTTGAAGTTCTATCTCTATGTTCTGTTTCCGATTGATGTAGCCCTAAGCAGTGACAGGCGAGAAACACTTTCATTGAAAGGGGTTGCCACGCATCCAAAAATTACGAATCTCCAGAAATCTCAGCAAACATTTTTTCACCCAAACTGGATGATACTTTCAGGTAATGATCAGAACACTAAGCCCACTTTTTCCCCAAATTTCGTTCTTCTATGTTGAAGCGTTCGTTTCCAGTAACAGTTTGAATTTTGGCGTTTCACTCTATTTTCTCCTATATTGATAGATGTATTTGGAACTCTAAATCAAGCACGGTTTGTGCTAGCTTTTTGAAACTTGACACAATTAAGTAGTTTCAAGTTCTATCTCTATGTTCTGTTTCCTATTGGTGTAGCCCTAAGCAGTGACAGACGAGAATCACTTTCATTGAAAGGGGTTGCCAAGCTTCCAAAAATTACGAATCTCCAGAAATCTCAGCAAATATTTTTTATCCCAAACTGGATGATACTTTCAGGTAATGATCAGTACACTAAGCCTACTTGGTTCCCCAAATTTTGTTCTTCTGTGTTGAAGCGTTCTTTTCCAGTAACAGTTTGAATTTTGGCGTTTCACTCTGTTTTCTCCTATATTGATAGATATATTTGGAACTCTAAATCAAGCACGGTTTGTGCTAGCTTTTTGAAACTTGACACAATTAAGTAGTTTCAAGTTCTATCTCTATGTTCTGTTTCCGATTGATGTAGCCCTAAGCAGTGACAGGCGAGAAACACTTTCATTGAAAGGGGTTGCCAAGCGTCCAAAAATTACGAATCTCCAGAAATCTCAGCAAACATTTTTTCACCCAAACTGGGTGATACTTTCAGGTAATGATCAGTACACTGAGCCCACTTTGTTCCCCAAATTTCGTTCTTCTGTGTTGAAGCGTTCGTTTCCAGTAACAGTTTGAATTTTGGCGTTTCACTCTATTTTCTCCTATATTGATAGATGTATTTGGAACTCTAAATCAAGCCCGGTTTGTGCTAGCTTTTTGAAACTTGACACAATTAAGTAGTTTCAAGTTCTATCTCTATGTTCTGTTTCCTATTGGTGTAGCCCTAAGCAGTGACAGACGAGAATCACTTTCATTGAAAGGGGTTGCCAAGCTTCCAAAAATTACGAATCTCCAGAAATCTCAGCAAATATTTTTACACCCAAACTGGATGATACTTTCAGGTAATGATCAGTACACTGAGCCTACTTGGTTCCCCAAATTTTGTTCTTCTGTGTTGAAGCGTTCTTTTACAGTAACAGTTTGAATTTTGGCGTTTCACACTGTTTTCTCCTATATTGATAGATATATTTGGAACTCTAAATCAAGCACGGTTTGTGCTAGCTTTTTGAAACTTGACACAATTAAGTAGTTTCAAGTTCTATCTCTATGTTCTGTTTCCGATTGATGTAGCCCTAAGCAGTGACAGGCGAGAAACACTTTCATTGAAAGGGGTTGCCAAGCGTCCAAAAATTACGAATCTCCAGAAATCTCAGCAAACATTTTTTCACCCAAACTGGGTGATACTTTCAGGTAATGATCAGTACACTGAGCCCACTTTGTTCCCCAAATTTCGTTCTTCTGTGTTGAAGCGTTCGTTTCCAGTAACAGTTTGAATTTTGGCGTTTCACTCTATTTTCTCCTATATTGATAGATGTATTTGGAACTCTAAATCAAGCCCGGTTTGTGCTAGCTTTTTGAAACTTGACACAATTAAGTAGTTTCAAGTTCTATCTCTATGTTCTGTTTCCTATTGGTGTAGCCCTAAGCAGTGACAGACGAGAATCACTTTCATTGAAAGGGGTTGCCAAGCTTCCAAAAATTACGAATCTCCAGAAATCTCAGCAAATATTTTTTATCCAAACTGGATGATACTTTCAGGTAATGATAAGTACACTAAGCCTACTTGGTTCCCCAAATTTTGTTCTTCTGTGTTGAAGCGTTCTTTTCCAGTAACAGTTTGAATTTTGGCGTTTCACTCTGTTTTCTCCTATATTGATAGATGTATTTGGAACTCTAAATCAAGCCCGGTTTGTGCTAGCTTCTTGAAACTTGACACAATTAAGTAGTTTCAAGTTCTATCTCTATGTTCTGTTTCCGATTGATGTAGCCCTAAGAAGTGACAGGCGAGAAACACTTTCATTGAAAGGGGTTGCCAAGCTTCCAAATTTACGAATCTCCAGAAATCTCAGCAAATATTTTTACACCCAAACTGGGTGATACTTTCAGGTAATGATCAATACACTGAGCCCACTTTGTTCCCCAAATTTCGTTCTTCAATGTTGAAGCTTTCGTTTCCAGTAACAGTTCGAAATTTTAGGTTTCACTCTGTTTTCTCCTATATTGATAGATGTATTTGGAACTCTAAATCAAACACGGTTTGTGCTAGCTTCTTGAAACTTGACACAATTAAGTAGTTTCAAGATCTATCTCTATGTTCTGTTTCCTATTGATGTAGCCCTAAGCAGAGACAGGCGAGAAACACTTTCATTGAAAGGGGTTGCCAAGCTTCCAAAAATTACGAATCTCCAGAAATCTCAGCAAATATTTTTACACCCAATCTGGGTGATACTTTCAGGTAATGATCAGTACACTAAGCCCACTTAGTTCCCCATATTTCGTTCTTCTATGTTGAAGCGTTCGTTTCCAGTAACAGTTTGAATTTTGGCATTTCACTCTGTTTTCTCCTATATTGATAGATGTATTTGGAACTCTAAATCAAGCACGGTTTGTGCTAGCTTCTTGAATCTTGACACAGTTAAGTAGTTTGAAGTTCTATCTCTATGTTCTGTTTCCGATTGATGTAGCCCTAAGCAGTGACAGGCGAGAAACACTTTCATTGAAAGGGGTTGCCAAGCGTCCAAAAATTACGAATCTCCTTAAATCTCAGCAAATATTTTTACACCCAAACTGGATGATACTTTCAGGTAATGATCAGTACACTAAGCCCACTTGGTTCCCCAAATTTCGTTCTTCTATATTGAAGCGTTCGTTTACAGTAACAGTTTGAATTTTGGCGTTTCACTCTGTTTTCTCCTATATTGATAGATGTATTTGGAACTCTAAATCAAGCACGGTTTGTGCTAGCTTTTTGAAACTTGACACAATTAATTAGTATCAAGTTCTATCTCTATGTTCTGTTTCCTATTGATGTAGCCCTAAGCAGTGACAGGCGAGAAACACTTTCATTGAAAGGGGTTGCCAAGCTTCCAAAAATTACGAATCTCCAGAAATCTCAGGAAATATTTTTACACCCAAACCGTTTGATACTTTCATGTAATGATCAGTACACTGAGCCCACTTGATTCCCCAAATTTCGTTCTTCAATGTTGCAGCATTCTTTTCCAGTAACAGTTTGAATTTTTAGGTTTCACTCTGTTTTCTCCTCTATTGATAGATGTATTTGGAACTCTAAATCAAGCACGGTTTGTGCTAGCTTCTTGAAACTTGACACAGTTAAGTAGTTTCAAGTTCTTTCTCTATGTTCTGTTTCCGATTGATGTAGCCCTAAGCAGTGACAGGCGAGAAACACTTTCATTGAAAGGGGTTGCCACGCGTCCAAAAATTACGAATCTCCAGAAATCTCAGCAAACATTTTTTCACCCAAACTGGATGATACTTTCAGGTAATGATCAGAACACTAAGCCCACTTGGTTCCCCAAATTTCGTTCTTTTATGTTGAAGCGTTCGTTTCCAGTAACAGTTTGAATTTTGGCGTTTCACTCTATTTTCTCCTATATTGATAGATGTATTTGGAACTCTAAATCAAGCACGGTTTGTGCTAGCTTTTTGAAACTTGACACAATTAAGTAGTTTCAAGTTCTATCTCTATGTTCTGTTTCCTATTGGTGTAGCCCTAAGCAGTGACAGGCGAGAAACACTTTCATTGAAAGGGGTTGCCAAGCTTCCAAAAATTACGAATCTCCAGAAATCTCAGCAAATATTTTTACACCAAACCGGGTGATACTTTCATGTAATGATCAGTACACTGAGCCCACTTTGTTCCCCAAATTTCGTTCTTCAATGTTGCAGCTTTCGTTTCCAGTAACAGTTTGAATTTTTAGGTTTCACTCTGTTTTCTCCTATATTGATAGATGTATTTGGAACTCTAAATCAAACACGGTTTGTGCTAGCTTCTTGAAACTTGACAAAATTAAGTAGTTTCAAATTCTATCTCTATGTTCTGTTTCCTATTGATCTAGCCCTAAGCAGTGATAGGCGAGAAACACTTTCATTGAAAGGGGTTGCCAAGCTTCCAAAAATTACGAATCTCCAGAAATCTCAGCAAATATTTTTTCACCCAAACTGGATGATACTTTCAGGTAATGATCAGTACACTAAGCCCACTTGGTTCCCCAAATTTCGTTCTTCTATGTTGAAGCGTTCGTTTCCAGTAACAGTTTGAATTTTGGCGTTTCACTCTGTTTTCTCCTATATAGATAGATGTATTTGGAACTCTAAATCAAGCACGGTTTGTGTTAGCTTCTTGAAACTTGACACAATTAAGTAGTTTCAAGTTCTATCTCTATGTTCTGTTTCCTATTGGTGTAGCCCTAAGCAGTGACAGGCGAGAAACACTTTCAATGAAAGGGGTTGCCAAGCTTCCAAAAATTACGAATCTCCAGAAATCTCAGCAAATATTTTTACACCCAAACTGGGTGATACTTTCAGGTAATGATCAGTACACTGAGCCCACTAGGTTCCCCAAATTTCGTTCTTCTATGTTGAAGCGTTCGTTTCCAGTAACAGTTTGAATTTTGGCGTTTCACTGTGTTTTCTCCTATATTAATGGATGTATTTGGAACTCTAAATCAAGCACGGTTTGTGCTAGCTTCTTGAAACTTGACACAGTTAAGTAGTTTCAAGTTCTATCTCTATGTTCTGTTTCCGATTGATGTAGCCCTAAGCAGTGACAGGCGAGAAACACTTTCATTGAAAGGGGTTGCCACGCGTCCAAAAATTACGAATCTCCAGAAATCTCAGCAAGTATTTTTACACCCAAACTGGATGATACTTTCAGGTAATGATCAGTACACTAAGCCCACTTGGTTCCCCATATTTCGTTCTTCTATGTTGAAGCGTTCGTTTCCAGTAACAGTTTGAATTTTGGCGTTTCACTCTGTTTTCTCCTATATTGATAGATGTATTTGGAACTCTAAATCAAGCACGGTTTGTGCTAGCTTCTTGAATCTTGACACCGTTAAGTAGTTTCAAGTTCTATCTCTATGTTCTGTTTCCGATTGATGTAGCCCTAAGCAGTGACAGGCGAGAAACACTTTCATTGAAAGGGGTTGCCAAGCGTCCAAAAATTACGAATCTCCAGAAATCTCAGCAAATATTTTTACACCCAAACTGGATGATACTTTCAGGTAATGATCAGTACACTAAGCCCACTTGGTTCCCCAAATTTCGTTCTTCTATGTTGAAGCGTTCGTTTACAGTAACAGTTTGAATTTTGGCGTTTCACTCTGTTTTCTCCTATATTGATAGATGTATTTGGAACTCTAAATCAAGCACGGTTTGTGCTAGCTTTTTGAAACTTGACACAATTAATTAGTATCAAGTTCTATCTCTATGTTCTGTTTCCGATTGATGTAGCCCTAAGCAGTGACAGGCGAGAAACACTTTCATTGAAAGGGGTTGCCAAGCTTCCAAAAATTACGAATCTCCAGAAATCTCAGGAAATATTTTTACACCCAAACCGGGTGATACTTTCATGTAATGATCAGTACACTGAGCCCACTTTGTTCCCCAAATTTCGTTCTTCAATGTTGCAGCTTTCGTTTCCAGTAACAGTTTGAATTTTTAGGTTTCACTCTGTTTTCTCCTCTATTGATAGATGTATTTGGAACTCTAAATCAAGCACGGTTTGTGCTAGCTTCTTGAAACTTGACACCGTTAAGTAGTTTCAAGTTCTATCTCTATGTTCTGTTTCTGATTGATGTAGCCCTAAGCAGTGACAGGCGAGAAACACTTTCATTGAAAGGGGTTGCCACGCATCCAAAACTTACGAATCTCCAGAAATCTCAGCAAACATTTTTTCACCCAAACTGGATGATACTTTCAGGTAATGATCAGAACACTAAGCCCACTTTTTCCCCAAATTTCGTTCTTCTATGTTGAAGCGTTCGTTTCCAGTAACAGTTTGAATTTTGGCGTTTCACTCTATTTTCTCCTATATTGATAGATGTATTTGGAACTCTAAATCAAGCACGGTTTGTGCTAGCTTTTTGAAACTTGACACAATTAAGTAGTTTCAAGTTCTATCTCTATGTTCTGTTTCCTATTGGTGTAGCCCTAAGCAGTGACAGACGAGAATCACTTTCATTGAAAGGGGTTGCCAAGCTTCCAAAAATTACGAATCTCCAGAAATCTCAGCAAATATTTTTTATCCAAACTGGATGATACTTTCAGGTAATGATAAGTACACTAAGCCTACTTGGTTCCCCAAATTTTGTTCTTCTGTGTTGAAGCGTTCTTTTCCAGTAACAGTTTGAATTTTGGCGTTTCACTCTGTTTTCTCCTATATTGATAGATGTATTTGGAACTCTAAATCAAGCCCGGTTTGTGCTAGCTTCTTGAAACTTGACACAATTAAGTAGTTTCAAGTTCTATCTCTATGTTCTGTTTCCGATTGATGTAGCCCTAAGAAGTGACAGGCGAGAAACACTTTCATTGAAAGGGGTTGCCAAGCTTCCAAATTTACGAATCTCCAGAAATCTCAGCAAATATTTTTACACCCAAACTGGGTGATACTTTCAGGTAATGATCAATACACTGAGCCCACTTTGTTCCCCAAATTTCGTTCTTCAATGTTGAAGCTTTCGTTTCCAGTAACAGTTCGAAATTTTAGGTTTCACTCTGTTTTCTCCTATATTGATAGATGTATTTGGAACTCTAAATCAAACACGGTTTGTGCTAGCTTCTTGAAACTTGACACAATTAAGTAGTTTCAAGATCTATCTCTATGTTCTGTTTCCTATTGATGTAGCCCTAAGCAGAGACAGGCGAGAAACACTTTCATTGAAAGGGGTTGCCAAGCTTCCAAAAATTACGAATCTCCAGAAATCTCAGCAAATATTTTTACACCCAATCTGGGTGATACTTTCAGGTAATGATCAGTACACTAAGCCCACTTAGTTCCCCATATTTCGTTCTTCTATGTTGAAGCGTTCGTTTCCAGTAACAGTTTGAATTTTGGCGTTTCACTCTGTTTTCTCCTATATTGATAGATGTATTTGGAACTCTAAATCAAGCACGGTTTGTGCTAGCTTCTTGAATCTTGACACAGTTAAGTAGTTTGAAGTTCTATCTCTATGTTCTGTTTCCGATTGATGTAGCCCTAAGCAGTGACAGGCGAGAAACACTTTCATTGAAAGGGGTTGCCAAGCGTCCAAAAATTACGAATCTCCTTAAATCTCAGCAAATATTTTTACACCCAAACTGGATGATACTTTCAGGTAATGATCAGTACACTAAGCCCACTTGGTTCCCCAAATTTCGTTCTTCTATATTGAAGCGTTCGTTTACAGTAACAGTTTGAATTTTGGCGTTTCACTCTGTTTTCTCCTATATTGATAGATGTATTTGGAACTCTAAATCAAGCACGGTTTGTGCTAGCTTTTTGAAACTTGACACAATTAATTAGTATCAAGTTCTATCTCTATGTTCTGTTTCCTATTGATGTAGCCCTAAGCAGTGACAGGCGAGAAACACTTTCATTGAAAGGGGTTGCCAAGCTTCCAAAAATTACGAATCTCCAGAAATCTCAGGAAATATTTTTACACCCAAACCGTTTGATACTTTCATGTAATGATCAGTACACTGAGCCCACTTGATTCCCCAAATTTCGTTCTTCAATGTTGCAGCATTCTTTTCCAGTAACAGTTTGAATTTTTAGGTTTCACTCTGTTTTCTCCTCTATTGATAGATGTATTTGGAACTCTAAATCAAGCACGGTTTGTGCTAGCTTCTTGAAACTTGACACAGTTAAGTAGTTTCAAGTTCTTTCTCTATGTTCTGTTTCCGATTGATGTAGCCCTAAGCAGTGACAGGCGAGAAACACTTTCATTGAAAGGGGTTGCCACGCGTCCAAAAATTACGAATCTCCAGAAATCTCAGCAAACATTTTTTCACCCAAACTGGATGATACTTTCAGGTAATGATCAGAACACTAAGCCCACTTGGTTCCCCAAATTTCGTTCTTTTATGTTGAAGCGTTCATTTCCAGTAACAGTTTGAATTTTGGCGTTTCACTCTATTTTCTCCTATATTGATAGATGTATTTGGAACTCTAAATCAAGCACGGTTTGTGCTAGCTTTTTGAAACTTGACACAATTAAGTAGTTTCAAGTTCTATCTCTATGTTCTGTTTCCTATTGGTGTAGCCCTAAGCAGTGACAGGCGAGAAACACTTTCATTGAAAGGGGTTGCCAAGCTTCCAAAAATTACGAATCTCCAGAAATCTCAGCAAATATTTTTACACCAAACCGGGTGATACTTTCATGTAATGATCAGTACACTGAGCCCACTTTGTTCCCCAAATTTCGTTCTTCAATGTTGCAGCTTTCGTTTCCAGTAACAGTTTGAATTTTTAGGTTTCACTCTGTTTTCTCCTATATTGATAGATGTATTTGGAACTCTAAATCAAACACGGTTTGTGCTAGCTTCTTGAAACTTGACAAAATTAAGTAGTTTCAAATTCTATCTCTATGTTCTGTTTCCTATTGATCTAGCCCTAAGCAGTGATAGGCGAGAAACACTTTCATTGAAAGGGGTTGCCAAGCTTCCAAAAATTACGAATCTCCAGAAATCTCAGCAAATATTTTTTCACCCAAACTGGATGATACTTTCAGGTAATGATCAGTACACTAAGCCCACTTGGTTCCCCAAATTTCGTTCTTCTATGTTGAAGCGTTCGTTTCCAGTAACAGTTTGAATTTTGGCGTTTCACTCTGTTTTCTCCTATATAGATAGATGTATTTGGAACTCTAAATCAAGCACGGTTTGTGTTAGCTTCTTGAAACTTGACACAATTAAGTAGTTTCAAGTTCTATCTCTATGTTCTGTTTCCTATTGGTGTAGCCCTAAGCAGTGACAGGCGAGAAACACTTTCAATGAAAGGGGTTGCCAAGCTTCCAAAAATTACGAATCTCCAGAAATCTCAGCAAATATTTTTACACCCAAACTGGGTGATACTTTCAGGTAATGATCAGTACACTGAGCCCACTAGGTTCCCCAAATTTCGTTCTTCTATGTTGAAGCGTTCGTTTCCAGTAACAGTTTGAATTTTGGCGTTTCACTGTGTTTTCTCCTATATTAATGGATGTATTTGGAACTCTAAATCAAGCACGGTTTGTGCTAGCTTCTTGAAACTTGACACAGTTAAGTAGTTTCAAGTTCTATCTCTATGTTCTGTTTCCGATTGATGTAGCCCTAAGCAGTGACAGGCGAGAAACACTTTCATTGAAAGGGGTTGCCACGCGTCCAAAAATTACGAATCTCCAGAAATCTCAGCAAGTATTTTTACACCCAAACTGGATGATACTTTCAGGTAATGATCAGTACACTAAGCCCACTTGGTTCCCCATATTTCGTTCTTCTATGTTGAAGCGTTCGTTTCCAGTAACAGTTTGAATTTTGGCGTTTCACTCTGTTTTCTCCTATATTGATAGATGTATTTGGAACTCTAAATCAAGCACGGTTTGTGCTAGCTTCTTGAATCTTGACACCGTTAAGTAGTTTCAAGTTCTATCTCTATGTTCTGTTTCCGATTGATGTAGCCCTAAGCAGTGACAGGCGAGAAACACTTTCATTGAAAGGGGTTGCCAAGCGTCCAAAAATTACGAATCTCCAGAAATCTCAGCAAATATTTTTACACCCAAACTGGATGATACTTTCAGGTAATGATCAGTACACTAAGCCCACTTGGTTCCCCAAATTTCGTTCTTCTATGTTGAAGCGTTCGTTTACAGTAACAGTTTGAATTTTGGCGTTTCACTCTGTTTTCTCCTATATTGATAGATGTATTTGGAACTCTAAATCAAGCACGGTTTGTGCTAGCTTTTTGAAACTTGACACAATTAATTAGTATCAAGTTCTATCTCTATGTTCTGTTTCCGATTGATGTAGCCCTAAGCAGTGACAGGCGAGAAACACTTTCATTGAAAGGGGTTGCCAAGCTTCCAAAAATTACGAATCTCCAGAAATCTCAGGAAATATTTTTACACCCAAACCGGGTGATACTTTCATGTAATGATCAGTACACTGAGCCCACTTTGTTCCCCAAATTTCGTTCTTCAATGTTGCAGCTTTCGTTTCCAGTAACAGTTTGAATTTTTAGGTTTCACTCTGTTTTCTCCTCTATTGATAGATGTATTTGGAACTCTAAATCAAGCACGGTTTGTGCTAGCTTCTTGAAACTTGACACCGTTAAGTAGTTTCAAGTTCTATCTCTATGTTCTGTTTCTGATTGATGTAGCCCTAAGCAGTGACAGGCGAGAAACACTTTCATTGAAAGGGGTTGCCACGCATCCAAAAATTACGAATCTCCAGAAATCTCAGCAAACATTTTTTCACCCAAACTGGATGATACTTTCAGGTAATGATCAGAACACTAAGCCCACTTTTTCCCCATATTTCGTTCTTCTATGTTGAAGCGTTCGTTTCCAGTAACAGTTTGAATTTTGGCGTTTCACTCTATTTTCTCCTATATTGATAGATGTATTTGGAACTCTAAATCAAGCACGGTTTGTGCTAGCTTTTTGAAACTTGACACAATTAAGTAGTTTCAAGTTCTATCTCTATGTTCTGTTTCCTATTGGTGTAGCCCTAAGCAGTGACAGACGAGAATCACTTTCATTGAAAGGGGTTGCCAAGCTTCCAAAAATTACGAATCTCCAGAAATCTCAGCAAATATTTTTTATCCAAACTGGATGATACTTTCAGGTAATGATAAGTACACTAAGCCTACTTGGTTCCCCAAATTTTGTTCTTCTGTGTTGAAGCGTTCTTTTCCAGTAACAGTTTGAATTTTGGCGTTTCACTCTGTTTTCTCCTATATTGATAGATGTATTTGGAACTCTAAATCAAGCCCGGTTTGTGCTAGCTTCTTGAA
Source organism: Spermophilus citellus (assembly GCF_964194105.1). NCBI lineage: Eukaryota > Metazoa > Chordata > Mammalia > Rodentia > Sciuridae > Spermophilus > Spermophilus citellus. The sequence continues at coordinate 29,835,364 of NC_138193.1, read as the reverse complement.
ACTTGACACAATTAAGTAGTTTCAAGTTCTATCTCTATGTTCTGTTTCCGATTGATGTAGCCCTAAGAAGTGACAGGCGAGAAACACTTTCATTGAAAGGGTTTGCCAAGCTTCCAAATTTACGAATCTCCAGAAATCTCAGCAAATATTTTTACACCCAAACTGGGTGATACTTTCAGGTAATGATCAATACACTGAGCCCACTTTGTTCCCCAAATTTCGTTCTTCAATGTTGAAGCTTTCGTTTCCAGTAACAGTTCGAAATTTTAGGTTTCACTCTGTTTTCTCCTATATTGATAGATGTATTTGGAACTCTAAATCAAACACGGTTTGTGCTAGCTTCTTGAAACTTGACACAATTAAGTAGTTTCAAGATCTATCTCTATGTTCTGTTTCCTATTGATGTAGCCCTAAGCAGAGACAGGCGAGAAACACTTTCATTGAAAGGGGTTGCCAAGCTTCCAAAAATTACGAATCTCCAGAAATCTCAGCAAATATTTTTACACCCAATCTGGGTGATACTTTCAGGTAATGATCAGTACACTAAGCCCACTTAGTTCCCCATATTTCGTTCTTCTATGTTGAAGCGTTCGTTTCCAGTAACAGTTTGAATTTTGGCGTTTCACTCTGTTTTCTCCTATATTGATAGATGTATTTGGAACTCTAAATCAAGCACGGTTTGTGCTAGCTTCTTGAATCTTGACACAGTTAAGTAGTTTGAAGTTCTATCTCTATGTTCTGTTTCCGATTGATGTAGCCCTAAGCAGTGACAGGCGAGAAACACTTTCATTGAAAGGGGTTGCCAAGCGTCCAAAAATTACGAATCTCCTTAAATCTCAGCAAATATTTTTACACCCAAACTGGATGATACTTTCAGGTAATGATCAGTACACTAAGCCCACTTGGTTCCCCAAATTTCGTTCTTCTATATTGAAGCGTTCGTTTACAGTAACAGTTTGAATTTTGGCGTTTCACTCTGTTTTCTCCTATATTGATAGATGTATTTGGAACTCTAAATCAAGCACGGTTTGTGCTAGCTTTTTGAAACTTGACACAATTAATTAGTATCAAGTTCTATCTCTATGTTCTGTTTCCTATTGATGTAGCCCTAAGCAGTGACAGGCGAGAAACACTTTCATTGAAAGGGGTTGCCAAGCTTCCAAAAATTACGAATCTCCAGAAATCTCAGGAAATATTTTTACACCCAAACCGTTTGATACTTTCATGTAATGATCAGTACACTGAGCCCACTTGATTCCCCAAATTTCGTTCTTCAATGTTGCAGCATTCTTTTCCAGTAACAGTTTGAATTTTTAGGTTTCACTCTGTTTTCTCCTCTATTGATAGATGTATTTGGAACTCTAAATCAAGCACGGTTTGTGCTAGCTTCTTGAAACTTGACACAGTTAAGTAGTTTCAAGTTCTTTCTCTATGTTCTGTTTCCGATTGATGTAGCCCTAAGCAGTGACAGGCGAGAAACACTTTCATTGAAAGGGGTTGCCACGCGTCCAAAAATTACGAATCTCCAGAAATCTCAGCAAACATTTTTTCACCCAAACTGGATGATACTTTCAGGTAATGATCAGAACACTAAGCCCACTTGGTTCCCCAAATTTCGTTCTTTTATGTTGAAGCGTTCGTTTCCAGTAACAGTTTGAATTTTGGCGTTTCACTCTATTTTCTCCTATATTGATAGATGTATTTGGAACTCTAAATCAAGCACGGTTTGTGCTAGCTTTTTGAAACTTGACACAATTAAGTAGTTTCAAGTTCTATCTCTATGTTCTGTTTCCTATTGGTGTAGCCCTAAGCAGTGACAGGCGAGAAACACTTTCATTGAAAGGGGTTGCCAAGCTTCCAAAAATTACGAATCTCCAGAAATCTCAGCAAATATTTTTACACCAAACCGGGTGATACTTTCATGTAATGATCAGTACACTGAGCCCACTTTGTTCCCCAAATTTCGTTCTTCAATGTTGCAGCTTTCGTTTCCAGTAACAGTTTGAATTTTTAGGTTTCACTCTGTTTTCTCCTATATTGATAGATGTATTTGGAACTCTAAATCAAACACGGTTTGTGCTAGCTTCTTGAAACTTGACAAAATTAAGTAGTTTCAAATTCTATCTCTATGTTCTGTTTCCTATTGATCTAGCCCTAAGCAGTGATAGGCGAGAAACACTTTCATTGAAAGGGGTTGCCAAGCTTCCAAAAATTACGAATCTCCAGAAATCTCAGCAAATATTTTTTCACCCAAACTGGATGATACTTTCAGGTAATGATCAGTACACTAAGCCCACTTGGTTCCCCAAATTTCGTTCTTCTATGTTGAAGCGTTCGTTTCCAGTAACAGTTTGAATTTTGGCGTTTCACTCTGTTTTCTCCTATATAGATAGATGTATTTGGAACTCTAAATCAAGCACGGTTTGTGTTAGCTTCTTGAAACTTGACACAATTAAGTAGTTTCAAGTTCTATCTCTATGTTCTGTTTCCTATTGGTGTAGCCCTAAGCAGTGACAGGCGAGAAACACTTTCAATGAAAGGGGTTGCCAAGCTTCCAAAAATTACGAATCTCCAGAAATCTCAGCAAATATTTTTACACCCAAACTGGGTGATACTTTCAGGTAATGATCAGTACACTGAGCCCACTAGGTTCCCCAAATTTCGTTCTTCTATGTTGAAGCGTTCGTTTCCAGTAACAGTTTGAATTTTGGCGTTTCACTGTGTTTTCTCCTATATTAATGGATGTATTTGGAACTCTAAATCAAGCACGGTTTGTGCTAGCTTCTTGAAACTTGACACAGTTAAGTAGTTTCAAGTTCTATCTCTATGTTCTGTTTCCGATTGATGTAGCCCTAAGCAGTGACAGGCGAGAAACACTTTCATTGAAAGGGGTTGCCACGCGTCCAAAAATTACGAATCTCCAGAAATCTCAGCAAGTATTTTTACACCCAAACTGGATGATACTTTCAGGTAATGATCAGTACACTAAGCCCACTTGGTTCCCCATATTTCGTTCTTCTATGTTGAAGCGTTCGTTTCCAGTAACAGTTTGAATTTTGGCGTTTCACTCTGTTTTCTCCTATATTGATAGATGTATTTGGAACTCTAAATCAAGCACGGTTTGTGCTAGCTTCTTGAATCTTGACACCGTTAAGTAGTTTCAAGTTCTATCTCTATGTTCTGTTTCCGATTGATGTAGCCCTAAGCAGTGACAGGCGAGAAACACTTTCATTGAAAGGGGTTGCCAAGCGTCCAAAAATTACAAATCTCCAGAAATCTCAGCAAATATTTTTACACCCAAACTGGATGATACTTTCAGGTAATGATCAGTACACTAAGCCCACTTGGTTCCCCAAATTTCGTTCTTCTATGTTGAAGCGTTCGTTTACAGTAACAGTTTGAATTTTGGCGTTTCACTCTGTTTTCTCCTATATTGATAGATGTATTTGGAACTCTAAATCAAGCACGGTTTGTGCTAGCTTTTTGAAACTTGACACAATTAATTAGTATCAAGTTCTATCTCTATGTTCTGTTTCCGATTGATGTAGCCCTAAGCAGTGACAGGCGAGAAACACTTTCATTGAAAGGGGTTGCCAAGCTTCCAAAAATTACGAATCTCCAGAAATCTCAGGAAATATTTTTACACCCAAACCGGGTGATACTTTCATGTAATGATCAGTACACTGAGCCCACTTTGTTCCCCAAATTTCGTTCTTCAATGTTGCAGCTTTCGTTTCCAGTAACAGTTTGAATTTTTAGGTTTCACTCTGTTTTCTCCTCTATTGATAGATGTATTTGGAACTCTAAATCAAGCACGGTTTGTGCTAGCTTCTTGAAACTTGACACCGTTAAGTAGTTTCAAGTTCTATCTCTATGTTCTGTTTCTGATTGATGTAGCCCTAAGCAGTGACAGGCGAGAAACACTTTCATTGAAAGGGGTTGCCACGCATCCAAAAATTACGAATCTCCAGAAATCTCAGCAAACATTTTTTCACCCAAACTGGATGATACTTTCAGGTAATGATCAGAACACTAAGCCCACTTTTTCCCCAAATTTCGTTCTTCTATGTTGAAGCGTTCGTTTCCAGTAACAGTTTGAATTTTGGCGTTTCACTCTATTTTCTCCTATATTGATAGATGTATTTGGAACTCTAAATCAAGCACGGTTTGTGCTAGCTTTTTGAAACTTGACACAATTAAGTAGTTTCAAGTTCTATCTCTATGTTCTGTTTCCTATTGGTGTAGCCCTAAGCAGTGACAGACGAGAATCACTTTCATTGAAAGGGGTTGCCAAGCTTCCAAAAATTACGAATCTCCAGAAATCTCAGCAAATATTTTTTATCCAAACTGGATGATACTTTCAGGTAATGATAAGTACACTAAGCCTACTTGGTTCCCCAAATTTTGTTCTTCTGTGTTGAAGCGTTCTTTTCCAGTAACAGTTTGAATTTTGGCGTTTCACTGTGTTTTCTCCTATATTAATGGATGTATTTGGAACTCTAAATCAAGCACGGTTTGTGCTAGCTTCTTGAAACTTGACACAGTTAAGTAGTTTCAAGTTCTATCTCTATGTTCTGTTTCCGATTGATGTAGCCCTAAGCAGTGACAGGCGAGAAACACTTTCATTGAAAGGGGTTGCCACGCGTCCAAAAATTACGAATCTCCAGAAATCTCAGCAAGTATTTTTACACCCAAACTGGATGATACTTTCAGGTAATGATCAGTACACTAAGCCCACTTGGTTCCCCATATTTCGTTCTTCTATGTTGAAGCGTTCGTTTCCAGTAACAGTTTGAATTTTGGCGTTTCACTCTGTTTTCTCCTATATTGATAGATGTATTTGGAACTCTAAATCAAGCACGGTTTGTGCTAGCTTCTTGAAACTTGACACCGTTAAGTAGTTTCAAGTTCTATCTCTATGTTCTGTTTCCGATTGATGTAGCCCTAAGCAGTGACAGGTGAGAAACACTTTCATTGAAAGGGGTTGCCACGCCTCCAAAAATTACAAATCTCCAGAAATCTCAGCAAACATTTTTTCACCCAAACTGGATGATACTTTCAGGTACTGATCAGAACACTAAGCCCTCTTGGTTCCCCAAATTTCGTTCTTCTATGTTGAAGCGTTCGTTTCCAGTAACAGTTTGAATTTTGGCGTTTCACTCTATTTTCTCCTATATTGATAGATGTATTTGGAACTCTAAATCAAGCACGGTTTGTGCTAGCTTTTTGAAACTTGACACAATTAAGTAGTTTCAAGTTCTATCTCTATGTTCTGTTTCCTATTGGTGTAGCCCTAAGCAGTGACAGACGAGAATCACTTTCATTGAAAGGGGTTGCCAAGCTTCCAAAAATTACGAATCTCCAGAAATCTCAGCAAATATTTTTTATCCCAAACTGGATGATACTTTCAGGTAATGATCAGTACACTAAGCCTACTTGGTTCCCCAAATTTTGTTCTTCTGTGTTGAAGCGTTCTTTTCCAGTAACAGTTTGAATTTTGGCGTTTCACTCTGTTTTCTCCTATATTGATAGATATATTTGGAACTCTAAATCAAGCACGGTTTGTGCTAGCTTTTTGAAACTTGACACAATTAAGTAGTTTCAAGTTCTATCTCTATGTTCTGTTTCCGATTGATGTAGCCCTAAGCAGTGACAGGCGAGAAACACTTTCATTGAAAGGGGTTGCCAAGCGTCCAAAAATTACGAATCTCCAGAAATCTCAGCAAACATTTTTTCACCCAAACTGGGTGATACTTTCAGGTAATGATCAGTACACTGAGCCCACTTTGTTCCCCAAATGTCGTTCTTCAATGTTGCAGCTTTCGTTTCCAGTAACAGTTTGAATTTTTATGTTTCACTCTGTTTTCTCCTATATTGATAGATGTATTTGGAACTCTAAATCAAACACGGTTTGTGCTAGCTTCTTGAAACTTGACACAATTAAGTAGTTTCAAGTTCTATCTCTATGTTCTGTTTCCTATTGATGTAGCCCTAAGAAGTGACAGGCGAGAAACACTTTCATTGAAAGGGGTTGCCAAGCTTCCAAATTTACGAATCTCCAGAAATCTCAGCAAATATTTTTACACCCAAACTGGGTGATACTTTCAGGTAATGATCAGTACACTGAGCCCACTTTGTTCCCCAAATTTCGTTCTTCCATGTTGAAGCTTTCGTTTCCAGTAACAGTTCGAATTTTTAGGTTTCACTCTGTTTTCTCCTATATTGATAGATGTATTTGGAACTCTAAATCAAACACGGTTTTTGCTAGCTTCTTGAAACTTGACACAATTAAGTAGTTTCAAGATCTATCTCTATGTTCTGTTTCCTATTGATGTAGCCCTAAGCAGAGACAGGCGAGAAACACTTTCATTGATAGGGGTTGCCAAGCTTCCAAAAATTACGAATCTCCAGAAATCTCAGCAAATATTTTTACACCCAAACTGGGTGATACTTTCAGGTAATGATCAGTACACTAAGCCCACTTAGTTCCCCATATTTCGTTCTTCTATGTTGAAGCGTTCGTTTCCAGTAACAGTTTGAATTTTGGCGTTTCACTCTGTTTTCTCCTATATTGATAGATGTATTTGGAACTCTAAATCAAGCACGGTTTGTGCTAGCTTTTTGAAACTTGACACAATTAATTAGTATCAAGTTCTATCTCTATGTTCTGTTTCCGATTGATGTAGCCCTAAGCAGTGACAGGCGAGAAACACTTTCATTGAAAGGGGTTGCCAAGCTTCCAAAAATTACGAATCTCCAGAAATCTCAGGAAATATTTTTACACCCAAACCGGGTGATACTTTCATGTAATGATCAGTACACTGAGCCCACTTTGTTCCCCAAATTTCGTTCTTCAATGTTGCAGCTTTCGTTTCCAGTAACAGTTTGAATTTTTAGGTTTCACTCTGTTTTCTCCTCTATTGATAGATGTATTTGGAACTCTAAATCAAGCACGGTTTGTGCTAGCTTCTTGAAACTTGACACCGTTAAGTAGTTTCAAGTTCTATCTCTATGTTCTGTTTCCGATTGATGTAGCCCTAAGCAGTGACAGGCGAGAAACACTTTCATTGAAAGGGGTTGCCACGCGTCCAAAAATTACGAATCTCCAGAAATCTCAGCAAACATTTTTTCACCCAAACTGGATGATACTTTCAGGTAATGATCAGAACACTAAGCCCACTTGGTTCCCCAAATTTCGTTCTTCTATGTTGAAGCGTTCGTTTCCAGTAACAGTTTGAATTTTGGCGTTTCACTCTATTTTCTCCTATACTGATAGATGTATTTGGAACTCTAAATCAAGCACGGTTTGTGCTAGCTTTTTGAAACTTGACAAAATTAAGTAGTTTCAAGTTCTATCTCTATGTTCTGTTTCCTATTGGTGTAGCCCTAAGCAGTGACAGACGAGAATCACTTTCATTGAAAGGGGTTGCCAAGCTTCCAAAAATTACGAATCTCCAGAAATCTCAGCAAATATTTTTTATCCCAAACTGGATGATACTTTCAGGTAATGATCAGTACACTAAGCCTACTTGGTTCCCCAAATTTTGTTCTTCTGTGTTGAAGCGTTCTTTTCCAGTAACAGTTTGAATTTTGGCGTTTCACTCTGTTTTCTCCTATATTGATAGATATATTTGGAACTCTAAATCAAGCACGGTTTGTGCTAGCTTTTTGAAACTTGACACAATTAAGTAGTTTCAAGTTCTATATCTATGTTCTATTTCCGATTGATGTAGCCCTAAGCAGTGACAGGCGAGAAACACTTTCATTGAAAGGGGTTGCCAAGTGTCCAAAAATTACGAATCTCCAGAAATCTCAGCAAACATTTTTTCACCCAAACTGGGTGATACTTTCAGGTAATGATCAGTACACTGAGCCCACTTTGTTCCCCAAATGTCGTTCTTCAATGTTGCAGCTTTCGTTTCCAGTAACAGTTTGAATTTTTATGTTTCACTCTGTTTTCTCCTATATTGATAGATGTATTTGGAACTCTAAATCAAACACGGTTTGTGCTAGCTTCTTGAAACTTGACACAATTAATTAGTTTCAAGTTCTATCTCTATGTTCTGTTTCCGATTGATGTAGCCCTAAGCAGTGACAGGCGAGAAACACTTTCATTGAAAGGGTTTGCCAAGCGTCCAAAAATTACGAATCTCCAGAAATCTCAGCAAACATTTTTTCACCCAAACTGGATGATACTTTCAGGTAATGATCAGAACACTAAGCCCACTTTTTCCCCAAATTTCGTTCTTCTATGTTGAAGCGTTCGTTTCCAGTAACAGTTTGAATTTTGGCGTTTCACTCTATTTTCTCCTATATTGATAGATGTATTTGGAACTCTAAATCAAGCACGGTTTGTGCTAGCTTTTTGAAACTTGACACAATTAAGTAGTTTCAAGTTCTATCTCTATGTTCTGTTTCCTATTGGTGTAGCCCTAAGCAGTGACAGACGAGAATCACTTTCATTGAAAGGGGTTGCCAAGCTTCCAAAAATTACGAATCTCCAGAAATCTCAGCAAATATTTTTTATCCCAAACTTGATGATACTTTCAGGTAATGATCAGTACACTAAGCCTACTTGGTTCCCCAAATTTTGTTCTTCTGTGTTGAAGCGTTCTTTTCCAGTAACAGTTTGAATTTTGGCGTTTCACTCTGTTTTCTCCTATATTGATAGATATATTTGGAACTCTAAATCAAGCACGGTTTGTGCTAGCTTTTTGAAACTTGACACAATTAAGTAGTTTCAAGTTCTATCTCTATGTTCTGTTTCCGATTGATGTAGCCCTAAGCAGTGACAGGCGAGAAACACTTTCATTGAAAGGGGTTGCCAAGCGTCCAAAAATTACGAATCTCCAGAAATCTCAGCAAACATTTTTTCACCCAAACTGGGTGATACTTTCAGGTAATGATCAGTACACTGAGCCCACTTTGTTCCCCAAATTTCGTTCTTCTATGTTGAAGCGTTCGTTTCCAGTAACAGTTTGAATTTTGGCGTTTCACTCTATTTTCTCCTATATTGATATATGTATTTGGAACTCTAAATCAAGCCCGGTTTGTGCTAGCTTTTTGAAACTTGACACAATTAAGTAGTTTCAAGTTCTATCTCTATGTTCTGTTTCCTATTGGTGTAGCCCTAAGCAGTGACAGACGAGAATCACTTTCATTGAAAGGGGTTGCCAAGCTTCCAAAAATTACGAATCTCCAGAAATCTCAGCAAATATTTTTTATCCCAAACTGGATGATACTTTCAGGTAATGATCAGTACACTAAGCCTACTTGGTTCCCCAAATTTTGTTCTTCTGTGTTGAAGCGTTCTTTTACAGTAACAGTTTGAATTTTGGCGTTTCACACTGTTTTCTCCTATATTGATAGATATATTTGGAACTCTAAATCAAGCACGGTTTGTGCTAGCTTTTTGAAACTTGACACAATTAAGTAGTTTCAAGTTCTATCTCTATGTTCTGTTTCCGATTGATGTAGCCCTAAGCAGTGACCGGCGAGAAACACTTTCATTGAAAGAGGTTGCCAAGCGTCCAAAAATTACGAATCTCCAGAAATCTCAGCAAACATTTTTTCACCCAAACTGGGTGATACTTTCAGGTAATGATCAGTACACTGAGCCCACTTTGTTCCCCAAATGTCGTTCTTCAATGTTGCAGCTTTCGTTTCCAGTAACAGTTTGAATTTTTATGTTTCACTCTGTTTTCTCCTATATTGATAGATGTATTTGGAACTCTAAATCAAACACGGTTTGTGCTAGCTTCTTGAAACTTGACACAATTAATTAGTTTCAAGTTCTATCTCTATGTTCTGTTTCCTATTGATGTAGCCCTAAGAAGTGACAGGCGAGAAACACTTTCATTGAAAGGGGTTGCCAAGCTTCCAAATTTACGAATCTCCAGAAATCTCAGCAAATATTTTTACACCCAAACTGGGTGATACTTTCAGGTAATGATCAGTACACTGAGCCCACTTTGTTCCCCAAATTTCGTTCTTCAATGTTGAAGCTTTCGTTTCCAGTAACAGTTCGAATTTTTAGGTTTCACTCTGTTTTCTCCTATATTGATAGATGTATTTGGAACTCTATATCAAACACGGTTTGTGCTAGCTTCTTGAAACTTGACACAATTAAGTAGTTTCAAGATCTATCCCTATGTTCTGTTTCCTATTGATGTAGCCCTAAGCAGAGACAGGCGAGAAACACTTTCATTGAAAGGGGTTGCCAAGCTTCCAAAAATTACGAATCTCCAGAAATCTCAGCAAATATTTTTACACCCAAACTGGGTGATACTTTCAGGTAATGATCAGTACACTAAGCCCACTTAGTTCCCCATATTTCGTTCTTCTATGTTGAAGCGTTCGTTTCCAGTAACAGTTTGAATTTTGGCGTTTCACTCTGTTTTCTCCTATATTGATAGATGTATTTGGAACTCTAAATCAAGCACGGTTTGTGCTAGCTTCTTGAATCTTGACACAGTTAAGTAGTTTGAAGTTCTATCTCTATGTTCTGTTTCCGATTGATGTAGCCCTAAGCAGTGACAGGCGAGAAACACTTTCATTGAAAGGGGTTGCCAAGCGTCCAAAAATTACGAATCTCCAGAAATCTCAGCAAATATTTTTACACCCAAACTGGATGATACTTTCAGGTAATGATCAGTACACTAAGCCCACTTGGTTCCCCAAATTTCGTTCTTCTATGTTGAAGCGTTCGTTTACAGTAACAGTTTGAATTTTGGCGTTTCACTCTGTTTTCTCCTATATTGATAGATGTATTTGGAACTCTAAATCAAGCACGGTTTGTGCTAGCTTTTTGAAACTTGACACAATTAATTAGTATCAAGTTCTATCTCTATGTTCTGTTTCCTATTGATGTAGCCCTAAGCAGTGACAGGCGAGAAACACTTTCATTGAAAGGGGTTGCCAAGCTTCCAAAAATTACGAATCTCCAGAAATCTCAGGAAATATTTTTACACCCAAACCGGGTGATACTTTCATGTAATGATCAGTACACTGAGCCCACTTTGTTCCCCAAATTTCGTTCTTCAATGTTGCAGCTTTCGTTTCCAGTAACAGTTTGAATTTTTAGGTTTCACTCTGTTTTCTCCTCTATTGATAGATGTATTTGGAACTCTAAATCAAGCACGGTTTGTGCTAGCTTCTTGAAACTTGACACCGTTAAGTAGTTTCAAGTTCTATCTCTATGTTCTGTTTCTGATTGATGTAGCCCTAAGCAGTGACAGGCGAGAAACACTTTCATTGAAAGGGGTTGCCACGCATCCAAAAATTACGAATCTCCAGAAATCTCAGCAAACATTTTTTCACCCAAACTGGATGATACTTTCAGGTAATGATCAGAACACTAAGCCCACTTTTTCCCCAAATTTCGTTCTTCTATGTTGAAGCGTTCGTTTCCAGTAACAGTTTGAATTTTGGCGTTTCACTCTATTTTCTCCTATATTGATAGATGTATTTGGAACTCTAAATCAAGCACGGTTTGTGCTAGCTTTTTGAAACTTGACACAATTAAGTAGTTTCAAGTTCTATCTCTATGTTCTGTTTCCTATTGGTGTAGCCCTAAGCAGTGACAGACGAGAATCACTTTCATTGAAAGGGGTTGCCAAGCTTCCAAAAATTACGAATCTCCAGAAATCTCAGCAAATATTTTTTATCCCAAACTTGATGATACTTTCAGGTAATGATCAGTACACTAAGCCTACTTGGTTCCCCAAATTTTGTTCTTCTGTGTTGAAGCGTTCTTTTCCAGTAACAGTTTGAATTTTGGCGTTTCACTCTGTTTTCTCCTATATTGATAGATATATTTGGAACTCTAAATCAAGCACGGTTTGTGCTAGCTTTTTGAAACTTGACACAATTAAGTAGTTTCAAGTTCTATCTCTATGTTCTGTTTCCGATTGATGTAGCCCTAAGCAGTGACAGGCGAGAAACACTTTCATTGAAAGGGGTTGCCAAGCGTCCAAAAATTACGAATCTCCAGAAATCTCAGCAAACATTTTTTCACCCAAACTGGGTGATACTTTCAGGTAATGATCAGTACACTGAGCCCACTTTGTTCCCCAAATTTCGTTCTTCTATGTTGAAGCGTTCGTTTCCAGTAACAGTTTGAATTTTGGCGTTTCACTCTATTTTCTCCTATATTGATAGATGTATTTGGAACTCTAAATCAAGCACGGTTTGTGCTAGCTTTTTGAAACTTGACACAATTAAGTAGTTTCAAGTTCTATCTCTATGTTCTGTTTCCTATTGGTGTAGCCCTAAGCAGTGACAGACGAGAATCACTTTCATTGAAAGGGGTTGCCAAGCTTCCAAAAATTACGAATCTCCAGAAATATCAGCAAATATTTTTTATCCAAACTGGATGATACTTTCAGGTAATGATAAGTACACTAAGCCTACTTGGTTCCCCAAATTTTGTTCTTCTGTGTTGAAGCGTTCTTTTCCAGTAACAGTTTGAATTTTGGCGTTTCACTCTGTTTTCTCCTATATTGATAGATGTATTTGGAACTCTAAATCAAGCCCGGTTTGTGCTAGCTTCTTGAAACTTGACACAATTAAGTAGTTTCAAGTTCTATCTCTATGTTCTGTTTCCGATTGATGTAGCCCTAAGAAGTGACAGGCGAGAAACACTTTCATTGAAAGGGGTTGCCAAGCTTCCAAATTTACGAATCTCCAGAAATCTCAGCAAATATTTTTACACCCAAACTGGGTGATACTTTCAGGTAATGATCAATACACTGAGCCCACTTTGTTCCCCAAATTTCGTTCTTCAATGTTGAAGCTTTCGTTTCCAGTAACAGTTCGAAATTTTAGGTTTCACTCTGTTTTCTCCTATATTGATAGATGTATTTGGAACTCTAAATCAAACACGGTTTGTGCTAGCTTCTTGAAACTTGACACAATTAAGTAGTTTCAAGATCTATCTCTATGTTCTGTTTCCTATTGATGTAGCCCTAAGCAGAGACAGGCGAGAAACACTTTCATTGAAAGGGGTTGCCAAGCTTCCAAAAATTACGAATCTCCAGAAATCTCAGCAAATATTTTTACACCCAAACTGGGTGATACTTTCAGGTAATGATCAGTACACTAAGCCCACTTAGTTCCCCATATTTCGTTCTTCTATGTTGAAGCGTTCGTTTCCAGTAACAGTTTGAATTTTGGCGTTTCACTCTGTTTTCTCCTATATTGATAGATGTATTTGGAACTCTAAATCAAGCACGGTTTGTGCTAGCTTCTTGAATCTTGACACAGTTAAGTAGTTTGAAGTTCTATCTCTATGTTCTGTTTCCGATTGATGTAGCCCTAAGCAGTGACAGGCGAGAAACACTTTCATTGAAAGGGGTTGCCACGCATCCAAAAATTACGAATCTCCAGAAATCTCAGCAAACATTTTTTCACCCAAACTGGATGATACTTTCAGGTAATGATCAGAACACTAAGCCCACTTTTTCCCCAAATTTCGTTCTTCTATGTTGAAGCGTTCGTTTCCAGTAACAGTTTGAATTTTGGCGTTTCACTCTATTTTCTCCTATATTGATAGATGTATTTGGAACTCTAAATCAAGCACGGTTTGTGCTAGCTTTTTGAAACTTGACACAATTAAGTAGTTTCAAGTTCTATCTCTATGTTCTGTTTCCTATTGGTGTAGCCCTAAGCAGTGACAGACGAGAATCACTTTCATTGAAAGGGGTTGCCAAGTTTCCAAAAATTACGAATCTCCAGAAATCTCAGCAAATATTTTTTATCCCAAACTGGATGATACTTTCAGGTAATGATCAGTACACTAAGCCTACTTGGTTCCCCAAATTTTGTTCTTCTGTGTTGAAGCGTTCTTTTCCAGTAACAGTTTGAATTTTGGCGTTTCACTCTGTTTTCTCCTATATTGATAGATATATTTGGAACTCTAAATCAAGCACGGTTTGTGCTAGCTTTTTGAAACTTGACACAATTAAGTAGTTTCAAGTTCTATCTCTATGTTCTGTTTCCGATTGATGTAGCCCTAAGCAGTGACAGGCGAGAAACACTTTCATTGAAAGGGGTTGCCAAGCGTCCAAAAATTACGAATCTCCAGAAATCTCAGCAAACATTTTTTCACCCAAACTGGGTGATACTTTCAGGTAATGATCAGTACACTGAGCCCACTTTGTTCCCCAAATTTCGTTCTTCTATGTTGAAGCGTTCGTTTCCAGTAACAGTTTGAATTTTGGCGTTTCACTCTATTTTCTCCTATATTGATAGATGTATTTGGAACTCTAAATCAAGCACGGTTTGTGCTAGCTTTTTGAAACTTGACACAATTAAGTAGTTTCAAGTTCTATCTCTATGTTCTGTTTCCTATTGGTGTAGCCCTAAGCAGTGACAGACGAGAATCACTTTCATTGAAAGGGGTTGCCAAGCTTCCAAAAATTACGAATCTCCAGAAATATCAGCAAATATTTTTTATCCAAACTGGATGATACTTTCAGGTAATGATAAGTACACTAAGCCTACTTGGTTCCCCAAATTTTGTTCTTCTGTGTTGAAGCGTTCTTTTCCAGTAACAGTTTGAATTTTGGCGTTTCACTCTGTTTTCTCCTATATTGATAGATGTATTTGGAACTCTAAATCAAGCCCGGTTTGTGCTAGCTTCTTGAAACTTGACACAATTAAGTAGTTTCAAGTTCTATCTCTATGTTCTGTTTCCGATTGATGTAGCCCTAAGAAGTGACAGGCGAGAAACACTTTCATTGAAAGGGGTTGCCAAGCTTCCAAATTTACGAATCTCCAGAAATCTCAGCAAATATTTTTACACCCAAACTGGGTGATACTTTCAGGTAATGATCAATACACTGAGCCCACTTTGTTCCCCAAATTTCGTTCTTCAATGTTGAAGCTTTCGTTTCCAGTAACAGTTCGAAATTTTAGGTTTCACTCTGTTTTCTCCTATATTGATAGATGTATTTGGAACTCTAAATCAAACACGGTTTGTGCTAGCTTCTTGAAACTTGACACAATTAAGTAGTTTCAAGATCTATCTCTATGTTCTGTTTCCTATTGATGTAGCCCTAAGCAGAGACAGGCGAGAAACACTTTCATTGAAAGGGGTTGCCAAGCTTCCAAAAATTACGAATCTCCAGAAATCTCAGCAAATATTTTTACACCCAAACTGGGTGATACTTTCAGGTAATGATCAGTACACTAAGCCCACTTAGTTCCCCATATTTCGTTCTTCTATGTTGAAGCGTTCGTTTCCAGTAACAGTTTGAATTTTGGCGTTTCACTCTGTTTTCTCCTATATTGATAGATGTATTTGGAACTCTAAATCAAGCACGGTTTGTGCTAGCTTCTTGAATCTTGACACAGTTAAGTAGTTTGAAGTTCTATCTCTATGTTCTGTTTCCGATTGATGTAGCCCTAAGCAGTGACAGGCGAGAAACACTTTCATTGAAAGGGGTTGCCAAGCGTCCAAAAATTACGAATCTCCTTAAATCTCAGCAAATATTTTTACACCCAAACTGGATGATACTTTCAGGTAATGATCAGTACACTAAGCCCACTTGGTTCCCCAAATTGCGTTCTTCTATATTGAAGCGTTCGTTTACAGTAACAGTTTGAATTTTGGCGTTTCACTCTGTTTTCTCCTATATTGATAGATGTATTTGGAACTCTAAATCAAGCACGGTTTGTGCTAGCTTTTTGAAACTTGACACAATTAATTAGTATCAAGTTCTATCTCTATGTTCTGTTTCCTATTGATGTAGCCCTAAGCAGTGACAGGCGAGAAACACTTTCATTGAAAGGGGTTGCCAAGCTTCCAAAAATTACGAATCTCCAGAAATCTCAGGAAATATTTTTACACCCAAACCGTTTGATACTTTCATGTAATGATCAGTACACTGAGCCCACTTTGTTCCCCAAATTTCGTTCTTCAATGTTGCAGCTTTCGTTTCCAGTAACAGTTTGAATTTTTAGGTTTCACTCTGTTTTCTCCTATATTGATAGATGTATTTGGAACTCTAAATCAAACACGGTTTGTGCTAGCTTCTTGAAACTTGACAAAATTAAGTAGTTTCAAATTCTATCTCTATGTTCTGTTTCCTATTGATCTAGCCCTAAGCAGTGATAGGCGAGAAACACTTTCATTGAAAGGGGTTGCCAAGCTTCCAAAAATTACGAATCTCCAGAAATCTCAGCAAATATTTTTTCACCCAAACTGGATGATACTTTCAGGTAATGATCAGTACACTAAGCCCACTTGGTTCCCCAAATTTCGTTCTTCTATGTTGAAGCGTTCGTTTCCAGTAACAGTTTGAATTTTGGCGTTTCACTCTGTTTTCTCCTATATAGATAGATGTATTTGGAACTCTAAATCAAGCACGGTTTGTGTTAGCTTCTTGAAACTTGACACAATTAAGTAGTTTCAAGTTCTATCTCTATGTTCTGTTTCCTATTGGTGTAGCCCTAAGCAGTGACAGGCGAGAAACACTTTCAATGAAAGGGGTTGCCAAGCTTCCAAAAATTACGAATCTCCAGAAATCTCAGCAAATATTTTTACACCCAAACTGGGTGATACTTTCAGGTAATGATCAGTACACTGAGCCCACTAGGTTCCCCAAATTTCGTTCTTCTATGTTGAAGCGTTCGTTTCCAGTAACAGTTTGAATTTTGGCGTTTCACTGTGTTTTCTCCTATATTAATGGATGTATTTGGAACTCTAAATCAAGCACGGTTTGTGCTAGCTTCTTGAAACTTGACACAGTTAAGTAGTTTCAAGTTCTATCTCTATGTTCTGTTTCCGATTGATGTAGCCCTAAGCAGTGACAGGCGAGAAACACTTTCATTGAAAGGGGTTGCCACGCGTCCAAAAATTACGAATCTCCAGAAATCTCAGCAAACATTTTTTCACCCAAACTGGATAATACTTTCAGGTAATGATCAGTACACTAAGCCCACTTGGTTCCCCAAATTTCGTTCTTCTATGTTGAAGCGTTCGTTTCCAGTAACAGTTTGAATTTTGTGGTTTTACTCTGTTTTCTCCTATATTGATAGATGTATTTGGAACTCTAAATCAAGCACGGTTTGTGCTAGCTTTTTGAAACTTGACACAATTAAGTAGTTTCAAATTCTATCTCTATGTTTTGTTTCCTATTGGTGTAGCCCTAAGCAGTGACAGACGAGAAACCCTTTCATTGAAAGGGGTTGCCAAGCTTCCAAAAATTACGAATCTCCAGAAATCTCAGCAAATATTTTTTATCCCAAACTGGATGATACTTTCAGGTAATGATCAGTACACTAAGCCTACTTGGTTCCCCAAATTTCGTTCTTCTATGTTAAAGCGTTCGTTTCCAGTAACAGTTTGAATTTTGGCGTTTCACTCTGTTTTCTCCTATATTGATAGATGTATTTGGAACTCTAAATCAAGCACGGTTTGTGCTAGCTTCTTGAAACTTGACAGAATTAAGTAGTTTCAAGTTCTAACTCTATGTTCTCTTTCCGATTGATGTAGCCCTAAGCAGTGACAGGCGAGAAACACTTTCATTGAAAGGGGTTGCCAAGCGTCCAAAAATTACGAATCTCCAGAAATCTCAGCAAACATTTTTTCACCCAAACTGGATGATACTTTCAGGTAATGATCAGTACACTAAGCCCACTTGGTTCCCCAAATTTCGTTCTTCTATGTTGAAGCGTTCGTTTCCAGTAACAGTTTGAATTTTGGCGTTTCACTCTATTTTCTCCTATATTGATAGATGTGTTTGGAACTCTAAATCAAGCACGGTTTGTGCTAGCTTCTTGAAACTTGACACAGTTAAGTAGATTCAAGTTCTCTCTCTATGTTCTGTTTCCGATTGATGTAGCCCTAAGCAGTGACAGGCGAGAAACACTTTCATTGAAAGGGGTTGCCAAGCATCCAAAAATTACGAATCTCCAGAAATCTCAGCAAGTATTTTTACACCCAAACTGGATGATACTTTCAGGTAATGATCAGTACACCAATCCCACTTGGTTCCCCAAATTTCGTTCTTCTATGTTGAAGCGTTCGTTTCCAGTAACAGTTTGAATTTTCGCGTTTCACTCTGTTTTCTCCTATATTGATAGATGTATTTGGAACTCTAAATCAAGCACGGTTTGTGGTAGCATCTTGAAACTTGACATAGTTAAGTAGATTCAAGTTCTCTCTCTATGTTCTGTTTCCGATTGATGTAGCCCTAAGCAGTGACAGGCGAGAAACACTTTCATTGAAAGGGGTTGCCAAGCTTCCAAAAATTACGAATCTCCAGAAATCTCAGCAAGTATTTTTACACCCAAACTGGATGATACTTTCAGGTAATGATCAGTACACTAAGCCCACTTGGTTCCCCATATTTCGTTCTTCTATGTTGAAGCGTTCGTTTCCAGTAACAGTTTGAATTTTGGCGTTTCACTCTGTTTTCTCCTATATTGATAGATGTATTTGGAACTCTAAATCAAGCACGGTTTGTGCTAGCTTCTTGAAACTTGACACCGTTAAGTAGTTTCAAGTTCTATCTCTATGTTCTGTTTCCGATTGATGTAGCCCTAAGCAGTGACAGGTGAGAAACACTTTCATTGAAAGGGGTTGCCACGCCTCCAAAAATTACAAATCTCCAGAAATCTCAGCAAACATTTTTTCACCCAAACTGGATGATACTTTCAGGTAATGATCAGAACACTAAGCCCTCTTGGTTCCCCAAATTTCGTTCTTCTATGTTGAAGCGTTCGTTTCCAGTAACAGTTTGAATTTTGGCGTTTCACTCTATTTTCTCCTATATTGATAGATGTATTTGGAACTCTAAATCAAGCACGGTTTGTGCTAGCTTTTTGAAACTTGACACAATTAAGTAGTTTCAAGTTCTATCTCTATGTTCTGTTTCCTATTGGTGTAGCCCTAAGCAGTGACAGACGAGAATCACTTTCATTGAAAGGGGTTGCCAAGCTTCCAAAAATTACGAATCTCCAGAAATCTCAGCAAATATTTTTTATCCCAAACTGGATGATACTTTCAGGTAATGATCAGTACACTAAGCCTACTTGGTTCCCCAAATTTTGTTCTTCTGTGTTGAAGCGTTCTTTTCCAGTAACAGTTTGAATTTTGGCGTTTCACTCTGTTTTCTCTTATATTGATAGATATATTTGGAACTCTAAATCAAGCACAGTTTGTGCTAGCTTTTTGAAACTTGACACAATTAAGTAGTTTCAAGTTCTGTCTCTATGTTCTGTTTCCGATTGATGTAGCCCTAAGCAGTGACAGGCGAGAAACACTTTCATTGAAAGGGGTTGCCAAGCGTCCAAAAATTACGAATCTCCAGAAATCTCAGCAAACATTTTTTCACCCAAACTGGGTGATACTTTCAGGTAATGATCAGTACACTGAGCCCACTTTGTTCCCCAAATGTCGTTCTTCAATGTTGCAGCTTTCGTTTCCAGTAACAGTTTGAATTTTTATGTTTCACTCTGTTTTCTCCTATATTGATAGATGTATTTGGAACTCTAAATCAAACACGGTTTGTGCTAGCTTCTTGAAACTTGACACAATTAATTAGTTTCAAGTTCTATCTCTATGTTCTGTTTCCTATTGATGTAGCCCTAAGAAGTGACAGGCGAGAAACACTTTCATTGAAAGGGGTTGCCAAGCTTCCAAATTTACGAATCTCCAGAAATCTCAGCAAATATTTTTACACCCAAACTGGGTGATACTTTCAGGTAATGATCAGTACACTGAGCCCACTTTGTTCCCCAAATTTCGTTCTTCCATGTTGAAGCTTTCGTTTCCAGTAACAGTTCGAATTTTTAGGTTTCACTCTGTTTTCTCCTATATTGATAGATGTATTTGGAACTCTAAATCAAACACGGTTTTTGCTAGCTTCTTGAAACTTGACACAATTAAGTAGTTTCAAGATCTATCTCTATGTTCTGTTTCCTATTGATGTAGCCCTAAGCAGAGACAGGCGAGAAACACTTTCATTGATAGGGGTTGCCAAGCTTCCAAAAATTACGAATCTCCAGAAATCTCAGCAAATATTTTTACACCCAAACTGGGTGATACTTTCAGGTAATGATCAGTACACTAAGCCCACTTAGTTCCCCATATTTCGTTCTTCTATGTTGAAGCGTTCGTTTCCAGTAACAGTTTGAATTTTGGCGTTTCACTCTGTTTTCTCCTATATTGATAGATGTATTTGGAACTCTAAATCAAGCACGGTTTGTGCTAGCTTTTTGAAACTTGACACAATTAATTAGTATCAAGTTCTATCTCTATGTTCTGTTTCCGATTGATGTAGCCCTAAGCAGTGACAGGCGAGAAACACTTTCATTGAAAGGGGTTGCCAAGCTTCCAAAAATTACGAATCTCCAGAAATCTCAGGAAATATTTTTACACCCAAACCGGGTGATACTTTCATGTAATGATCAGTACACTGAGCCCACTTTGTTCCCCAAATTTCGTTCTTCAATGTTGCAGCTTTCGTTTCCAGTAACAGTTTGAATTTTTAGGTTTCACTCTGTTTTCTCCTCTATTGATAGATGTATTTGGAACTCTAAATCAAGCACGGTTTGTGCTAGCTTCTTGAAACTTGACACCGTTAAGTAGTTTCAAGTTCTATCTCTATGTTCTGTTTCCGATTGATGTAGCCCTAAGCAGTGACAGGCGAGAAACACTTTCATTGAAAAGGGTTGCCACGCGTCCAAAAATTACGAATCTCCAGAAATCTCAGCAAACATTTTTTCACCCAAACTGGATGATACTTTCAGGTAATGATCAGAACACTAAGCCCACTTGGTTCCCCAAATTTCGTTCTTCTATGTTGAAGCGTTCGTTTCCAGTAACAGTTTGAATTTTGGCGTTTCACTCTATTTTCTCCTATACTGATAGATGTATTTGGAACTCTAAATCAAGCACGGTTTGTGCTAGCTTTTTGAAACTTGACAAAATTAAATAGTTTCAAGTTCTATCTCTATGTTCTGTTTCCTATTGGTGTAGCCCTAAGCAGTGACAGACGAGAATCACTTTCATTGAAAGGGGTTGCCAAGCTTCCAAAAATTACGAATCTCCAGAAATCTCAGCAAATATTTTTTATCCCAAACTGGATGATACTTTCAGGTAATGATCAGTACACTAAGC
Organism: Spermophilus citellus; assembly: GCF_964194105.1. Lineage (NCBI taxonomy): Eukaryota > Metazoa > Chordata > Mammalia > Rodentia > Sciuridae > Spermophilus > Spermophilus citellus. The sequence continues at coordinate 29,814,237 of NC_138193.1, read as the reverse complement.
CTACTTGGTTCCCCAAATTTTGTTCTTCTGTGTTGAAGCGTTCTTTTCCAGTAACAGTTTGAATTTTGGCGTTTCACTCTGTTTTCTCCTATATTGATAGATATATTTGGAACTCTAAATCAAGCACGGTTTGTGCTAGCTTTTTGAAACTTGACACAATTAAGTAGTTTCAAGTTCTATATCTATGTTCTATTTCCGATTGATGTAGCCCTAAGCAGTGACAGGCGAGAAACACTTTCATTGAAAGGGGTTGCCAAGTGTCCAAAAATTACGAATCTCCAGAAATCTCAGCAAACATTTTTTCACCCAAACTGGGTGATACTTGCAGGTAATGATCAGTACACTGAGCCCACTTTGTTCCCCAAATGTCGTTCTTCAATGTTGCAGCTTTCGTTTCCAGTAACAGTTTGAATTTTTATGTTTCACTCTGTTTTCTCCTATATTGATAGATGTATTTGGAACTCTAAATCAAACACGGTTTGTGCTAGCTTCTTGAAACTTGACACAATTAATTAGTTTCAAGTTCTATCTCTATGTTCTGTTTCCTATTGATGTAGCCCTAAGAAGTGACAGGCGAGAAACACTTTCATTGAAAGAGGTTGCCAAGCTTCCAAATTTACGAATCTCCAGAAATCTCAGCAAATATTTTTACACCCAAACTGGGTGATACTTTCAGGTAATGATCAGTACACTGAGCCCACTTTGTTCCCCAAATTTCGTTCTTCAATGTTGAAGCTTTCGTTTCCAGTAACAGTTCGAATTTTTAGGTTTCACTCTGTTTTCTCCTATATTGATAGATGTATTTGGAACTCTAAATCAAACACGGTTTGTGCTAGCTTCTTGAAACTTGACACAATTAAGTAGTTTCAAGTTCTAGCTCTATGTTCTGTTTCCGATTGATGTAGCCCTAAGCAGTGACAGGCGAGAAACACTTTCATTGAAAGGGGTTGCCAAGCTTCCAAAAATTACGAATCTCCAGAAATCTCAGCAAACATTTTTTCACCCAAACTGGATGATACTTTCAGGTAATGATCAGTACACTAAGCCCACTTGGTTCCCCAAATTTCATTCTTCTATGTTGAAGCGTTCGTTTCCAGTAACAGTTTGAATTTTGTGGTTTCACTCTGTTTTCTCCTATATTGATAGATGTATTTGGAACTCTAAATCAAGCACGGTTTGTGCTAGCTTTTTGAAACTTGACACAATTAAGTAGTTTCAAATTCTATCTCTATGTTTTGTTTCCTATTGGTGTAGCCCTAAGCAGTGACAGACGAGAAACCCTTTCATTGAAAGGGGTTGCCAAGCTTCCAAAAATTACGAATCTCCAGAAATCTCAGCAAACATTTTTTCACCCAAACTGGATGATACTTTCAGGTAATGATCAGTACACTAAGCCCACTTGGTTCCCCAAATTTCGTTCTTCTATGTTGAAGCGTTCGTTTCCAGTAACAGTTTGAATTTTGGCGTTTCACTCTATTTTCTCCTATATTGATAGATGTGTTTGGAACTCTAAATCAAGCACGGTTTGTGCTAGCTTCTTGAAACTTGACACAGTTAAGTAGATTCAAGTTCTCTCTCTATGTTCTGTTTCCGATTGATGTAGCCCTAAGCAGTGACAGGCGAGAAACACTTTCATTGAAAGGGGTTGCCAAGCTTCCAAAAATTACGAATCTCCAGAAATCTCAGCAAGTATTTTTACACCCAAACTGGATGATACTTTCACGTAATGATCACTACACCAAGCCCACTTGGTTCCCCATATTTGGTTCTTCTATGTTGAAGCGTTCGTTTCCAGTAACAGTTTGAATTTTGGCGTTTCACTCTGTTTTCTCCTATATTGATAGATGTATTTGGAACTCTAAATCAAGCACGGTTTGTGCTAGCTTCTTGAATCTTGACACCGTTAAGTAGTTTCAAGTTCTATCTCTATGTTCTGTTTCCGATTGATGTAGCCCTAAGCAGTGACAGGCGAGAAACACTTTCATTGAAAGGGGTTGCCACGCGTCCAAAAATTACGAATCTCCAGAAATCTAAGCAAACATTTTTTCAACCAAACTGGATGATACTTTCAGGTAATGACCAGAACACTAAGCCCACTTGGTTCCCCAAATTTCGTTCTTCTATGTTGAAGCGTTCGTTTCCAGTAACAGTTTGAATTTTGGCGTTTCACTCTATTTTCTCCTATATTGATAGATGTATTTGGAACTCTAAATCAAGCACGGTTTGTGCTAGCTTTTTGAAACTTGACACAATTAAGTAGTTTCAAGTTCTATCTCTATGTTCTGTTTCCTATTGGTGTAGCCCTAAGCAGTGACAGACGAGAATCACTTTCATTGAAAGGGGTTGCCAAGCTTCCAAAAATTACGAATCTCCAGAAATCTCAGCAAATATTTTTTATCCCAAACTGGATGATACTTTCAGGTAATGATCAGTACACTAAGCCTACTTTGTTCCCCAAATTTTGTTCTTCTGTGTTGAAGCGTTCTTTTCCAGTAACAGTTTGAATTTTGGCGTTTCACTCTGTTTTCTCCTATATTGATAGATATATTTGGAACTCTAAATCAAGCACGGTTTGTGCTAGCTTTTTGAAACTTGACACAATTAAGTAGTTTCAAGTTCTATCTCTATGTTCTGTTTCCGATTGATGTAGCCCTAAGCAGTGACAGGCGAGAAACACTTTCATTGAAAGGGGTTGCCAAGCGTCCAAAAATTACGAATCTCCAGAAATCTCAGCAAACATTTTTTCACCCAAACTGGGTGATACTTTCAGGTAATGATCAGTACACTGAGCCCACTTTGTTCCCCAAATGTCGTTCTTCAATGTTGCAGCTTTCGTTTCCAGTAACAGTTTGAATTTTTATGTTTCACTCTGTTTTCTCCTATATTGATAGATGTATTTGGAACTCTAAATCAAACACGGTTTGTGCTAGCTTCTTGAAACTTGACACAATTAAGTAGTTTCAAGTTCTAGCTCTATGTTCTGTTTCCGATTGATGTAGCCCTAAGAAGTGACAGGCGAGAAACACTTTCATTGAAAGGGGTTGCCAAGCTTCCAAAAATTACGAATCTCCAGAAATCTCAGCAAATATTTTTACACCCAAACTGGGTGATACTTTCAGGTAATGATCAGTACACTGAGCCCACTTTGTTCCCCAAATTTCGTTCTTCAATGTTGAAGCTTTCGTTTCCAGTAACAGTTTGAATTTTTAGGTTTCACTCTGTTTTCTCCTATATTGATAGATGTATTTGGAACTCTAAATCAAACACGGTTTGTGCTACCTTCTTGAAACTTGACACAATTAAGTAGTTTCAAGATCTATCTCTATGTTCTGTTTCCTATTGATGTAGCCCTAAGCAGAGACAGGCGAGAAACACTTTCATTGAAAGGGGTTGCCAAGCTTCCAAAAATTACGAATCTCCAGAAATCTCAGCAAATATTTTTTCACCCAAACTGGATGATACATTCAGGTAATGATCAGTACACTAAGCCCACTTAGTTCCCCATATTTCGTTCTTCTATGTTGAAGCGTTCGTTTCCAGTAACAGTTTGAATTTTGGCGTTTCACTCTGTTTTCTCCTATATTGATAGATGTATTTGGAACTCTAAATCAAGCACGGTTTGTGCTAGCTTCTTGAATCTTGACACAGTTAAGTAGTTTGAAGTTCTATCTCTATGTTCTGTTTCCGATTGATGTAGCCCTAAGCAGTGACAGGCGAGAAACACTTTCATTGAAAGGGGTTGCCAAGCGTCCAAAAATTACGAATCTCCAGAAATCTCAGCAAATATTTTTACACCCAAACTGGATGATACTTTCAGGTATTGATCAGTACACTAAGCCCACTTGGTTCCCCAAATTTCGTTCTTCTATGTTGAAGCGTTCGTTTACAGTAACAGTTTGAATTTTGGCGTTTCACTCTGTTTTCTCCTATATTGATAGATGTATTTGGAACTCTAAATCAAGCACGGTTTGTGCTAGTTTCTTGAAACTTGACACAATTAAGTAGTTTCAAGTTGTATCTCTATGTTCTGTTTCCTATTGGTGTAGCCCTAAGCAGTGACAGGTGAGAAACACTTTCATTGAAAGGGGTTGCCAAGCTTCCAAAAATTACGAATCTCCAGAAATCTCAGCAAATATTTTTACACCCAAACCGGGTGATACTTTCATGTAATGATCAGTACACTGATCCCACTTTGTTCCCCAAATTTCGTTCTTCAATGTTGCAGCTTTCGTTTCCAGTAACAGTTTGAATTTTTAGGTTTCACTCTGTTTTCTCCTCTATTGATAGATGTATTTGGAAGTCTAAATCAAACACGGTTTGTGCTATCTTCTAGAAACTTGACAAAATTAAGTAGTTTCAAGTTCTATCTCTATGTTCTGTTTCCTATTGATCTAGCCCTAAGCAGTGATAGGCGAGAAACACTTTCATTGAAAGGGGTTGCCAAGCTTCCAAAAATTACGAATCTCCAGAAATCTCAGCAAATATTTTTACACCCAAACTGGGTGATACTTTCAGGTAATGATCAGTACACTGAGCCCACTTTGTTCCCCAAATTTTGTTCTTCAGTGTTGAAGCTTTCGTTTCCAGTAACAGTTTCAATTTTTAGGTTTCACTCTGTTTTCTCCTATATTGATAGATGTATTTGGAACTCTAAATCAAGCACGGTTTGTGCTAGCTTCTTGAAACATGACACAATTAAGTAGTTTCAAGTTCTATCTCTATATTTTGTTTCCTATTGGTGTAGCCCTAAGCAGTGACAGAAGACAAACACTTTCATTGAAAGGGGTTGCCAAGCGTCCAAAAATTACGCATCTCCAGAAATCTCAGCAAACATTTTTTCACCCAAACTGGATGATACTTTCAGGTAATGATCAGTACACTAAGCCCACTTGGTTCCCAAAATTTCATTCTTCTATGTTGAAGCGTTCGTTTCCAGTAACAGTTTGAATATTGGCGTTTCACTCTGTTTTCTCCTATATTGATAGATGTATTTGGAACTCTAAATCAAGCACGGTTTGTGCTAGCTTTTTGAAACTTGACACATTTAAGTAGTTTCAAGTTCTATCTCTATGTTCTGTTTCTGATTGATGTAGCCCTAAGCAGTGACAGGCGAGAAACACTTTCATTGAAAGGGGTTGCCAAGCGTCCAAAAATTACGCATCTCCAGAAATCTCAGCAAACATTTTTTCACCCAAACTGGATGATACTTTCAGGTAATGATCAGTACACTAAGCCCACTTGGTTCCCAAAATTTGATTCTTCTATTTTGAAGCGTTCGCTTCCAGTAACAGTTTGAATATTGGCGTTTCACTCTGTTTTCTCCTATATTGATAGATGTATTTGGAACTCTAAATCAAGCACGGTTTGTGCTAGCTTTTTGAAACTTGACACAATTAAGTAGTTTCAAGTTCTATCTCTATGTTTTGTTTCCTATTGGTGTAGCCCTAAGCAGTGACAGACGAGAAACACTTTCATTGAAAGGGGTTGCCAAGCTTCCAAAAATTATGAATCTCCAGAAATCTCAGCAAACATTTTTTCACCGAAACTGGATGATACTTTCAGGTAATGATCAGTCCAGTAAGCAGACTTGGTTCCCCACATTTCGTTCTTCTATGTTGAAGCGTTCGTTTCCAGTAACAGTTTGAATTTTGACATTTCACTCTGTTTTCTCCTATATTGATAGATGTATTTGGAACTCTAAATCAAACACGGTTTGTGCTAGCTTCTTGAAACTTGACACAATTAATTAGTTTCAAGTTCTGTCTCTATGTTCTGTTTCCGATTGATGTAGCCCTAAGCAGTGACAGGCGAGAAACACTTTCATTGAAAGGGTTTGCCAAGCATCCAAAAATTACGAATCTCCAGAAATCTCAGCAAACATTTTTTCACCCAAACTGGATGATACTTTCAGGTAATGATCAGAACACTAAGCCCACTTTTTCCCCAAATTTCGTTCTTCTATGTTGAAGCGTTCGTTTCCAGTAACAGTTTGAATTTTGGCGTTTCACTCTATTTTCTCCTATATTGATAGATGTATTTGGAACTCTAAATCAAGCACGGTTTGTGCTAGCTTTTTGAAACTTGACACAATTAAGTAGTTTCAAGTTCTATCTCTATGTTCTGTTTCCTATTGGTGTAGCCCTAAGCAGTGACAGACGAGAATCACTTTCATTGAAAGGGGTTGCCAAGCTTCCAAAAATTACGAATCTCCAGAAATCTCAGCAAATATTTTTTATCCCAAACTTGATGATACTTTCAGGTAATGATCAGTACACTAAGCCTACTTGGTTCCCCAAATTTTGTTCTTCTGTGTTGAAGCGTTCTTTTCCAGTAACAGTTTGAATTTTGGCGTTTCACTCTGTTTTCTCCTATATTGATAGATATATTTGGAACTCTAAATCAAGCACGGTTTGTGCTAGCTTTTTGAAACTTGACACAATTAAGTAGTTTCAAGTTCTATCTCTATGTTCTGTTTCCGATTGATGTAGCCCTAAGCAGTGACAGGCGAGAAACACTTTCATTGAAAGGGGTTGCCAAGCGTCCAAAAATTACGAATCTCCAGAAATCTCAGCAAACATTTTTTCACCCAAACTGGGTGATACTTTCAGGTAATGATCAGTACACTGAGCCCACTTTGTTCCCCAAATTTCGTTCTTCTATGTTGAAGCGTTCGTTTCCAGTAACAGTTTGAATTTTGGCGTTTCACTCTATTTTCTCCTATATTGATATATGTATTTGGAACTCTAAATCAAGCCCGGTTTGTGCTAGCTTTTTGAAACTTGACACAATTAAGTAGTTTCAAGTTCTATCTCTATGTTCTGTTTCCTATTGGTGTAGCCCTAAGCAGTGACAGACGAGAATCACTTTCATTGAAAGGGGTTGCCAAGCTTCCAAAAATTACGAATCTCCAGAAATCTCAGCAAATATTTTTTATCCCAAACTGGATGATACTTTCAGGTAATGATCAGTACACTAAGCCTACTTGGTTCCCCAAATTTTGTTCTTCTGTGTTGAAGCGTTCTTTTACAGTAACAGTTTGAATTTTGGCGTTTCACACTGTTTTCTCCTATATTGATAGATATATTTGGAACTCTAAATCAAGCACGGTTTGTGCTAGCTTTTTGAAACTTGACACAATTAAGTAGTTTCAAGTTCTATCTCTATGTTCTGTTTCCGATTGATGTAGCCCTAAGCAGTGACCGGCGAGAAACACTTTCATTGAAAGAGGTTGCCAAGCGTCCAAAAATTACGAATCTCCAGAAATCTCAGCAAACATTTTTTCACCCAAACTGGGTGATACTTTCAGGTAATGATCAGTACACTGAGCCCACTTTGTTCCCCAAATGTCGTTCTTCAATGTTGCAGCTTTCGTTTCCAGTAACAGTTTGAATTTTTATGTTTCACTCTGTTTTCTCCTATATTGATAGATGTATTTGGAACTCTAAATCAAACACGGTTTGTGCTAGCTTCTTGAAACTTGACACAATTAATTAGTTTCAAGTTCTATCTCTATGTTCTGTTTCCTATTGATGTAGCCCTAAGAAGTGACAGGCGAGAAACACTTTCATTGAAAGGGGTTGCCAAGCTTCCAAATTTACGAATCTCCAGAAATCTCAGCAAATATTTTTACACCCAAACTGGGTGATACTTTCAGGTAATGATCAGTACACTGAGCCCACTTTGTTCCCCAAATTTCGTTCTTCAATGTTGAAGCTTTCGTTTCCAGTAACAGTTCGAATTTTTAGGTTTCACTCTGTTTTCTCCTATATTGATAGATGTATTTGGAACTCTATATCAAACACGGTTTGTGCTAGCTTCTTGAAACTTGACACAATTAAGTAGTTTCAAGATCTATCCCTATGTTCTGTTTCCTATTGATGTAGCCCTAAGCAGAGACAGGCGAGAAACACTTTCATTGAAAGGGGTTGCCAAGCTTCCAAAAATTACGAATCTCCAGAAATCTCAGCAAATATTTTTACACCCAAACTGGGTGATACTTTCAGGTAATGATCAGTACACTAAGCCCACTTAGTTCCCCATATTTCGTTCTTCTATGTTGAAGCGTTCGTTTCCAGTAACAGTTTGAATTTTGGCGTTTCACTCTGTTTTCTCCTATATTGATAGATGTATTTGGAACTCTAAATCAAGCACGGTTTGTGCTAGCTTCTTGAATCTTGACACAGTTAAGTAGTTTGAAGTTCTATCTCTATGTTCTGTTTCCGATTGATGTAGCCCTAAGCAGTGACAGGCGAGAAACACTTTCATTGAAAGGGGTTGCCAAGCGTCCAAAAATTACGAATCTCCAGAAATCTCAGCAAATATTTTTACACCCAAACTGGATGATACTTTCAGGTAATGATCAGTACACTAAGCCCACTTGGTTCCCCAAATTTCGTTCTTCTATGTTGAAGCGTTCGTTTACAGTAACAGTTTGAATTTTGGCGTTTCACTCTGTTTTCTCCTATATTGATAGATGTATTTGGAACTCTAAATCAAGCACGGTTTGTGCTAGCTTTTTGAAACTTGACACAATTAATTAGTATCAAGTTCTATCTCTATGTTCTGTTTCCTATTGATGTAGCCCTAAGCAGTGACAGGCGAGAAACACTTTCATTGAAAGGGGTTGAAAAGCTTCCAAAAATTACGAATCTCCAGAAATCTCAGGAAATATTTTTACACCCAAACCGGGTGATACTTTCATGTAATGATCAGTACACTGAGCCCACTTTGTTCCCCAAATTTCGTTCTTCAATGTTGCAGCTTTCGTTTCCAGTAACAGTTTGAATTTTTAGGTTTCACTCTGTTTTCTCCTCTATTGATAGATGTATTTGGAACTCTAAATCAAGCACGGTTTGTGCTAGCTTCTTGAAACTTGACACCGTTAAGTAGTTTCAAGTTCTATCTCTATGTTCTGTTTCTGATTGATGTAGCCCTAAGCAGTGACAGGCGAGAAACACTTTCATTGAAAGGGGTTGCCACGCATCCAAAAATTACGAATCTCCAGAAATCTCAGCAAACATTTTTTCACCCAAACTGGATGATACTTTCAGGTAATGATCAGAACACTAAGCCCACTTTTTCCCCAAATTTCGTTCTTCTATGTTGAAGCGTTCGTTTCCAGTAACAGTTTGAATTTTGGCGTTTCACTCTATTTTCTCCTATATTGATAGATGTATTTGGAACTCTAAATCAAGCACGGTTTGTGCTAGCTTTTTGAAACTTGACACAATTAAGTAGTTTCAAGTTCTATCTCTATGTTCTGTTTCCTATTGGTGTAGCCCTAAGCAGTGACAGACGAGAATCACTTTCATTGAAAGGGGTTGCCAAGCTTCCAAAAATTACGAATCTCCAGAAATCTCAGCAAATATTTTTTATCCCAAACTGGATGATACTTTCAGGTAATGATCAGTACACTAAGCCTACTTGGTTCCCCAAATTTTGTTCTTCTGTGTTGAAGCGTTCTTTTCCAGTAACAGTTTGAATTTTGGCGTTTCACTCTGTTTTCTCCTATATTGATAGATATATTTGGAACTCTAAATCAAGCACGGTTTGTGCTAGCTTTTTGAAACTTGACACAATTAAGTAGTTTCAAGTTCTATCTCTATGTTCTGTTTCCGATTGATGTAGCCCTAAGCAGTGACAGGCGAGAAACACTTTCATTGAAAGGGGTTGCCAAGCGTCCAAAAATTACGAATCTCCAGAAATCTCAGCAAACATTTTTTAACCCAAACTGGGTGATACTTTCAGGTAATGATCAGTACACTGAGCCCACTTTGTTCCCCAAATTTCGTTCTTCTATGTTGAAGCGTTCGTTTCCAGTAACAGTTTGAATTTTGGCGTTTCACTCTATTTTCTCCTATATTGATAGATGTATTTGGAACTCTAAATCAAGCACGGTTTGTGCTAGCTTTTTGAAACTTGACACAATTAAGTAGTTTCAAGTTCTATCTCTATGTTCTGTTTCCTATTGGTGTAGCCCTAAGCAGTGACAGACGAGAATCACTTTCATTGAAAGGGGTTGCCAAGCTTCCAAAAATTACGAATCTCCAGAAATATCAGCAAATATTTTTTATCCAAACTGGATGATACTTTCAGGTAATGATAAGTACACTAAGCCTACTTGGTTCCCCAAATTTTGTTCTTCTGTGTTGAAGCGTTCTTTTCCAGTAACAGTTTGAATTTTGGCGTTTCACTCTGTTTTCTCCTATATTGATAGATGTATTTGGAACTCTAAATCAAGCCCGGTTTGTGCTAGCTTCTTGAAACTTGACACAATTAAGTAGTTTCAAGTTCTATCTCTATGTTCTGTTTCCGATTGATGTAGCCCTAAGAAGTGACAGGCGAGAAACACTTTCATTGAAAGGGGTTGCCAAGCTTCCAAATTTACGAATCTCCAGAAATCTCAGCAAATATTTTTACACCCAAACTGGGTGATACTTTCAGGTAATGATCAATACACTGAGCCCACTTTGTTCCCCAAATTTCGTTCTTCAATGTTGAAGCTTTCGTTTCCAGTAACAGTTCGAAATTTTAGGTTTCACTCTGTTTTCTCCTATGTTGATAGATGTATTTGGAACTCTAAATCAAACACGGTTTGTGCTAGCTTCTTGAAACTTGACACAATTAAGTAGTTTCAAGATCTATCTCTATGTTCTGTTTCCTATTGATGTAGCCCTAAGCAGAGACAGGCGAGAAACACTTTCATTGAAAGGGGTTGCCAAGCTTCCAAAAATTACGAATCTCCAGAAATCTCAGCAAATATTTTTACACCCAAACTGGGTGATACTTTCAGGTAATGATCAGTACACTAAGCCCACTTAGTTCCCCATATTTCGTTCTTCTATGTTGAAGCGTTCGTTTCCAGTAACAGTTTGAATTTTGGCGTTTCACTCTGTTTTCTCCTATATTGATAGATGTATTTGGAACTCTAAATCAAGCACGGTTTGTGCTAGCTTCTTGAATCTTGACACAGTTAAGTAGTTTGAAGTTCTATCTCTATGTTCTGTTTCCGATTGATGTAGCCCTAAGCAGTGACAGGCGAGAAACACTTTCATTGAAAGGGGTTGCCAAGCGTCCAAAAATTACGAATCTCCTTAAATCTCAGCAAATATTTTTACACCCAAACTGGATGATACTTTCAGGTAATGATCAGTACACTAAGCCCACTTGGTTCCCCAAATTGCGTTCTTCTATATTGAAGCGTTCGTTTACAGTAACAGTTTGAATTTTGGCGTTTCACTCTGTTTTCTCCTATATTGATAGATGTATTTGGAACTCTAAATCAAGCACGGTTTGTGCTAGCTTTTTGAAACTTGACACAATTAATTAGTATCAAGTTCTATCTCTATGTTCTGTTTCCTATTGATGTAGCCCTAAGCAGTGACAGGCGAGAAACACTTTCATTGAAAGGGGTTGCCAAGCTTCCAAAAATTACGAATCTCCAGAAATCTCAGGAAATATTTTTACACCCAAACCGTTTGATACTTTCATGTAATGATCAGTACACTGAGCCCACTTTGTTCCCCAAATTTCGTTCTTCAATGTTGCAGCTTTCGTTTCCAGTAACAGTTTGAATTTTTAGGTTTCACTCTGTTTTCTCCTATATTGATAGATGTATTTGGAACTCTAAATCAAACACGGTTTGTGCTAGCTTCTTGAAACTTGACAAAATTAAGTAGTTTCAAATTCTATCTCTATGTTCTGTTTCCTATTGATCTAGCCCTAAGCAGTGATAGGCGAGAAACACTTTCATTGAAAGGGGTTGCCAAGCTTCCAAAAATTACGAATCTCCAGAAATCTCAGCAAATATTTTTTCACCCAAACTGGATGATACTTTCAGGTAATGATCAGTACACTAAGCCCACTTGGTTCCCCAAATTTCGTTCTTCTATGTTGAAGCGTTCGTTTCCAGTAACAGTTTGAATTTTGGCGTTTCACTCTGTTTTCTCCTATATAGATAGATGTATTTGGAACTCTAAATCAAGCACGGTTTGTGTTAGCTTCTTGAAACTTGACACAATTAAGTAGTTTCAAGTTCTATCTCTATGTTCTGTTTCCTATTGGTGTAGCCCTAAGCAGTGACAGGCGAGAAACACTTTCAATGAAAGGGGTTGCCAAGCTTCCAAAAATTACGAATCTCCAGAAATCTCAGCAAATATTTTTACACCCAAACTGGGTGATACTTTCAGGTAATGATCAGTACACTGAGCCCACTAGGTTCCCCAAATTTCGTTCTTCTATGTTGAAGCGTTCGTTTCCAGTAACAGTTTGAATTTTGGCGTTTCACTGTGTTTTCTCCTATATTAATGGATGTATTTGGAACTCTAAATCAAGCACGGTTTGTGCTAGCTTCTTGAAACTTGACACAGTTAAGTAGTTTCAAGTTCTATCTCTATGTTCTGTTTCCGATTGATGTAGCCCTAAGCAGTGACAGGCGAGAAACACTTTCATTGAAAGGGGTTGCCACGCGTCCAAAAATTACGAATCTCCAGAAATCTCAGCAAACATTTTTTCACCCAAACTGGATAATACTTTCAGGTAATGATCAGTACACTAAGCCCACTTGGTTCCCCAAATTTCGTTCTTCTATGTTGAAGCGTTCGTTTCCAGTAACAGTTTGAATTTTGTGGTTTTACTCTGTTTTCTCCTATATTGATAGATGTATTTGGAACTCTAAATCAAGCACGGTTTGTGCTAGCTTTTTGAAACTTGACACAATTAAGTAGTTTCAAATTCTATCTCTATGTTTTGTTTCCTATTGGTGTAGCCCTAAGCAGTGACAGACGAGAAACCCTTTCATTGAAAGGGGTTGCCAAGCTTCCAAAAATTACGAATCTCCAGAAATCTCAGCAAATATTTTTTATCCCAAACTGGATGATACTTTCAGGTAATGATCAGTACACTAAGCCTACTTGGTTCCCCAAATTTTGTTCTTCTGTGTTGAAGCGTTCTTTTACAGTAACAGTTTGAATTTTGGCGTTTCACACTGTTTTCTCCTATATTGATAGATATATTTGGAACTCTAAATCAAGCACGGTTTGTGCTAGCTTTTTGAAACTTGACACAATTAAGTAGTTTCAAGTTCTATCTCTATGTTCTGTTTCCGATTGATGTAGCCCTAAGCAGTGACCGGCGAGAAACACTTTCATTGAAAGAGGTTGCCAAGCGTCCAAAAATTACGAATCTCCAGAAATCTCAGCAAACATTTTTTCACCCAAACTGGGTGATACTTTCAGGTAATGATCAGTACACTGAGCCCACTTTGTTCCCCAAATGTCGTTCTTCAATGTTGCAGCTTTCGTTTCCAGTAACAGTTTGAATTTTTATGTTTCACTCTGTTTTCTCCTATATTGATAGATGTATTTGGAACTCTAAATCAAACACGGTTTGTGCTAGCTTCTTGAAACTTGACACAATTAATTAGTTTCAAGTTCTATCTCTATGTTCTGTTTCCTATTGATGTAGCCCTAAGAAGTGACAGGCGAGAAACACTTTCATTGAAAGGGGTTGCCAAGCTTCCAAATTTACGAATCTCCAGAAATCTCAGCAAATATTTTTACACCCAAACTGGGTGATACTTTCAGGTAATGATCAGTACACTGAGCCCACTTTGTTCCCCAAATTTCGTTCTTCAATGTTGAAGCTTTCGTTTCCAGTAACAGTTCGAATTTTTAGGTTTCACTCTGTTTTCTCCTATATTGATAGATGTATTTGGAACTCTATATCAAACACGGTTTGTGCTAGCTTCTTGAAACTTGACACAATTAAGTAGTTTCAAGATCTATCCCTATGTTCTGTTTCCTATTGATGTAGCCCTAAGCAGAGACAGGCGAGAAACACTTTCATTGAAAGGGGTTGCCAAGCTTCCAAAAATTACGAATCTCCAGAAATCTCAGCAAATATTTTTACACCCAAACTGGGTGATACTTTCAGGTAATGATCAGTACACTAAGCCCACTTAGTTCCCCATATTTCGTTCTTCTATGTTGAAGCGTTCGTTTCCAGTAACAGTTTGAATTTTGGCGTTTCACTCTGTTTTCTCCTATATTGATAGATGTATTTGGAACTCTAAATCAAGCACGGTTTGTGCTAGCTTCTTGAATCTTGACACAGTTAAGTAGTTTGAAGTTCTATCTCTATGTTCTGTTTCCGATTGATGTAGCCCTAAGCAGTGACAGGCGAGAAACACTTTCATTGAAAGGGGTTGCCAAGCGTCCAAAAATTACGAATCTCCAGAAATCTCAGCAAATATTTTTACACCCAAACTGGATGATACTTTCAGGTAATGATCAGTACACTAAGCCCACTTGGTTCCCCAAATTTCGTTCTTCTATGTTGAAGCGTTCGTTTACAGTAACAGTTTGAATTTTGGCGTTTCACTCTGTTTTCTCCTATATTGATAGATGTATTTGGAACTCTAAATCAAGCACGGTTTGTGCTAGCTTTTTGAAACTTGACACAATTAATTAGTATCAAGTTCTATCTCTATGTTCTGTTTCCTATTGATGTAGCCCTAAGCAGTGACAGGCGAGAAACACTTTCATTGAAAGGGGTTGAAAAGCTTCCAAAAATTACGAATCTCCAGAAATCTCAGGAAATATTTTTACACCCAAACCGGGTGATACTTTCATGTAATGATCAGTACACTGAGCCCACTTTGTTCCCCAAATTTCGTTCTTCAATGTTGCAGCTTTCGTTTCCAGTAACAGTTTGAATTTTTAGGTTTCACTCTGTTTTCTCCTCTATTGATAGATGTATTTGGAACTCTAAATCAAGCACGGTTTGTGCTAGCTTCTTGAAACTTGACACCGTTAAGTAGTTTCAAGTTCTATCTCTATGTTCTGTTTCTGATTGATGTAGCCCTAAGCAGTGACAGGCGAGAAACACTTTCATTGAAAGGGGTTGCCACGCATCCAAAAATTACGAATCTCCAGAAATCTCAGCAAACATTTTTTCACCCAAACTGGATGATACTTTCAGGTAATGATCAGAACACTAAGCCCACTTTTTCCCCAAATTTCGTTCTTCTATGTTGAAGCGTTCGTTTCCAGTAACAGTTTGAATTT